>NC_135497.1:249180665-249545221 GCF_052857255.1 Amblyomma americanum
AAGCCTTTCACCCAATACGCTTGCGACGAGAATTACTGGGATACTTCGGAGCCTTTTCTCTCGCCCATGGCGAAAGCACTAACATTACAGGTAACGCACAGTGTGCCTCTCTTCATTAGGGACGTAGACAAAAATCTCACTGTGACAGAAGAACTACTGGACATTGTCCCGATGAAAAAAAAAAACGACTACAGGAGCGGACATCGTTTCGGTGCCGGAAGCAGTTGAACGCACCGGCTTGTAGATGGAGCGGATGGTGTGTTGAAAACTGACGGTGCATCATCAATGGTCGGAAGCAGGAACGGTCTTGAAGACGTTTGAGAACGAAGCTTCCAGGCCTCGGAGTCACTGAACAGCTGGTGTAGGTGCATTGCACCTTACACAAAGAAGCCCTATTCAGCAAGACACTGAATATGAAATCAATCAGGAGCATTGGGCTCGGCGCAGGGAACTTCATTCGTTTAGGAGCGCTCAACCACCGTCAGCTCACCGCTCTGTTACGTTACAAGAGGAAGAATGCAATCATAAGGGGATCTTTACCACACAAACGTACGCTGGTGGAGCCGCGGAAAAGTGCTGAAGAGATTTTTTGACCGCAGAGAGGAAATCGACAGCTTCTTGTAGGAGGAATTTTAAGTAAGCCACTGCTGAGTGAAGTGGCTTGGTTACCGTTAATATCTCACAGACGTATGTGATCACCTGAACATCTTGAACGTAAAACAGCAGGGAAAACAAAAATCACAACGAAAATGAGCGAGAACGTTCGTGCATTTCAGGGCAAACTAAAACTCTAGCAGCGCTATATAAAATCGAATAAACGGGACCATTTTCCAACTCTCAAGCCACTAGGACACGCTGCCGAAGGCTTTTGCGATTTTTTCGCAGATTTACTCCTAAATCACGAGGAAGAATAATAATTCGGTTTTAAGACATCCGCAGCTTTTCCAAACAGTTCGAGATTTTCTCCGTAACATTCGCTGTGCGAGTCGGCGATGTTGAATAGAACTTTAAGCAAGCACCACATTACGACAGAAGTTTGAAGACATAGGTGTCTCTGAGGTTTAAACTTTTTTTAGACAAGACAGTTTCTTGTGAAACCTCAAGTCATCAGCATGCTTAGAGCTGAAGGGTACTGCCTGCGATTAAAACTAAAAACCTTTTCTTGACGAGGCCAATTATCTTCGCATTTTCTTTTATTTAACACACGGCAAGATTGACGCTCTTCATACCCCCCCCCCCAAAAAAAAAAAAAAAAACGACATTGTTACTGATTCTCTTTCCTTCTTTTTGTCATTTTCTGGCTTCTGGCCCGCGGGAGGCAAACTTTTCTGAATGCGGCCCGCACAGAAATATGAGTTTGAGACTCCCGTTCAAGGGGCTTCCATGCCACTCACTTGCAAAGGTGTAATTGAGATAATCTGAAGCTTCCTTGTTGTCTTGAAGAGAAAATGACAGACTTTAATGAAAAACCCGCTATCCTAATGGTAAGATTTAGGAGGCGCAGTCTCCCGTAGGGTTAATAATTGGCCAAGCAAGCCCGGGAGTTCATGTTTGGTATGTTAAGAAACAGCGGTTCCGTAACACTGCAGAATATTCTGTCACGTATGTAATTGCGCTCTGGGTCTTTAAATTTTGTTGGATGTGAGTTCTTGAAGGCAAAAAATTTCGTTAGATAACGTGTGTGTTGGATTTTTGTTACGCTGAATAAATTTTGGGGTTCTCAAGTGTCAGCGTTGCTGCGGAAACATAAGCAGCGCAGACTTTTTTTTCTTTTAATGGCGACCGCCGTCTGTCAGTAGCCAGGGGCAGGTGGTCCACCTGCTACGGTGAGGAGGTAGCAACGGCCCACCACCGGACTATGAACGAAGTTAGTATACTACCTATACGGAACTTTGTATACTACTTCAGATATAACGAACCCTCGTATGCCACCTCGAATATTATGAACTTTAATATTTTAACCTCAGATATACCAAACCTGTATGTTAACCTCAGATATAACGAACCTAAGCATGCCCCCTCGGATATAACGAACTTTAGTGTGTCAAATACGGATATAACAAACGTTTGGCTGCTAACGCATTCAGGCAATCCACCAAGGATCGCCTAAGAGTTCTTTTTTAATGCGGAAGCACTTGTGTTTGTCTCGTTTCGTTTGTGTTCGAACTTAGTAACAAACTGGAATTTAGTTTTCTAGGTAGCTGGTCAACGTCTACAGACCTTTCTTCAGTTGCTGCTTGTGAAGACCACGAACTCACATCTAAGCTGATACTTCAGC
This sequence comes from Amblyomma americanum, assembly GCF_052857255.1. NCBI lineage: Eukaryota > Metazoa > Arthropoda > Arachnida > Ixodida > Ixodidae > Amblyomma > Amblyomma americanum. The sequence goes on from NC_135497.1 coordinate 249,182,944, forward strand.
CTGATATTTATTCGTTAAAGGTAACCTAATACTTTGCCTGACTAACGTTAAGCGGCGAGTATGAAACTGCGTACCATTGATTACTATGTTTGTTCATGCGCCCTGTTTAGTCTTTCTAGGTTGGCTTAAAAAGTCATAGTTCCGTGAGCAGAAAGTGTAAGTAACCAAGCCGGTAAAACTGTCTAAAAAGAAAAAAATCCTGCCAATTTCGGCTGCTGAAGTGAAAGCCAGATTAGTGAATCAAGAAACACAGACTTTCCACTACTGCTGCCACATCTCATCCTTTTGACATTGTTCTGCTCTGCTTTTGACATCTCAGTCATATTTTAATAACAACGCCTGGTGCTCCTGAGGAGGGTAATTTAGCGACAATATTTTCCTGCATATACAGTCCGCGGGATACCCAGAGGTACGAATATATATTTTCGAAACCGTGAATTCCTGGCAAGTCCTGCGCACTACTATCATGACGATTTCTGTAGTCACATACTGTTATTTCCCTTCCGCTGTCATCGCGCTGGTGACTGACTGCCATTGGTTGTAATATCGATATTGGAGCATAACTCTTGCGTTTCTTATCTTTACAAAGTTAACAAAGCAAGCGGTGGATTGTTAGCGTCTGGCTTCCAGAAAACATGGCAACAGTCTTGCTAATAACGCCAGCGTCCGATAATTGGTGTGCTGGTTTACTGCTCCGCCCACAAACAAGAATTTTTTACGCGCGAATCGTCTCCCCTAAACTGCTAAGTCAGGGGAGACGACGCGCCAAGTGCGAATAATCTAATAGAAAGCCGTTTTAGTGAAAAGTGACCCTGAAGATTATGTGCACAGGCTGTAGACGGAAGTTCAGGAAATCAAATATGTGAAAAACCCGTTACCTACTATGCGCCACGAGAATTTGCCTCTCACCTTTATAAGAGGTGAGCTGAACGCAAAAAGCTTGAGGAGCACTTAAGGAACGCAAAAACTTGAGGGGCACTTAAGCTCCGCCAAAACATGAGGGGACACTTCCGCTCCGCCTTAAGGGTACGACGCGATAGCGTTAACTGGTTCCTTCCGCGGCCCGGGGTTCTCTTCGCGCATCACTTCGCATACACGGACACTGTTCCTTCTTTCACCATCACATAACGCTCAAACTACCCTTAAGAGTACAATGCGGTAGCATTAGAGTCCATCCCGCGTAAGAAGTACCCCTCCTCTGTAGCCTAGGTTGTGCCTACATTCTCATATATGCGGAAGTGATCATTCTGTACTCTGCATGCATAGATCGTGGGGAGTCCTCACACCACTCTTGGCGCATTGGTGCAGCGGTTAAGCTATGCGCCACTGCCCCGGCAGGTGGCTATTTCAAACACAGCCACCATTGGGGCTTGTGAGACTCGGGTTGCCAGAGAAGAACAGCCTCTCGCGACCAGCCATTAATTTAACTGCTACTTTCTACGGTGGGCACTTTGCTCACAATCCGATGGGCAGGTTGTGATGACGTCACAAGTTCACGTGACCTAGGTGGCAGATGGGTCACCTGCTTTTCTCGACATGCCGACGACGCTGGGGTTGCCGCTGCACGGGACACTTAATGCTATCGAAGAAAAATTGAAGTGTTATAATTACGAATCACTAATACGCGTCTATAACAAGAGTCCTTTTTATCACGTGTGCACGAATGGAACAACTGCCATGGTTGTTCGAAGCTAGTAAGAAGTGCAGCTACGAGGAAATTTTCGCAAGTCAAGGGGGGGTTTGTTACGTGATAGAATATCGCGCGACGGTCGTTTCTGAGACCATATTATGCCGCGAAACTGAGGGGCCCACCTGAAATCCGGGAAACGTCCAGTTGACGACCGCGACCTGGAAGTTTGGAACCTGGAAGGACGGCACCACCACAGTAAAGCCGGGAAAGTTGAACCATCCCGGCGGCGGTTGCGGGGCTCGCGGCGGCTGGGGCGTCGGTTCGGCCTGGCGCTCGAGCAGCGGGTTGTCTCCGAGCTGCTGAGGGGCCGCCGCCACCCAGCAAACCAGCGCCGCGCAGGTAGAGACTAGAGGCAGACTCCAACCGAGCCGCATGCTGGCCCGCAGCGATCTGGGCGCTCGACCGGTGCTGGACGCGGGGTATAGCTGCGCAAATAGGCGTGCACGTCGACCCCGTTCGTTTCGCTACCATGGCGCGCGGGTAGGGGTGTCTTATTTGGATTTTTGATTCCATTGGATAACCGAGTCGAGTAAGTAGTATTCGGAGTCTAGAATAGTTTATCCGACGGCTAAAATTCGAATTAGGCGTGTATGCCGACGCAAAAGACCAGTTATTATGCGAGCGCATCATATCCATTTTTCCTTGAAGACACATTTAGCGCAACAGAGATAGGATGATCACGTGCTCTTGCGGTGGTCGTATAATTATCGCTTTGGTCAGCACTTGTGGCGCTGACAGTTTTATAAGCAAGCAGCATTGATTTGCCCATCATCAGTCTTTACTGAACACATCCACCATAGATAGTCAAATGCAGAGTTTCTCGAAATGTCTTTGTCATTTAGAGGAACTCTGCAGCAATCGCAATGCCGCGAAAAAAGATTCTCAGCTGAGGCAGGCAGCTCCCATGGGCGAGACGTCACAATCGTGGAGGACATTAGCAGCTCGACGTGATCAGAAAAAGAGGAGAGCACAGGTAGGCCGATCAAGTACAGCCTTGGCCGTCATCAATTCTATGTTTTGCCGCACGATGAACTTTTATGTGTAGAGATTGCGAACCGCAGACAAAATAAATAGCGGCGTCTTCGAAAGGGCATTAAGGAAACACCTTGCCATCCCTGCCCTTACAAAAACTTTTGTTGACAAATGACCGAAAAGTTTTTGGTCAATGTTTACAACTCGCGTTGAGATTACATTGCTTTTATGTTGATAAAACCTTGAGGGTGCATTGAGATTTCTGGTATAGTGGGCACTGAAATACAGTAGAAATTTTATTGAGTATACAGTTGTGTTGATATTTTGTTGTTTTAGCATATATATTTTGTTAGACATTCTTGGGGCGCTACGTGGCTTACGGAACTTCTCCCAAGCGCCGACTTCTCCCAACTTCTCCCCCGAAGGTGGCATACTTTCAAGAAAGTCACCACGAGAAAAAAAAACGAACTAATGAGAATAGAAACACTGATTGCAGAAGCAGCAGCGGCAGTAATAGGGGTAACGAAGTAAACCTTACAACAAATCGATTTGAACTAACCTGCAATTTGTAGAACAGACAATCAGCCCGTGTCAACGCGCCGCTGCTGCTGCCAAGAATTGTGGAACAAGGCCGCCGGTGCTCCTTTTGTATACGTAATGGGCGGTGCCGGGTGTCGCTTCAGTCCCACCTGTGGAAGAAGAACCGCCTGCAGCGTAACCGCAAGCACGAATGACCCAGCCACCTACTGCCATTTCAGCTTTTATCACGCGCTGCACAGGAGCCTTCAAACGCGGCACGCAACGCTGACCACCGCGGCACACATGCGCGCTTAGGTAATTCGACATTGGTCAGCGGGGCCCCGTCCCATGTGCAGCTAGAGGAAGGAACGGGCGCTGTACGCGGGGCCACTCGGTGGTTCGCAAGGAAGCGAACTTGCTGTTTTTTGTACACACCACTGCCCACGGCTTATTGCTATGCGTCGTTACGGAGGGAAAACGTTCATTTTACCGGAATGTGTCCGCCCCCAATATTGTCAAGGAGGAGCCTTTCCTTTAGCTCTGTTTGGCGTTTAGTGGGACGTGTAGCAGTGTCGCCGCCTTCTCTTTGCTCTTCTTTGGTTTTATTTTCTTCGGGGACGAATTAACGGCTGTAAAGCCACTTGTAGGGAGTTATAGGCACACGCTTTAATGAGGTGTCCATAGGAGCGAGGCGGGCTTCTTTGTAAGCGCCTCGTGATGTGGCTCCGTTTAGCAGCAGACGTTGGCGCCCTGGAATTTGTTCAAAACACTGAAGCTTTAACGTCATTTCCGTGAGCTTGCAAAGAGAAATCAAAAGAAAAAAGTGTCGGCAGGCATGGCAACGCGCAATTGCTTGGACTGCAGCATTCATTCGTAACTTTAGCCGCCGCGGTGGCTCACTGGTTATGGCGCTCGGCTGCTGACCTGAAGGACGCGGGTTCGATCCCGACCGCGGTGGTCGAATTTTGATGGAGGCGATATTTGAGAGGCCCGTGTGCTGTGCGATTTCGGTGCACGCTGAAGAACCCCAGGTGGTCGGAATTTCCGGAGCCCTTCACTACGGCGTCCGTCAGTGGTAACCATTGGTAACATTAAGCTAGCTACAATATGCGACCGTAGCCTGGTTTTGTACCCATTTTTCAGCAGGCGATAAGTGTCATTCTAGGTGCTGAATTTGTTTTTCTTTTATTTCATTGCTGTTAAGGTTAACGACGGTCTTCTAGCTTCTTACCTGTCGCTGGCAGGAAGTGGAGAGTCAGTCTTCGAATAACATGGGCACGAACAGCCTTTCAGAAAACAAACCTGAGGGAGTGCCAGGTGATTAATTTAGACTTACAAAGGCAATATTCAAAGAGCCCAGTGCAGTTGAGAAATGGAGACAGGTCGCTACGAAGATTTTTCTTATTTTTTGTTGCCACATTCGCTTGCAGGATAGAGAGAACGCTATTATCTGGCTAGACATGAACCACGAGGTGGACGGGGATGAAGGTGGGTCTGGCAGTTGGCACGCTCATGGAGGAATGGGCTAGAAAGGCTATTTTGGAAAGTTGATATGGATTCATTGCTACGGAGTAGCGCGCAGCGACGCCAGACAAGAAAGGAGAGGACACACAACAAGACGCCGGAGGAATGGAGGCGGGTGCAATACCTACAGCTCGCTGTCTTAATCTAGAAATGCATCCTTCGTCTGCACATTGTAGTTTCCGCGATCGCGACCGGGATCCCAGCTCGCCCATTGGCGCGCAGAGACGTGCAGAGGTAGAATTGCCAGCTGCGGGATATCGGGTTGCATCACAATGCAGCGCGCGGCGACTGCGTTCACAGAATGAGCGGGCGGGCTTACTTACGACTTCTCACACATTAGCAGTCTTAAATGTCTGTGCCGATTTTTTGTTTGTTTGCAGTCGTGGAGAGCGCAAAAGTTGATGTCTCGCTTAAAGGCGTAGAACTATGTTATAAAGCGTCCACTATAAGACTGATTGCTAATCAAAAGCTTACTAAACCTATTCCACTTCAATCATTGGTTAGAAAGGGCTGCCCGCTGTCATAACTCATAGCTAGAGCTTCATAGCTAGAGCCCTATGCGTTGGTATCATCAAAAAACAACAATTCGTGGCCTCTCGCTGTCGCAATGTGAAATTAAAATTTTGGCTTATGCTGATGACGTTGCCCTTTTCTTTTGAGAGTGTGCTCGAGGTTTTGCATGTAGCTGAGCAGTTTTGTGAGAGTTCGGGTGCGGCTCTTAACCCTAGGACACTGGAGTACAAAACCAAGCCTTTTTGGAGACATCAGGTGGGACTCTGAAGACTTACAGCATTTGGGCGTTCCCTTGCGTCAGTGTCGCAATAGTGGGCCTCACTCACTGGGATTCTCAAATCTTGTACCTCGGGCGACAAACACACGCTTGGATGGGTAGGGAGCTGTCTGTGTTTGCGCTAGCACACGTGTGCAATATCTTCTTGGTTTCTAATTTTATATACGTAATGCAAGTGTTGCATTGAGCAAGGAACAAAGTGCAGGCGATGCATAGTATTTCTGCGAGTTTTGTGTGGTGCCCTCAGTGGTGGGAGCATATGCGTCGAGACAATTTTTTTCTCCCTCTGGAGTCTGGTGGACTTTGTCTCCTGAACTTGTTTGTCCATCAGGTTGTTTCAAGATTTTTCTTTTTTAAAACGGCAACCCGTCCCTTCCACGTAGCCGTGCTTCATAGACGATTCAGTGCCTATTTGACTATTCTGTTTGCGCTCACTGGTCATAGACGTAAGGGGCCTTTGTGGGGTTTTCTTATGGAAGTTGCCGGCACATTCCATTTCCTCACTGTGCGTTTTTTTCTTAGAGTGCCTGTACAGTCTCCCCTGAAACCAGATGACTCAGGTTCTGATTGAGACGTTATTTCTTGTACCGATGTATTTGTAACTTTACCTCGGCTTTCTAGACAATCATGTGAAGGCCAGCTTTCTCAGGCAAAAATTTTGAAAATTAAAATATCGTAAGGGCACTGTTGCGGAAATATTGAAGGTAATGGTCCATTGTTCTGATACGTAGCAAAACCTTTCTTTTAAGCTGTTTCCAGCGATCGCACCGAACAGTTAAGACTGCCTAGCAAACCAACGGGGAACGCTTTTGACAATAGCAAAAACGTGAATAGAAAAAAAGTACAAGACTGGCATGGGGTGATATGCGGATATATTTATTGTTATGGTGAAATCTTGCATTATATGAGAAAATTGTGTTTATAAACGGTTTCCCACTCAAAAATTATTTTGTACAGAATTGATGGGTATGATTGAAGCAGGTGCAACGGATGTGTGTTCTGTCGTGCGCAGACTTTCTTTTTAAATTTCACACGTGGATCTTACAAGTAGAAACTTGTGTTTGTGCTAAAAGGACGTTTGTGCCATAGTCAGTGAACTGCCGCCTGTGTCAGCAGCCTGAGACTATCGATCATTACTTTGGGTTTTTTCGTAATCCCATGGTTTTTTTTTTGGGGGGGGGGGGATTCTGCAACGGGCTCTCAAAAAGGACATTCAAATCACATCCGACACTATACGATTTTTGCCTACAATGGAAGGTTCTGTGGTTCCATGCGATCTTTTTGTGCTCATGGGTCTCTTTAGTCAGTGGAAGAGCCGCATGATAGATCGCCACGCAGAGCTGCCGCGTTCATCGTAGTCCTTTTTTTTTTAAAGACCAATGTGGTTTGGTGCAAGAGGTATACATGCTACGTAAGATAGACCTGCTGTCTGGCGGCCTTTACTCAATGCTGGGGCCACGCAGGCACGTTCGCACAACTTAGAATGCCGTGCGAGCTCTTTCACATAATATAGAAACTGTGTCCGTGTCTTCGTGGGCAAGAAGCGCCGCCGCCAGGACCTAATAACGCTATCGTATCGTAACCTTAAAGGCGGAGTTTAAGTGACCCACAATTTTTTTTTACTAAACACTAGGGCGTATCCTGCGTAATCGTAATTGAGGAAATAAAGATTAAAGTCGGTAAAGGCGCGTGTTACGATTTTAAATAACTGCTCTAGTTATCACTTCTTTGCGCACCGTGAAGAATTTTTCTGTTGCGTTTCGCCACGTTCACAAACACACTGCCACCAGGGCCGGCAGTCGCACCCGCGAGCTTGTGAACAGTAGCTCAGTAGATCATCTAACCCAGTTATGCATTACTCATCGAGTGTTGGTGTCATGTCGTAGCATTTTTTTTTTTTGCGTGTAAAAGGACGCCTCGAAAAAGATTCAACAAAAACGTACATGTTGAACATATCAAACTACAGACCAAAAAACCTTCATCTCCGTAGGCGTTTCGGGGACACGCTCTGCATTCTCATTGCAGTCGTAACAGTTGCAGAGGGGCCGCAGGCATACAAACGCTTTGCCTATAATGGTTACAACGAAGTGAGAGTGGCAGTGTCTGCGAACATAATATCAAGAGAAAAAGGAGACAGACGATAAACAGGAAGCTACGGGATTTGTATAGTGCGTATAGCTCATACCACGTCGTTGTTTTTATATTATATTCATTTGTTGTGTCGCGACTTATGCCGATGTTTTATTTTGTTTCGTAGCGATGGCTGTATAAGGTATTTTTCTGGAAATTATGACGCCCTTGCTTTTCTCCCCCCTCCGGTTTGAGGAAATGATACGATTGTTGCCTCTTCTTCAGCATTATGGGGGTGGGGGGGTCGGATACTCTGAATATGTTATGGTGTTAGTATTAGCTGACATTCGCGTGTCGATTTCGTGTTCCTCGCTTCAAACGCGTCACATGTGTGGGAAGCACTTACATATGCCACATATAGCCTTCTTTCGTTCCTGTTTCGTCTTGTCGGATGCCCGCAGAAATAAAATAAATATCGCCGCGACTGAGTTTCGAACCTTTGGCGGCGCGAACAAATCAGCTTCGCCGGCCACTGCACGAGAGCACTGTGCTATCGCCGCAACATTGTTTTTATTATTGCATGAAAATAGTTCTAAAATGGAAAATCTAAGCAAGCTTACTCCACAACACACCAGGCCACCTTACTCCTGCACGACCCAACCACCCAAAACATAAAAAAGTCTGGGAGGCACACACATGCATCCAGATAGGAGAACCAGCTGGGCGGCTCTTGCAGGGCAGCATATACACCCCGCACCAAAGCGCATTGCTCACGAAGCAAAGATTTCGACGACCGTGGCCATTCGGCGTGGCGGTCCATCATGCGGCTCTTCCAGAGACTAAATAGTCCCAGCAACGTAAATAGATCATATGGCACAAAACAGTTTTTCTCCACAGGCAAAAAACAGATACTGTAGGGTGTGATGTCAATGTCCTTTTTAACTGTTCGTTGTAATACGTCCCAAGAGAACATAACATCAACGCACAAAATAATACAATGGTCAGCTATCTCTGGTGTATTGCACAGGTGGCAGTTCACCGTCCATAGCGCAAGCATCTCCTCAGCATGAAGCCATGATTTCAGAGGCAGCATGGATGTGTGCAGTTCAAAGAAATATGTTTTTGCAGCACAAGAAATGCACATTCGCCTATCATGTTTTAAAACACTGGTATCAAGGAACTCCAGAAAAGGTTGCCGATACAACGGTACAGGAAACAAATGAGTCATCTGCCTTCTGGATAGGCTATACAGGTAGTCTAAAGAAAAGCGCACAGTGTGGAAATTGAAGGTGTCAGCAACGTCCGTAAGGAATCTCTTTAAAGGTACCTCACGAGCGTGTCCAGTCGGTGCGAATAGGAAAGGCAAATGAGCACTGAGACGCCTAATAAGCACAGCCACTCAAAAAGGGTGGCTTGCAGATTTGAAAAAGAAAAAAAAAACGCGGAACAAGATGATGCAAGAATAAGTGAACAAGGCCTATTCCACCAGACTCTAGAAAAGAATTAGGTTATCGCAACGCATGGTTTCCCATTGAGAACGCCATACGAAGGTAACAGTTATTCTGTGCATCACCTGCACTTTCTTCCTCGCTCAGGGGAGAACCTGCAGCACAGAGGGAAGTTTGGCAAAGGAAAAAAAATGTTGCAGACTTGAGCCCGAGCAAACACTGATAGTTCCTTACCCATCCAAACCTGGGTTTGTAGCCTCATGGAGACTATCTGTGAATCCAAGAAGGCGCCACTCTTTTGAATTTGATGAAGATGACCCCCTAGGTAGTGAAGAGTCCCGCAGTCCCATGCTATGCCACCATAATGACTTGGCATTGTACTCCAATATGGCCCAACCAAAACCTCTCGGATTTATCTAAATTAAGAGCCGCACCTGATACCTCACAAAACTGTTCAATCAAGTGCAATGCCCCAAGCACACTCTTTTTGTTAGAACAAAAGAGTGCGATATCATTTGCATATGCTAAAATCTTAATTTCACAATGCGCCAGGGAGAAACCACTGATAGTTTCGCTGTTAATAATACTGAGGCAAAGGGGTTCAAGATATCGGGCAAACAACACAGGTGATAAGGGACAGCCTCGGCGAACAAATAATTTCAATGCAATAGGTTTTATTAGCTCTTGGTTAACAATTAACCTTGTATAGGAACAGCCTTATGCCCCTAAGTAAAGCATATCCAATATTTGCATGCTCTAAGACCGCAAACAAGAAATCGCGACGAAGTTTATCAAAAGCCTTGGCAAGGTCAATCTGAATTAGAGCTACGTGTCCGATCTCTTCTGAAACTTTCCCCAATACTGAACGTGCAATATGATTATGGGTTTGGATGCTGCGGCCTCTGATACCGCAGACCTGATGCGTGCCTATTAAGTCAGTGACAACTATCTGCAGACGATTGCAAAGTACCTTCGCAAAAAGTTTGTAACCTACATAATATAGGGAAATTGGGCGATATCCCTCCACTGTTTTCAACCGATTTGTATCTATGCTTTTTGGAATTAATATAGTATGCCCAGAACAGAAAGTGGGGGACAAATAACCAACATCGTAAGAAGCCTGGAAAACCTCCATCAATACAGGCGCTAGGCAAGTGGAAAATGTTTTATAGAACTCGCTAGTGATACCATCTGGCCCAGGATGTTTCTGAGCCGTCAGATTAGAAATGGCAGATTTAATTTCGTCCAAAGTGATTGGCCCCTCCGCTACAGCACGTTGCTTATCGTCAAGTCGATTAAAGGCTTCAAATAAGCGACTGAAATCTGATCTCACATTTTTGCCCGCACAACCCCCAAACACCTTCCGATAGTAGTCAAAGAAAGCATCAATAATACCAGGACCATCGCTGTGTGCAACCACCATACTGAATTTCCAATATTTCTTTAGCTAGAACAGTCTGCCTTTCATCACTGAGGGCCCGACGAGATGGTTGCTCAGCCAGAAATCTACGGGTCATAAACCTTATCAAGTCCCCCTTTCATCTTTGCGTTTGGAACTGCTGAAGCTCTGCTATTACGGCAGGGATATCTTCTACATAGGCACCTGGGCTAATTCTCTAACTCATGTAGCTCAAAGTACGGTCGAGCTCTCGAAGGTGATGTCTTTTCAAAAACGCGATTCTTGCTGAGGGTTCAATAGCAAAGCTTTTGTTTATTGTTTAAATAAGTTTCATTTTTGTAAGTTGTTAGCGTGCTCGCTTAGCCTTTTGTTTATGCAACGGCCCGTTTGGCCAAACATGCTTCATTCCGCAGGAGAGCGGAATGACATAAACAACACATGTGTCGCATTACACGTGTTAAGCTAAGCGAGCACGCTAACAACTGTAACTCCATCACACATTCGATAAAGTTGGCGAATCATTGTCATCGTTGCAAAAAATGCAAGCCTCTCTTCGAAAGAACCACGACCGTTTCGCATTCCAGTAACAAAATAGAAAGAGAGATCGCAGAAGCTTTTGAAATCAAATTCTCCGGGGCCGAAAGGTGTACCAGCAATGTGTCTTTGTCGTTGTCTGAGAAAGAAGTTGACCTGCTTAGGCTATCGCGATGAGCGTGTTGTGCGGATCTAATTACGACTGCTCATACCAGTATGTTCTTTCGTTTCTTTGTTTTACATTGATGACGCGCACGTCGTGTATAAAAGATCACCTGTTTTCACCAATAAAACCAGTTGCAAGTTCGCGCTTTGTGTTTTTGTTGTGTCTTCTCGTTCTGTAAAAACTTAGGCGCGTTGAAACATAATGAATTATTTGTGCTTATGCCCCCGTAAAGTAGCGTGATAGAAGGGTATTTTTCTTGTCATTAGTCGAACGTTTGTCCACGTATCATAAAATTATCCTGTCGGGTGATTTCAGTTGTGTTTGTAGGGATGAAGACCGAACAGTGTTAAGTAAGCGATACGACCCTAGTGCTGCTTTACTGACTGATTTGCTATGCGAATACAACCTGGTGGATGTTGGGCAAGATAAAGGATATACATTCATTTCACTCATTTTCAGAGCTGTTCTAGTGCTCGGCTTGACATGATTTACGTTTCAGCAGACATGCTATCCAGTGATTTTGGTTACTGGCTGCGGCCCATATTCTTCAGTGATCACTGCATGGTGTCTCTTCAGATAGGGAGATACAGTCGGCGCATTCTTCTCCCTCGATGGGAGCGGTCGAAGCTGAATAGCTGCCTGCTTTCTGATGAAATCTTCAAACGTGTTGTATCTACTTGCTTGAAGGACACGTGGTCACGCGGCGATCTCTAAGTTTTGCTATGCTATCGCCGCAACCGATCACGCCTCTTGTTAAACTGCCACACTTTCGCGCTGTGCATTGCACATCGTGGTCTACATCATCTTCCATCCGTGCGCAAAAAACACTATTGGCCTCCTGCCCGAAAAATCCGCAGGTGCACATGAAGCCTCTGAGACAGTCACAAAAGGAAAGTAAACGCGCATAACTGGCTCCCTGAGTCAGTGGGCACCTTGTTCGCGCTTTGAGCTACGTGTCGGTAGTACCACAGATATGTGCGCTGCATGCGTTGGCAGAAATGCGGCCAAGACTGTCTTCCTGATAGTTGATGCAGCAGAGATGTAAAAAAAAAATTGATGTGAGCTACGGTCGTGACTTGTCAAATTCATTGGTATATAGGTATATGTGAAAGGAGGGAGAGAATTCGCAGTGGCATTGACAATGTTGCAGACTCCGGTGATTTTGTGGAAAGTAAACACGCATACGTGGCTCCCCGGGTCAGTGGACCCCTGAATCGAGCTTTGAAGTACGTGGCGGTGGTGTCTATATTGAAAAAAAAAGTGCATTCGCACAATATTCCGTGCTTAGCAATGCTAAACCACCGGGCAAAATTTTTTTGCTTGTACCCTGCAGTTTAAATGCTCGAAAACTGATGATGATAACGCTAGCAACAAAAATTGGGACGCCGCTGATCCGCACAACTTAGCATTTCTAGTGCCGGTTAAACGTGGAGCACTACGTAAACTTGCGCCAAACTCTTCGGGAAATCGCAGTCTCGTTGGTGGTGCTTCGCGCATAATTTCTCAACCTTGTAACTCTCACACTGTTCTGCCGCCGGTCTGAGATGAACGGCTGGGGCCGGATATCCACAGCGACCCTTTTAAGCGTGGTTTGTGATCGGCTGTTCTCTTTATTATAGTCATTGGTATCGTGATCAGCCAATTATCGTTTGCCGGTCTTTACAATCCCTTACAATGTTTTCAATGGACAGTACCTTGTCTATAGACGGTCTATACATTTATGTGTGAAGAAAGTTTCGTAAAGGTAGTTTCGAGAATGCGACCCACGCATCGCCGTACACGCAGCAGCATACGACAAACTGGTGTTGTTGCAACCACAAGACAGTGCTTTTGTGATCACTTTATTGTGTGCAGTGACCCGAGATATGACACAATGGAACGGTGAAGAACACTGTATACGATGCGGACGGCGTTCCGGTTGCGAGCAGCGATACAGACTGTTATCCACGTCCGGGGCGCGTGCGTGTCCAGTGTTCAGCACTGGTAGCGTGGTACTTGAGGTGCTCCCCGAGAATGCGGACACCACATACTTTGCGCACTATACGTGCACAAGACGCACACGGAGTTATCACTATTCTTTGGAATGAGGTGCTAAAACGCGAGCCATTGCTGTACGCCTGCGCATGAAAGAAGCACAAAATTTGCAGCTTTTCTTTTCTCTCAACGAAGAAATAAATAATAAATAAAATACCCGTGACCGGCACGTAAGGTATTGTACATAGTCCTATATATAGTGTATAGCACTGTGCTCTGCTCTTGTTGGCGCACTCCACCATAAAAAATGAAAAAAAAAATCAGCAGAAAAAAAGAGAAAAAAGAAAACTTAAAGAATGTAGAGCTCGAAATTTTGCCGTGTGTCAGCGCATCGCAACAGGAAACGATCACCCGCGCAGACGCCCTTGGCAGCAGGAGAAAATCTTAATGGACCGCCAGAGTGGAACGCCACCATACATTGGCCATGTCCGCAAAGTCCCTTACGAATCTGCATCATAAAGCAGACTTCCACTGAGAGACGTTCGGGCACAGCGTTGTAATTCCGACCCCTTGTGCGATGAGAGGAAGCCCGCGGCCTTTTTTGTTGCTTCTCTTCTCTTTGAGGATAAAATCCTGTTCCAGAACGTCTACACTTATTCACGGATCCTGTTCAGTGCCTGTACCAGCAGCGACACGGGAATTGAGAAAGAGGGAGAATTCCACCCAGTATCGTTGGGGGCACGAATGATAAATTGATATCTAAGAGGCCGAATAAAAGTCTTGGTGTCTCGTTTTGCTTTGTTTTCAAATAAAGGAACACAACGCTAAGTAGCATTCATGGCGTTGTTGCCGGCGGACATCGAGAGGCTTGGAGCGTAAGCATTTAAAATTGCCTGATAAACAAGGAAAGTAAACGCGTAACCGTTGTCGAAAACGATTTAACCTTGTCACCGTTAACAAAATCTCTACCGCCTAGTTCTCCTGCTGCATCGGCGATGGACACATGCTGGCTTATCAAGACTCAGAAGTATCCAGGGAAACTTTCGCGGTAAAGGGACGAACAAATACAGTTTAAAGTCGCATTATCCTCAACAGCATGTCGCGGACGACGACTGCAAAGCGCAGCTAAGTGCTTCCTGTATTGTGAGGGCTATGGGCGACTTGAAGAGATTGAAGAGAAAAGTCCGGGAAGAATAGGTTGAATAGTTCTTGCAGTGGCCGCCTGCAGCGAAGGCGTGCATTGACGCGCAGACGTCATTTCAGCGCACGTTGTGTGCGCTTTTGTGAGCACTTCTCAGCGCTCCAAACTTCCTGACCAAGAGGTGCCCTGTACGCAAAAATAAAAGGGGGAACGAATAAACGCCACTTCGCGAGACTTGGGTGTGTAGTGCGGGTGGAGGAAAAGGCAGGAACCGGGCGGCGGGGGCCGCGCGCAGCACTGCGGCTGCGCCGCGGTGGAGATCGTGGCAGCGGTGGCGGCGGCCGGCGGCTATCACTTCATGGACAGCCATATCTCGTTGCGGCGCTCCAGCACCCAGAATATTAGGTCATATCGGGCCACGTAGAAGTGGTCCAGGTTAATGCGCCGGTCCTTGCGCATGGACTGGATGAACTCTTCCGCCTTGCTCAGCCACTGTTGCTCGTTGGGCTGCCCCCCGAACACCCTGGAGAAAGGAAAAGCCGACCCTCGGTGTTAACAGCATCAGAGGAGGTGAAAGGGCGTTCATGCGGAAAGCGGAGGCGGGGGCCTAGGCACTCGAAGAAAGTGAGAGGAGGAAAAGAGGCGCGAGGGCTGGCGTCACTGGCGGCGAAAAGAAGGGCTTCACGCTGTTAGACAATCGAAGCAAGTCTCTAAAAGCGTGTTTCTGCCGACATGGCCTGCAATCTTCGACTTACGACGCATGTTATCATTAAAGACCTACACGGGTGAATCTAAAATACGCCAATGAGCTCGGATTCTGGCACTCGTTGAATGACGTCCAAACGAGTAAGCACTACGGCTTATCAAGCGCCCTCTTCCCATCTACTTTCCTTCTCCTGCATCCGCGTACTCCGCACAGACAGCCGCAGCGGTCGCCTTACTTGACGGCATATTTGCGCGGCGGCTCGACGGTGATGACGATGTCTTTGTCGTTGGCCTGGGGCGGATTCATGTAGAGGTTGGCCGGCAGTGGGAAGGCCATGGTGTAGTTGGCCAGGCGCCGGCCGCTCGCCCCGCGGCTCACCAGGGTCCGGTGCGGAGTAGTCAGGTCCACGGTCACGTCTGCGAACCAGCCGGACACCATTTATTGCTCGCAGATAACATCCACTGTCATTTTTTTTTTCCTACCAGTGTCACCTGGCAGGCATTGACACTGCATCAATTACGCCTCCTAGTGAGTTTCTAATTACGAACAATATTTTGGTGAAGTTTGCCGCGGTGGCTCAGGGGTTATGGTGCTCGGCTGCTGACCGGAAAGACTCACTCTGATCGTTGAAGCCCTGGATGTAGTAAATAAGCTTGCGAAAACTCTTCCGCTTGGCTTCGAAGAGCGCCCTCGCTTGCGTTGTCACGCTGATCCACATTGTTTCCGGGTACTGGCGCTCCTCGTACTCCTGCGCATACCCGTGAATATCATTTAAAGCGTGCAACAAAAAGAAGTAAAGTGGAAGAAAATAAATGCGAGCGCTTTGTTCAGAGCAGTACGAATGAAGTTTCGCGGCCGCGCACTTTAAGCAGCACTTACAGCTTCATTCGAGATCACCTCGTAGTCTATGCACTCCACACCTCTCCAAGTGCAGGAGTACGCTGCAACGACCTGAGCAAGGACGAAAAAAAAAGCAGAAAGGAGATCAGCATTTTTAGTAAAACGACTCTAAAGTTTCCGACAAAGTGCAACTTTTTGTAAGCAGTGTATTTGAACGCCTCGGGTGTAACAGTACTATGTAAACAATTATTGATGCTTGAGTTTGCAAGTGAGGGGTGCCAGCGACGATATTTCTTTTACGATAGGGTGGTAGGATATAACCGAATACAACTTTTCAGCCACATGAAACTCTTGACAGTGTTTAAAAAGCACTTTTAGGCTGGCGATACTTGGTCTGCTGAAGATGCTCAATAAAAGCGTAGGCTGGGATATATGATGATAATGATAATTTAATTATATTCTAATTAGATTCTTTCCTTCCCTCATCGAAGGCTCAAGCGCCGCAGCACCTGTGTCACAGCCGCGACTGATCACTCAACGCAGTAGTGCGAAGAACGAAGCATATTTGGAGAAAAGATGTCTTAATTATAGCGGCCCTCTTTTACCTGCCGGTTCGAGTTTCGTTTTTTTTTTTTTTACAGAGCTGTCGGAGGACTGGTGTGACCTTACCTGGATGATGACTGCTGCGATTATTACTCTGAAGGTTCGCATCTTCGTGCAGGTTTTTCAGGTGTCCTGCGCAAGGAAAAAGCAAATGTTTGATGATATCAAGCGTTTCATCAGTCAGAAAGGTACTGGGAACAGGTGGAATAAATTCCAGGAATTTGCTGTTTTACATTTGGCTTGGTCTCCTTTTTAGCGTTAGCATGATTCCAAGAGAGATGTGGTGACTGCGAAATTGGTTCAGTCAAGAGGTGATTCAAAGAGGTATGCCTAAAGAACAAAAGCAAGACTTAGCTGTGTTGTGTTACTGAGAAGTCGGGTGCCCTGTACAAGTTTACAATGAGCCAAGTATTCTGCCATCTTAAAAAAGAAACTAATAAGCACACAGCATATTTTAAATTGCACGTTTGAGCCAGTGGTTCTGACCAATCTTGCCTAGCATACTACATAGCAGTGTCTTCGAACAGGCCTCTCTTGTACGTCCGGGGAGGATTTGGTGTAATACACACTTTGTTCGCTTTGAAAATCCTGATATTGCAAAGTTCTTTTTAAGTAATTTTGCCTTTATTCTTTCTCCTGATGTATTAGATATCCAAGCCGGGTAGGTGCGCTTTTTTTTTCTCCCGCAGATATTTTTCCGGGGATGAAGCACTCGCGCAAAAGGGTAAATTAAAACAGGCGCTTACCGGTTTTCTACGTAAAGTTTCTCTCAGAAGCAGAGGAGAAGTGGAGAAGTGCAGTGAAAATATTGGGGGACACGACATCATTCGGGGCGACCTTCGGCTTTCATAAAAAGAACATAGATATCCTCAAGAAACCATCCTTGCACGACTGGCTAAAAAAAAAAATACGGTGGGAATAGGTTTATGAATAGGAGTAAGGGTTTAGTCCTGTTTTCTCTTTCAAGTGCTGCCATCCACGAATAAAAGAAAAACACTTAAGCTGCGCACTACCTTGCTTGATTTACTGAGTGATATCATTGAGTAACATTTCTACATTTCATCCTTAAAATGACATTCCCGCCCAATCACCACGAGTGACGAATCCTGTCCCGAACGGTCTCTACAGAAACCCGCCGATGCCGATGAACATCTGTACACACCACATTAACACACCCTTTGAATCGCATCCTTCTCCGAGCGCACAAGCAGAAAGGAACCACAGGACAAAGCGGTCTCGCGTCAAGCGGCAGGCACTCCGACTAGAGCGCGGCGGCGCCGGGACCCGCGGCCAGGGGACAGCCCCGCGGCTGTCCCCTGGCGTTGCGTCACCGGCAAAGGGGGACTCGCGCCGATGCTCACCGTGGCCGGAAGAACAGGGGCGGTGGGGCGTGCGTGGCCGTCGTTGGGCGGGCGGCCGCTCTTTATAGGCACCCGCGCCCTTCCCCACGCGCGTCGGATGCGGAAGGGGGTCCCCGTGACCGGCCACCCCGTGATCCCGCGCAGAAACCGGCTGACCCCCAACTGGTCCTGTGCCTCCCGGAGAAGGCCGTTTTCTCTCTCGGCGCCGGGGTCGATGCACCGCGCTCCGACGGAGGCACTGGAGCAGCGTTCGCCTTGAACTTGTCGACGGGCGGCAAGGGTTCGGGTTGGGCGAGGGGGCCCCGCGGTCGGACCCCCCGCGGAACGGTCCCGCGTGACCGCTGCTCGGCCGCGGGGCACTCCCCCCCCTTGCCGACACAGATGGGCCGCTCGGCGGGGCAAAGTGTAGCGGAGAGAAAATCACCCGCCTGAGTCGCAGCGAATGCCGGTTTTGTCCTCGGCGTTGTCTCTCCACCGCTGTCCCGCCGTCAGTTGGTCGGGGCGAATCGCGCTGCGCGTGTTCGGGGCTCTCGCAAGGATGAGCGGCCGAGAGGTTGCAGAGGAGAGGGGAAGACGGTGCTGCAGTCTGGCTGCTGATCGAGCCTCGTTTCGGCTTCATTCCCCGGAAGAAGGCCGGAAGCATATACGGGCGCCAAGATTCGTCAAGCCAGTCGAGCTGCTGCTCTTTTTCCTTCTCTCTGCTCTGTTCTCGGGGTCACCATGACCGTCACGCAGTTTAACTTGTCTCTGGTGGTCCCGTTATATAACTGCATTTACATATATTTTTTTAGATGAAGCGATGGCACAGATGGAGGGCATCTGCTTCGCGTGCAGGAGGATCCTGATGCCGCACAATTGTCGCCCGAACAAAACAAAAAAATTGAAAAATCTGAGCGTCACTGGAATTGAATAACTAGACATGCTGTGCGGCCTGATCCCGGCGACTAGAGCTGACAACGCACCCAGAACAGGATTTGTTCTCACCAGAACAGGATTCAGTCACTCTCGTGTAGTACCTGGTCACCACCTGCGATGTCAATGCACCAATTAACCCCTGGCCTTCAGTCCACAGCTGCTGCTGAGCAAATGACCAAGGCGCCGTACAAACCTGTGACGCAGCAGAGGGTGCTAAGAATCTCTGACTCTGGACAGGCTATCTTTAAAACTGGACATGACAACGTTTAACGCTAGATTCAAAATATAGTGTGGTCTTGCAGCCACTCCAGAAAAACTGTTACATCTTACCTTACCTTCTTCATCGCTACCACCCTACCTTGACCCTCCCATTTTGCTCAACGTGAAGGGCGGCCAAGGACACCCTCATACACTACTTCATACCCCCCACCCATCCCAGTTGCCCCCACACCCAACCCATCCCCCTCCTAATGGGAGGCCGCTCAGCGAGCTGCTCAACCAGCTGGCCAAACATGGCAGGGGGGCAGAGCTATCCGTGAGGCCGAGGCCCGTGGACTCTAAGGCATGTAGGAGCCCACGCTTGAGGATATTTTGTTTTTGTAGCGACAGATACACTACGCTAGCACTTCGAGCCTTCAGCGTGGCACCCCTTGAGCTTCGTGGCGGCGCCGTGGCTGGTCACGTGGTGCGCAGCAGCTGCTGCTGCCGGCGGCGGCGCGGCGCACCAGCGAGACCAAGCTGCAACAGCTGTGCGCATGCGCCGTGTCAAGTGTGGGGGGAAGAGAGGGGGAGAGAGAGAATACACGTCCAGGGACGAAGATGAAGAAGGAACGCCAGCGAAACGGAGCGGCGAAGGACTGACTTTGTAATTCGACTGAGCGAGTTCCACTCGGCCAGATGCAGCTCTCGCGTCACTCCAGGTTTAGCCAGAGCTAAACCACAACCATTTTTTAAACAGAAAGTTGTTCCTCCTCCTCCTAGCGCTAGAACCTTATCCAGTGAGGCTAGCCTCTTCGATGGACTAGCAAGTATTAAATGAGATGCTATAGGGGATGTCATTGTGATGTTAAGACACACGATACAGTGTTAATGAGCTGGTATGTACTATGCTACCGCAGTTTAGTGTGCCGGCAAGAGCTATGTGTGAGATTCCTGATCAATAAGGACATAGCTAGAATACAGACGAGTTCTGCAGCACTAACGAGAGGGTGGCAGTTTTCGTAAAAAAGCCTATTAAGAGCTACAGACTGATACAAGCCTTCGCCCCTGCATCCAGTCATGACGACTATATAGTCGAAAGGTTCAATGAAGACGTGGAATTGGCATCAAGTGCAATAAAAACACACTACTTTGTGCTGACGGACGACTTCAATGCCTAGATAGGCAGAAGCAGGCAGGCGACCAGGCAGTGAGGGATTACCGTGTAGTTTTTAGGAATAGCAAGGGAAAGTTAGTAGAGTTCGCAGAACGATATAGTTTACGCATCATGAAAACCTTCTTCTGAAAACGAGAGAACCGGAAGTAGACTTGAGTGAACCATAATGGCGCATCTGAAAAGAATATCCTGGCATTGAGCACGATGTATAGGTGCTCGGCAAGGTGAGATGTAGTGAGCCCAAGATTAGGCGCAGAGTAAGCCCAGATTTGAGCAGGGAGCGGAGAAAACTGGTAAGAAAAAAGCACGTCAACGAGCTAGCGATGCGCAATAGGAGCAGGGAGTAAAGAAGTTAGACACTATATTGATAAGCTCTTTTTGGAGACGAAGCACCTAAGAAACGTCAAACTCTAACATCACATGATAGAGCTGACAGAACTGTCAAGGCTAATCAGTAAGTTTAAGGCAACCACATAATCCCCATAATCGCTCCTCCACATAATACGGGGAGGAGTGAGCAGGCTCTAAAGAAAAGCTGTAGCCTAAAGCAGTAAAGAGGAAACTGGTCATGGGAAATTAGGCAGCCATTAGATGTACGCCCTAATAGGCAAAGAGGGCAGTGCCATTACCAATACAGATAAGGTAGTTATGCACAGATATCTTCAGCACCTTAAATAATCTAGATGCCGATGAGGAAGCCAGTGGTGTGGACGATTCGAACATCGCACAGGTAGCGAAATGGAAGTAAATCAAAGAAGAAAGCTCTGGAATCAATGCAAACAGAAAAGTGGCAGGTGATGATCACGTAACTACAGATTTGATGAAGAAGGGTGGGGACACTGGGCTGGAAAAACTTACCACCCGCTATACGCAGTGTTTCACGACCTCGAGAGTACTGGAATCATGAAAGGACTCTAATATCACCGCAATAAAAAAATACAGACCGATCAACTTACCGTACGTTTATCATGGTATTTAATAAGGTAATCATTAATCAAAGTATATCAACGTTAGACTTCAGTCAACCAAAGTATCAGGCTGGTTTTCGGACGGGCTACTCGACAATAGACCATATTCACACCATCAATCATGTGATAGAGAAATCCGCAGACTATATCCACATAAACATATAGCATTCATAGACTACGAGAAAGCATTTGATTAAGTCGAAGCCTCCGCAGCATGCAAGCATTGCGTAACCAGGGTGTAGAAGAGGCATATATGAAGGTACTGCAGAATATCTAAAACAGTTGTACATTGGCCATTGTCCTTCACAGGAAAAGTGGTAAAATACCAGTCAGGAAGGAGCCGCCGCGGTGGCTCAGTGGTTGTGGTATTCGGCTACTGACCCGAAAGACGCGGCTTCGATCGAATTTCGTCGAAATTCGATGGAGGCGAAATGCTAGAGGCCCGTGTTCAGTGCGATGTCAGTGCACGTTGAAGAATTCCAGGCAGTCGAAATTATCGGGAGCCCTCCCCTGCCTGATGGTGACTTCCAATCGCAGAGTTGGAGCACTTCTGAAGCAACGTTTCCTGCTCTTTTCGGAGCAACTGTATTCCAAACGCAGATCTGAGGCACGGATCGAGTCTTCCAGTCGTAGACAGGGAGCTGTTGCCGAGCCGAGATTGCACCGTGGAGCAGTCGGGACTGCTCCGCCGAAATCGGCGGATCCGACCGGAAGTTTGCGTGACGTTCTTATTCAGCGGCGATAGCGGCGCCCTACATGCTCTGGCCTGCCTGCTCCGGCCAGAGAAAGTGTACTCCAATCGCAATTTCAGGTCGCGCGCTCTGCGCCGGATTCAGGCGCTCTGTCACAGAGCGTGCAGACCGCTCCGGGCCTGCGATTGGAATTCACCATGGGTCTCTTTGGGACGATAAACCCCATAGACCATAGATCAGACCCACCAAGAATGGTGTCAGGTAAGCAGACACGGTCTCTCCAGTACTATTGGCCATATGTTTACAGGAGATATTCAAAGAACTGGATAGGTAGGGTTGGCGTTTGAAACTAACGGAAAATACGTTAGCAATCTCTGATTTGCTGATGGCGTTGCCTTGCTAAGTAAATAAAACACTGCATTGCAAAGCGTGATTGAGGTCCTATACAGGCAAAGCCGAGCGGTGGGTCTAAAAATTAATATGAAGGAACCAGGGGTGCAGCCAGGGGGTGGCTTATCTGGCGTCAGCCCCCCTCGAAACTTTTTCGTACTGTTATGCGCCGCAGACGAAAACAACAACCGGTGCTTGAAATCATGCTGGATTTTGTCTACAATGTCGCTTTCACGCTCGAAAATACATTTCGGCGCGAACAGTGCGAACTCGGGCTGGGTTTCGTGGCAATTAACGCCCATGCACCTGGAGTCACAGAATGCAAGGAGCCCCATCCGAGCACAAAGTTTCAATGGCGTTTCGATGAGCAGCAGGCTCGTCGCGGCATCTCGCGGCAGCCGCGGAATCTACGGAGCGCATGGATTTCAATTCCGAAACGATATATGAGACAGATACTGCGCGATTTCCTTTCCCCCCAAAACCAATTATTATTAAACTTTATGGATATAAATTTTTCGTAAACTTTGTCCTTTACATAGCGAAGCAGCAAAACCGATGCAAGTGAAAAGCTCTGTTCCTTAAGGTGCATAAACACGTAATTAGGAAAACGTACGACCATTCGTTAGCCTTTAAAACCGCAGAAATGTCTGCCGTTTATTGTTACAGTTATCATCATGATGAAGGTTATCATGCCAATACGAAAATTACGAGCACATCATCAGCCGATATGCCCGACCTTACTCTTTGAAAGCCCGGCCCACACGGCGTATCCCAACAAAAACTCTGTGCTATTGAGTGGTTGTACTTGTCGCACATATGGGGCTTTAGTATGTCCTTTTCTTTCCTTTTTTAGCTGCCTACTTTTACTTCTTTTTTGAACCAGACCAATACCTTTCTTTAATTTTCTTTGCAGCATTACTATTGCCTCTTTGCAGGCAGCTAAAATACACATTTTTGTGTTGATTTCTGCATTCTTTTTATTATTCTATCCATCTGTCGCGACCGCAGCATGGCCCAAACATATATCAGGATCAATAAATAAGGCAATACTTCTTCGGTTTTCAACTTCAGGCCGATATCACTCACTAGTACGGCATGTAAAATACTAGAACATATAATTTAAAAGCACCTAACAGAGTTTCTAGAGCGCAATAACTTATTATCACCTCATCAGCATGGATTTCGCCGCGGCTTATCAACAGTTACTCAATTAACAGAAGTTGTGCATGACCTAGGTTTAAGTATTGACAATAACAGCCAAACTGACATCATATTACTCGACTGTTCTAAAGCCTTCGACTCCGTATGCCATTCCAAACTAATCGTATAACTACGGGGTTACATCGGTGATTGGGAGCTTTTGGCTTGGATTGAAGATTTCTTGCAGCAACGTTCCCAACTCGTTTTTTATAATAACATTCAATCTGAAACGGTACCAGGCACTTCCGGAGCTCCTCAAGGGTCTGTTCTTGGGCCACTGCTGTTTCTTATATTTATTAATGATATATCCACCGACATTATCTGAAGCATCAAACTCTTTGCAGACGATTTCATAATTTACAGAGAAATCAGAAGCCATCAAGATCATGCCATACTTAACAGATCATTGAAAAAACTTCCGGACTTGTGTAGTGATTGGCAAAAGTCAATTAACAAGGTGAAATCTGTAGCAATTGCAGTGACTAGAAAAAAGGAACCATCAAATTACATGTACAAAATCAATGGTACTCCACTGGCCTTCGTCAATGAACACAAATACTCAGGAGTTACATTAACTAACGTTCTTAGATGCGGCAAACACATCGACAACATCACTTCAACTGCATTACGAAAGCTGTTTTTTTCTTAAAAGGTGTCTTGGTCTTGCGCCAGCACAAACTAAACTTTTAGCTTATAAAACGTTTGTTAGACCTTTACTAGAATATGCTAACACTGGTTTACTCAGTCTGTAACCAATATTCCTCGACTTGAAGGAATTCAACGTAAAGCAGTGAGGTTTATTTACAACAGATAAAAAAAGGACTCACCAACACAACTAGCTGAAATCTCCGGGCTCGAAACACTATCAACAAGGGCAAAGCGCACGCGACTAAAATTTCTTTATCAGCTCCTGAATAGCACTTTTAAGATCGATTCATCACTGTCACAAAAACGTGCATTAAGAAACGAGCACGCGTTACGCTAACCGAATATCTTTATCACAGTGACACTTTCAAAAATTCTTTCTTCCCGCTAGTAACAAGAGAATGGAACCGTCTAGACGCATCCATAACTAACGCTGATTCATTTTAAAATATTTGTACCGAACTAGAAGCCGGGTTTAAAACTAGAGTAATGGTTAGAAAGATTTTCTGCATTTTTGTCTATTTTAAGGAGCACACGATGTGCTGTGCCCATGTTAATGTTTATGTTTTCGAATGAGCATGTTTTTTCTTTCAGTTACTTGTGAAAATCTGTCAACTTCTTTTGAGTTTTTTCTGTGCTATGAATTGTCTAGTTTATAGTTGTCTTTTGCACAGCCGCTTTTAGAAATGTTATCATTTGACATGATACATGTAATGCCCACCTGCTCAGGTCTCGACTAGAGACTGGCAGTATTCTAAATAGATAAATAAACAAAATTCTTCGATCATGGTTTTATTCTTGCAGAATAGTTTGTATTTCTATGCGTAAAGGTTACTATCTGTGATTGCCCAACATGTTTATTTGGCTCGTTTGACATACTATATACAGCAACTTTAACTTAGTTTTGCAGATTTATTAGAGAATATACGTATACATAAATACCCTCTTGCCATGTTTTGTGTATACGTGCAATGACCTTTGTTTCCAGCGACGGTTTTTTGCCCTTTCTAAAGCTGCATCTTCCCATTTGTGATATTCCATTGCGCCCTCGCATTTCTAATGTATATTTTGCAGAACTGCTGCTTTTTCTATGTGCTCTGTATTGCAACTATAATTTCCGTGCAATTACAATACTCGACCGGTCACAGCTGCGCCCACGCAATACATTGGAACGAAGGCTAGCGTCACTGAAATATTTTCCTGGCCATTGAATATGTACAAAATTGTAAGCAAGGTTCTTGAATGACAAAGATTCGCGAAAATATTTGTCCTCAACTTGATCATTCATATCAACGACATGCACTACTTTGCTAGTTTGCAACTTATTTAGTTCCAAAATTCATGACACATTTTCTTTACTTTCTTAATATGCAGAAAAGATGGAGTCATTGATATCAGTTATTTGTACCACAGTTTTTGGGACATAAGAATATATTATTTTATAAAAAACACATATTTTACTTGTCTTGACACCGTTCAAGAACTTGTTTGGTGCATCTAATACGCAATAGCATTGGCAATGGCAATGCAATTATGATTAATGGATTTGATTCCTCTACAAACTCTATAAGGAGGAGACCTTGCTGCAAAAAGAGCCCCCCTCGAACAAAATTTCTGGCCACGCCACTGATCTTGCGGGATGATCCAGAGTTCCTGAGGACCCCCACTGTCCGCAGCCCAACGTGACACATTCCGTCCACGCCACTCATGAGGTAAAAATGCTTTCTCATTAAATTTCGCTAGTCCGCCTCCATCAAAACAAAGCATTTAAAATTACCAATCCTGAAAAACAGTGCGCAGTGGTCATCTTAACGAATCACGTGACAACAACGTTCTTTCGCGCATTTGATTTTCGCAGGCGGCCAAGAATACAACTGCAACGGGGCAACGTTTTTAAGTGAAGTGAATGGACGTCAGCGATCTGTTCAACGTTTCTTCTACCTAACTCAGTCAAATACTACTACGTAATTAGAGCAAGATTCTGAGCGACCTCGCAGGGGCCACTATTAACTCCATCTGATAGTTCGCAGTGGATTGAAAGCTATGAGATAAAACCTTCCAAGCCTGTCAGGTTGGCTCTGGAGCGTGTGCAACCAGCACCGCCGCGGAAAACTATGCATCCTGATCGGCATCGGCGGCCAGCATATTTTATCTGCACTGCAGGCATTAGCCACCCCAACCGCAAGCACCACCAGCACTCTGGAATCAGAAGGGGCAGCCATCGCACTCGCAATGCTCTCCATTGAGGAGGAAGAAACATACCTACATCCACACCAACTCTCAAGTTGTCTGCTGCAATTACGGCAGGTGAAACATATGCACCCGTGCACATCATATCATCAAAAGCAGAGGACACCAGCCAGCCGATGTTATTTCCACACCTGGTCACCACTACCTACACGGAAACCAGCACGCACGCTATCACCCGAGCTTATGCTAACCGAGTCCCGCACGACGGTTGCATAAGATCAAAACCAGTGTTCGAACACTACTGCGCAATCCTTCAACACCATCCGCTCAACCAACGTACGTACCTCTCGCCATACAAACAACAAACGCGGAATCGAGGAAGCGGTTGGAAACTGCTCTGAACCAACCCCTAGCGCTGTCTCAGCCTGCCCAGGTGACAGCAAAGCCGTATAGAGCAATGTAGTGAGGGTCCCTCCCCGCAGAGGGGGCAAAAAAAATGTCCCTTCCCCCGCACGATTCACTCCTCGTTAAGCCATTCTCTCAATCCGCGCCTTCCTTTTAATCAGAATTTTATTTTATCTTGGAATACATCAGCTGCATGACAACTCGCTCCATGACAACTTGCAGTTATGTGTTTCGTTTCGTTGTTATTTCCAAATGCGTTCATAAACGGGGTCAATTAAAAACCATACGCAGGTTAAATAAGTCGATGCTACCTGTGAATAGTTGACTCATTTTACACGACTGCACAGATGAATTCAACCAGAGCTTAAGAAGTCTAATCAGTCTCTCAAAGGTTGTTCAGAAAGAAGGCCTGAAGTGCGCTTAGTTTTTACGTGACGGCTTTGGCAAACATTGCATGGTGAAAATTAGCGTGCATTAGCTCAGGGATTTAAACTGAAACTGTCGGAGTTCATTGTGTTTATAATCATTGGCGTTGAAACGTCGTGCTTTGAGCTACGTGGCGGTGATGCTAGAGAGAGAAAAACAACTGTTTTTTGAGGAAAGGAAATGGCCCAGTAACTGTTTCACATATCTCGGTGGGCACGCGAACCCCTCCGTAAGGAAAGGGAGGAAGAAGAGAGTGAAAAAAACAAAGGAAGAAACGAAAAAAGAGGTGCCGCAGTGGGGGACTGCGGTTAATTTCGAGCACGTGAGGATCTTTAACATGCACTGAAATAGCACAACCCACGGGCACGTTTAGCTTTTCGCCTCCATCCAAGTGCGGCCGCCGCGGTCGTGTTGGCATACTGGTACTGCGGCTTAGTAGATGAGCGCTTTAACCACTTCAATCAAAGCAGGCTTTTGCAGTTGGACACCAACGCCATGTAAATGAAACCGAGATTGAAGTGTCCACTGACCCAGGGAGGCAGTTGTGCTTCTTTCCTCTACAACAATGTCAACGCCAATGAATCCAATGAAAGCCGGCGGCTACTGATTTGTTTTGTTTGCAAGTTTGAGGGAAGGCAATGGCGCAGTAACGCACACATCTTGGTAGACACACGAACCACGCCGTAAGGGAAGATATAAAGGAGGAAACGAAAGAAGGCAGGCAGATTATTAATAATAATAATAATAATAATAATAATAATAATTATAATAATAATAATAATATTAATAATAATAATAATAATAATAATAATAATAATAATAATAATAATAATAATAATAATAATAATAATAATAATAATAATAATTGGTTTTTGGGGAAAGGAAATGGCGCGGTATCTGTCTCATATATCGTTGGACACCTGAACCGCGCCATAAGGTAAGGGATAAAGGAGAGAGTGAAAGAAGAAATGAAGAAAGAGGTGCCGTAGTGGAGGGCTCCGAAATAATTGCGACCACCTGGGGATATTTAACGTGCGCTGATATCGCACACGTGCGCTCACATCGCGCACGTGCGCTGACACCTCATCCTTGTTTACTTGAGGGTGAGGAGTATAACGGCCACCGGCCTGTGTGCTTGGCTTGTTGCTTGTGGTTGCTTGCTCAGATTGCTGGAGATCCAGTGCTTCACTGATATAGCTGGTGCCATCTATAGGAGCTGCGAATTTCCAAATTTATGCATTTGCGTGATATTTCAGCTGAAGCTGCTATCGAGCTTGAAGTTCATGTCATGACGATTCATGCGGACTACTGTTATATATGTTGAGCTGGCCGTTTATGCAGTGGGGGCAGAGTTTCGCCAAAGAGGATCATTGCTAATCCTGCTGCTGAGAATCTCGGAGGAGACCTCACAGCCTTGAGCGGCTGCTGCCTCTTCCATTTTTTCTACACATGCTTACAAAAGATCCAAATTTGCCAGGGGTGGAACAGTTTTGACTGTAGGTGGTACAAGTGCGCAGCTTTTACGTTGTTCCTTGGTGTGAACGTTTTGTCGCTTCTTCAGCTGCTGTTCGGAATGTGGTATCTTTGCTGTCGTTGGTTTTGCTAACTTCATTTTTTACTGCTTGCACGTCTTATGCTCGCAGGTTTGGTGCTTTGCATACTGCACTCTTGTCTAGTGTCAAGTGCCATTTATAAAAAACCTGCTTCTTCAGTGCTGCAAATTTAATTTCTGATATGACGTGGTCCATGATGCCTCTGTTTCATCCACAAAGTAACATATTTCTGCTTGTCTTTGGAGGTTTGCGATGCATTTGACGAACATGGACTTATATTTCTATAGCGTTAAGTTGAATACAGCACGAGCCTATATTCCAGGCAACACAGTGGCCGCAAGGCCTGATGAAAGAGTAGGGTATTTGGAGTGGCAGGTGCCTTGATAATAGAAAGATGGGCTGCGCATATCGAACGTTCTCAATCTCACACCTGCTGGAAGTGGCTCTTGGTCCCTCTGTAACTCTCCCTAGCCTCCTGGAGCTAAGTTCCGATCGTCGTCTGGTCGGCTAACCTGACCCGATGGAGCACGTCGACCCAAGTCTTCAGCCCATTCCACCGTCCTTCCACCTGCAGCCTGTGATCAACACGGACTACTGTCTTTGCGCTGCCGGGCCAGCCTACTTGGACAGTCAGCACCAGCCAGCAAGATCTTCCTGTTTATGTGAGCTTTCGTGGTGAGGACATTGACAACTAGCTGCAGCAGTACGATTGCATAAGCACTTTCAGCAACTGGGACGTTTTCATGGAAGCTTATCGACCTCTCCGTTTATTTGTTTGATACGGCCAAGACTTGATTTCTCAACCATGAAGACGCCATTCCTTACCGGCCCCTCTTCTCGTTGCAGTTTCGCCACATCTTTGGCACCATCAAAGCTTTCCCTGCACTCTCAGTAAAAGTTTGGACACTCACGATCATCCTCCAAGAGAGGATTAAACATCAAACATTGGGAACATGCTTGCTCTTTGCTTCCGTATGAACAACGCCATGCCTGAAGGAGGCTGTGATAGCCATGTCCTGAAAGGCATCGGCTTCTTTGCCTTCACTGGTCTCGCTGCCCAGGGCCCTTCCACGATACTGGACGTTCGCACCAAGTGTCAATGTCTTGACGACCTGCAGTCACTCTGACTTCAAGAAACCTGCAATTCCCGCCTCTCTTGTGATGCAAACTTGCACTCTCTGATTTGCTCGGTTGTCCACAAAGAACTCCATGGCTACATTTCATCGTCTGCAGCCTTTTCCCCACGCATCTCTTCTGATATCCAATAATGTCTGCATATCAGAAGAAGGCGTTCTGTTGTTATTGCTTAACTTAGATACTAAAAAATCACCGGGAACAGACGGCATACCAAACGCCTTCCTTGTAATGTAGGCCGAATGGTTTTCAAAATACTGGTGTTTATTACTTAGCAAATCCTTGTCGCGACAGAGTTACCAAATGATTGGAAATATGCCAAGATTACGCCAATACCCAATACAGGAGACCGCTCACTAATTACTCCATACAGTCCCATCTAAAATCTGTGCACATGTTCTAAGACATTCTAGCATATTATCTACAAGCACATTACGGCGTTTATCCATCTTAAAAGCATCATAGATTGTGGGCAGCACGGGTTCCGTAAATGCTTATCGACTACAACGCAGCTAGGTGAAACTGTTCAAGACATCGCAGCAGTTCTGGATAGGCAAGATCAAATTGACATGATTTGCTTAGATTTCGAAAAGGCGTTTGACCGCGTGTGTCACTAAAGTTGGTTCTAAAATTAAAACCGATATTAAAAATGACTCACTGCTACAATGGATAGAAGCATATCTTTCCTTAAGGAAAGAAAGCGTGTTCATGGATGGATTGTGTTTAAGGTTGAAACATGTTCGTTCCGGCACCCCACAGGGATCTGTTCTCGGCTCGTTATTTTTTTATCTTTATTAACGACGTAGTAACGAATATACCGGTGAACATCAGGTTGTTTGCAGACGACTGCATCCTTTATAATGAAATTAACAGCCCAAGAGATCAGGTCGTATTACATTCTTTACTCACCACTATCTAAACATGGTGCTCGACATGGCAAATGAAGATAAACAGAAAGAAAACACTAGCAATGACAGTCATAAGAAAACGGCAGCCATTACACTTTAAATACTGCATCAACGGACATGTTCTCTCTTCTGTAGTAAGTTACAAATACTTTGGTATAGTTTTAACATTTGACCTCAGATAGAATGAACCCATAACCTACATCATAAAAAGGGCCATGCAGAAACTGGTGTGTCTGAGATGTTTGCGATAGTCAACACAAGAAATAAAACTTCTAGCGTATAAAACCTATATTAGGCCAATCCTTGAATATTGCTGTATTGTATTTGATTCATGGACCCAGAAAATCATCAGCAAGTTGAAGAGCATCCAAAGAAAATCGGTAAGATTTATATTCAGTTCCTTTAGCTGGCGTTCTTCCCCAAACATACTTGTTAAACACGCTGGCTTAGACCCACTATGAATCAGACGCTATAGAGAAAGGTTGAAGTTCATGTATTTACTATACTATGATAAACTAGGAGTAGACAAGAATAGGTATATTGAACAAGTCACTAGACGACCAACGCGGTCACATTACTCAAAAAAATTCAAGGAATATTCTAGTAAAACTGATGGTTTTAAAAATTCGTATTTCCCACGAACGGTCCGAGATTGGAACTTGCTAGCTGCAGACACTGTGGAAAGTCGGCCGGCCCAGTCATTCTGCAGCACGCTAAAGGAAAACATAGATATGTAAAGCTTTAATTGGAAACAGATAAAGTGTAACCTGCTTTGTTTATTTATTTGTTGTCATTTTTCCCGTCACAGCGATGGTCTCTAAGTAGCACTCATGTGCCTTCATTTTTTTGCTCATTTTTGCATGCGCGTGTCTCCATTTTTTCATTTTTGCATGCGCAAACTATGCTGAAAAATATCTTTCAAAGCTTTTTTGCTGTGTTTTGTGTGAATATATCTGTATTTACCACTCCTGCCTAAGGCCTCGAATGAAGGCTGGCAGTATCTTCGAAATAAATAAATATATATATAAATAAATAAATCAATAATTATATAAATAAATCTCTTCCTTCCTCCCAATTGCCTTACGTGATCAAGGATGAGCTGGCCTCCTTTATGCGCCACATCAGCCAAGAGTCACCTCTCTCAAACTGCATCCGAACGTATGCTGATGTTGCTGCAACACCACCCTCACATTTCCTGCTGTCCCACTCTAAACCTATGCTCACAACCTCGCCTTTTTCTCCAAGAGCTTCTACCCCTGCTTATCTTGCATGTAGTGTTTGCGCCAACCCCAGCCCTGTATGTTTTACAGCGGCATTCTTGGCCATGTCGCCAGTGTCGGTCGCCGGAGCATGCGTGACGAACGTGAGAGTTACAGCCCTCTGCGACGCGCCATGCACCTGCTGTTACCGTACCGCCCTAACTACGACTTTACCGACCCTCGTAACTCCCTTTCCCTGCTGACCATCATCCTGACGATGCTTCCACCATCTCTGCATCGTGCCTCGCTCCCCGACACCCTTCACCCACCTTCTCGCCCATGGACTGCCACCTGGAAAACTGACTTCTGCAGTTTCCAGATAAAACTGCACAGCCACCTCGTCTTACAATTCCTTCTCCGGCCCTGTTTAATATGTTGTTCGTAAAAGTTGAAGGAACTCTTGTGAAAGCAATAATTCATATCGGCGATGCTTTTTCCATCATACTTTCTGAGAAGTGTTTATATTTGAAAAAAAAACGTACTCCCTACTCCAGTCGGCATTTACCTACTGGTAATGAGGCTTGGATACATCCTTATGGGCTGTGCACAGCTTGGATCACTATCAGCGGCATCCGCCATCATCGAGGTCGCTGTGCTCTCTTCCCGTGCTGGTCAACTCATTCTTGGCTGGGATTTACTTTCATCAGCGTTCATTGTTATTACGTGCGACCAACCAACCCTTGACGTTACTGAAACAGACAACTGTGACCTCTCTGAACAAGCACTTCACCGCTTGGTTGCAGCCGCCGAACATATCCTCTATCCTGGCTGCTACGTTATCATTCCACTGGTCTTTTGTCCATATTGCAAATGGGGATGTATTGGTAATATTGAGCCCGCATTTTCTGTCCCAAGGAATTTTTACTGTTGCATCGCTTCTTTGTTTTAAAGCGAATACGTTTCTACTTCCCTCTGTAGCTTCTTCGCCGTGTGCATTGTGTGGGCGACTGTAACTATGAACAAAGGAGAAACCGCCTGACAGCTGTGACACAAATCAGCCGCCATCACCACCGAAACCGAGCGCTCGCCCCTGCCTAGTCACATGACAACCATGACCTCATTCAACCGCAGCTATGCCGTAGCCGTGCGCTCGCTCTGTCTAGATTGCCTCCGCTGCCTCTCGACCGCTGCCAATGAATTGCAACAGCTCTCGACAATTTAAAGGGCAGCAGTCGTCATGAATCCTCCTGGCGAGACGCCTCGTTAACTGCCTGTGTCTCAGAGGTTGCGAAGCTGCGTTCACTGGGTGACCAACTTCTCGCGATCAACCATTAATTTAACTGCCAGGGTTGCAGGGTGGGCACGCTGTCTATCCAGTGTGCGGAGCACACTCAACGTTACAGACGCAAGCTGTGCCTAGTTGCCCGATAACATAGTTTTCGCTCTCCAACAAGGTTCTGCAGTAGTTAAATCACACCAAACTTTTTCATGTGGTTCATATCTACTGGCCACCTGTTGCTTCAGTCGGAATTGCTCAGCCTATGACGCTTTACAAGCCGTGCTACCTGCTCGCCTCATCTGCTCCCTTCAGTGCGACGCTTTCTGGTACCACCAAGCCCGACCTCACCTCAGACCACGCTCAAGCCTTGATCGCCATACTGGAGAAGGAACGCCTCTTCCTTCGACATCCATTCTGCAGTTTAGTCCAAGCATCTGCAGCCAGCATTCACATCGAAACTTACGGAACTGGGGTCATTCGTCGCGGCCAGTAAGAGCGTCTAGTTCCAAACACCAGATTATCCAGGCAGTTGTTGACGTGCTGCATTGCCACACCATATGTCTTTCATTCAGTCGTTGGTCCTCGCGAGTCGTAATATTGCAAAAGAAGTATTATTCGGTATACATTTTTACATCGAATATCGTGCTCTTTTTTTCTTGTCTCTACAGCGCTCGTGTTTCTGAGAAATACCAATGGATGAAGATCCCAAAAAAAGACAGCCTTCACGACCAGACAAATTACAGAAATCTATCGTTATGCGATTTAGGCTGTGTAATAGTTCCACTAAATTCGAGCGCATAATTGATACAGTTCTCAGAGTCCACAAACGGAAAACTTGTCTTTGCTACCTGGACGAATTTGTCATCTTTTCGTCAAAATTTTCTGACCACCTCTCAGCCCAGTACGAAAAAATGTCGTTTTGCTTACGGCAAAGTTTACATAGGCCAGACAGGTCAACGTATCTATATTAGCATTCATGAGCACGAGTAGTCAATTGAAAACCAGGCACAGCATCACTTATGGGCACATTGCCTAGCACACAAATGCGAGCCTCTGCTAGAACAAGTTGAATTCTGTTCAAATGCAATTACAAAAAAGCCCTATTACCAATCGATGAGTATTTTGGCAAGAATGAAAAAGAAAAAATGTGCAGTGACACGTTGATCAAACTTCATAACAATGAGGTTTGTTTTCTCGATGGCACGGTGACATGGACCTCTTTTTCCTACCTGCTTTTGATGCCGCTCTGCGGTGCGGGCAAGGACATGTATATATGTCTGTTATTCGAATAAACGTGTTGTTAGTTTGCACCTGTCCAGTCTTGTCCTCTCTTGTTGAACGTTCGATATGCGCAACCCATCTTATCCTATGAACCAACTCTTCCCAACACCGCATCTTACAGCCTTGATAATGTTCCCACATGATTTGTTCGTACCCATGTGCTTCTTTCCAGCCTTCGATTTCATGGTGTGGGTAGACGCATGCCTTGTAGTGTGCAGGTGACCTTAGAAACATAAAACAGGTGAAAACGAGATAAAGGATGACACAACATGAGTGCTTCTCACAGTAGAACCTTTATTCGAAGAACACAGATACAGCAGCCAGGCTCATAAACCTTCTACTAAAGAGCCTAGAAACAAACAGCTGCAAAAGAAAAAAAAGACAAAATTTGCAGTGTTGACAAAGTTTCACGATACGTGAACATAGGTTACACTTTACAACGCAACCTACATATTTGCGCTGCTTTCAGTTCCTACATTGTCCGCATTGCTGGAGGGACTCTAAAGAGGGACTCTGATCGGCCCAATTGTGAGCTCAAATGAAAATGATGTGAAAAGCCAGTTATTAATAGTTTAAGGCAGAGCTCTTGTAATATAGGTGGTGTGAGTTGCAGGACAGTAGGTTAGGTGAAGAGATAAAACGCAAGCCATGATAGGTGCAGAAGCATCAGTGATGTTGGGCTAATACATAAAAGGTTTCCATCATGTTGCTCAATGATGCTTGTTTGACTTTGCAAATCATGCGTGATACCCATTTGTTACTGGTTTGCATTTCTTTTTTGGTTTGTCAAGTTGTGTTTACAGCAGCTGCCTTGTGACATTGTGCTCTGCATTTTTGTACAGCTTGTGGTGCCTGATGAGTTCTGTGTCATGCTTGTGAACAAGCACGGTCTTGTTTAGTCCAGCTTCTGCAAGTTCCACATGTAAACATTCACTCAGATGATGTGCCACATGTTCATTCAATGTACCGTTGTGCCTGTCAGCTGGTTTTTCTAGATGTTTGCATGTTACGTAAAAGCATGTGTGTGTTATGCTGGTAGTAGTGTGGCTTAGCTGAACGAGCACTTGTCCGCTTACCTTTCATCATCTAATTTGTGCCAAGAAGAATGCGTCTTATGCATCTGCGAGCCACACTACTTTTTTTGGAAACGCCTGCTGGTCGCTATCACAAAGGACAGCATGTGTCTTTGTGTGTCATAGCTGCATTTATATGTGGGCAGTATGGAAAATTGAGGGCAGAAGAGAGATTATACAAGCACTGTCCTTTGGATGAAGGTGTATTGAAAAACAAATTATGTGCAAAGTATTTAAAATAAGCAAAGAGCCAAAACAAGAATAAAGTGGGAAAAGATTAACTAGGGCCAGGTGTGCAATTGCAGGGTTGGCAGTAGTTGAAAATGATTAAGGAAGACAATCTGGTTATATAACATTGAAGGCTCGCTGACAAAAGGACTAGAGTTGTGTCCTATCTGAACAGTTTCAGTCATTTAGCATGTGCTGTAAGCAATGCATTTCATGAAAATGCACGCGTTGGGTCTGCAGTCACAAGAGTGATAGTTACTTGATGAATGGGAGGTTGTTGGACCTATTAAAGAACTTAAATGTCATTTCAAGTGAATATTGACACCATCAGATTGTTCAGAATACATCCTGCGCGAGAAAGTAAAACATAGGTAAACAACACTTCAAGCAGAACTTAGTAACATGGGTAACGTGCTCAACCTGGCATACATTGTTACAATGGGCACGGCTGTTTCAGCGTTTCCACTTGTGTGGGAAGTGACCTTGGGTGCAGTGTAATCCAACCAAGAAAAAGCTTCAGTTTAAGCTCAGGAAAGTGCAGAGAGATATGAGAAGGCAAATGACAGGGATGACGTGAACAGACAGGAAGATATCCTAGCGGAGATGAAGAAATTGGCATGGGCAGGGCACGTAATGTGAAGGCAAGGTGACTGGTGGTCCCACAGGGCAATGCACTAAATTTTGAAAAAGGAGTAAAACATAGGAGCCCACAACAAAGACCGAGGTGGGTGGATGAGGTTGAGAAGTTAGCGGGGATAAGGTGGCTGCAGCTGGCACAGGACCGGGTTAATTGGAGGGACATGGGATGTATGGGTTTTTATTCTGTAGTGGACACAGCTAGGTGGTTGACAATGCAACCACAGGAAAAAAAATCCAGCTATATGAGCATTATTGACATGAAATGCGTTGTTCGTTACTGTTGGTTGGAGGTGCTAGAAAACAAACTTCTTGTGGTGTTGGTTTTGCAACCCCGTGTGATTATTGGCGTAGTGCTTAATGACACATCATGCAGAGAGCTGCATTATGACACTTCCTGAAATTGAAATTGATGGCAAGATATGCCTCGTAATTAATTTGCGATACTGCTCTCTGGCTTTGAGTTTATTTGGAAGTACCTTTAAAAGTCAAAACGCCACGACAAACAAACCATTTGTGCACAGTGCACTCATTTAAATGGCCATGTCTGTTGCCATACATGCTTGCAAAGCTTGCTCTTTTATATTTTGTTCCTGTTATAGTGTACATAATTTAGCTGCGTATTTCAAACAATCTTCAGTACAACAGCACTTGTATTATAGCTCTTCTGTCCTTTATCTTCGTCCGTCCGTGTTGCACAAATATGAACCCATTTCAACTTTGCCAAGCCTCATTTTGTCTGACCTTTGCATTTTCTAGGAAATTTAGATGCATAATTTGCACGAAACATTTTTCTCCAGTGAACGATTTCCTGTCTGGAGAACTCTTGTAGCTGTTTCATCAAATGTTAGATTGAAATGGGTGGGTGGGTGTTTTGAGGGTTTTAGTACTCTATGTGCTCAGGATGTGTGCTCTTCAAGCTACCTTTTTGTTCATCTTTACACGATGCGGAAGCCACCTTTTGGAATGCCTTGTGAAGACACTGCATATAGTGGCTGCCTGACAGTTGCAGTTTTGGACAGGACTTCCAGGATGTTGTGTTGTGTGCTGTCACGTTCATTTGTTGGCCATTCGAAGTGCATGGCGTGCATTGCTCTTTAGTGTACTTTTACCAGTATCATGAACACTGAGGTGCTTTGTGCTTTTGGCGAGTGCTCTTTAGTTAAATACAAAGCATATGCTGCATGAAACAAAGTATTGTTATTGCTCTTCTCATCTCGGTTAGGTGCCGCAAATTTGGCCAGCCGCTCCTGTTCATTGCCATTTGCACTGCACTTCGAATATGAACCCTGTTTTTGTACCTGGGCTTGTTCACCTGTTGCATAGTTGTCCCTTTTTAGGAAGCAGTCGCATATATGATAGTACAAGTTGCTGACATGTCTGTTGAACACTTTAAGTGAAGCGCTGCCTTACAGATTAAAATGAAACGAATTTTTTTCACCGATTCCCTCTGTAGTGTCAATACTTATGGGGTAGTCTCTTTCCCTCTATCTCAACAATCACAAAGACCAGCGATAGTGAGAGACAAAGTGTAATAGGAGACGGTTTGTTTTCCGACACTGCCTCATTTGTGAGAGACAAAGTGTAATAGGAGACGGTTTGTTTTCCGACACTGCCTCATTTGGTTGTCACTGCTATTGAGAAGGTACTGACACAGCCAGCAATCTCTGCCATGCAGAGGACAAGACATGCCTCTTTATGAATGTGGCGAAGTGGTTGCAGTAAACCATATATTTTTATGCAGTAAACTAAAAATAATCTGAAAAAGCATTTCAAAATATTTTACAACAAACGCATCCATTTTCAGACAGCCTGGAGAGAATGTAATCATAGACTTATCAAATATTAATATTTTTTTTTCAGAAGTAGTCTGCAGGTAGAACACTGAGATATTACCTACCCCGTGTTTGGCACACGATAGCCTCGGTTGCTTATGAGCTATAAAACCCTACACACACACACACACACACACACACACACACACACACACACACACACACACACACACACACCCACACACACACATACATACGCATCTTGCCAAAGTTTTTGGGCTTGATTTCATCCCATGAGAGGCACTGAAGCTGTGGTGCACTAGCACGGTATAAACCAAGGGCAGCGCTTCCCAGGATTTAGTGCAAAAGGTGCTCACAGATTGTGGAGACACATTATGTAGCGACGTATGCCGTCAAACTAGTGGAATGTGTAAGCCTGGTGCACACCTTGCAAGCTGGCTTGGCACATCAGCAAACTCTCGTTATTTCCTTTGAACTGTTGCACACGCAAATGAGTGCGTGAATATATATTTATTACGGATACTCTTATATTTTAGCAAACAAAAAAAAACCAGTTCTGAAGCTTGAATTTCATGCAGCCGTATAATTCAAGGCAGTATTTAACATGTAAGTTACATGTAAGTATAGGCCAGCCCAGATTGGATAGTGCTTGAACGCCCTTTGAGCAGTAATAATAAGGCACCCAGCTTGCATGTATGTTTAGATGCAGTTCATAGGGCGTCCCCGCATTTTGATGTGGAAGAAATCACTGTACACACTTCAAATTTATATGACACAGTTCAGTGTCATTCACGTAGGAGGTACTACTCAGGATAGCGAGAACCGCAGTACTGTTGTGCAGGGAATGCATTCCTTATCTCAGTCACTACACAGCTTGGCAGAACTCTGCGGTTTCTTCTTCCCAGGCGACACCAGATCCACTGTACAAACTGCCGGTAAGCAGTGTACCTGTAGCAGGTGCAAAAACATTGCTGTGGTGTAATGGACAGAACCCAAACGAACCCTGCTAGATTGTCACACAACAGAAAATCCCTTCTTCCATCAGTGTTGATTTTAATGGTAGGTATGTGCCCGGGGGCTACAAGTGGTAGGTTGGATGTAACATGCGATAACGACAAAAAAAAATAATAGCGCATGTGATGAAGTTTTGTTGGAATCTGCATTTTGACTGTTTCTTAGCTTTGCTGGCAATAGTGTCACAATTGTAGAAACCTGGCTGAAACTTGGAAACTAGCCTGGAATGGTGCGGGATGAATTGAATCTTAGTAGTCGGTGCCAGAAAGAGAACATGAGCTCTAGTTGTGAATCACGTAGCTATACGCATGTTAAACAGATGCAAGTGCCGTAACTGATACCAAGAGTGAAACAGAAGTTTTGCAGTGCACGCGAGGTGTTCTCAGGACATTTCTTGAGTGTCCGAGCAAATAAAGTCCAGTTACCTATGCATCTCTTGCGCGTCGGCGAGGGCAAGCCTGTCATCCAACAGCGCAAAATACGCTATCTGGAGAGCGTGTATATATGTTTAAACACCTAATCTGTAAGGTCGTGTTTGATGTCACGCATTCCGCATTTTCAGGCACGTGGGCAGCCTCTTTTGGTATTTCCTTGCAGCACATCATGTCGCGATCCGCGTCCATGGGGCGGCACCGTGGCAATATACATATGCGACAGCATACTATCGCGATCAAAAGGTCGCGGGACGCGAGTGTGCGCAAAACATTTTTTTTCGGCGCAGTCGCGTAATTATAGCTCGGATGTGGATGAAACATTCCGTGCTCAGGAGGTAAAGACGCAATAATTTTTTTTTTCCTGTGAACATTCAACCCCTAATATTGTGATCGTGATAGTACGTATACATGTCCGTGGACTGGTTGTTTCTGCGTCAGATTTTAGAGTGGCGACTGCTGATACAAAGACAGAAAGATCTAGCTAACACTTGCTTGAAAGCCGTGATATTGTGAACTCAAACAGTTCTCTAAGAACACAGCAAAGCGATACGTAGCACATTATTTCTTAACAGTTAACGTTGCCTCTGCGCCCAGCTGCCGCTGGCTCAATCCGGATCTGAGGCCTGACTCTTCTGAACCGCTGGCCAACGGGTCAAACTCAAAATGGTTGTCCGGATATGTTGTTGTTCTTGCATCAAAAACGATGGCACATAAATGCGATGTATTGCAATTGCAGCAGTTTCTTCCTCGTCCTCGTCATCTTCATCAAAGTGCGTATCCGGCGGAAAACGAAATTCAGGCCCTTCGTCCTGCTCAGAGTCGGAGGCACTGGATGACGTTATGGCTTGCGGAAGGTCCGTCTGTGCGTGTCACTGCGTAGCACATGATTGCAGACGATGTGCCTGCTGGTAAACGTCACAGTTCTTTGTGCCCACGTGAGAAAACAAGCTATGTCGGCCAGGTTTTGACGTCGCAAAAAAATCTGGCAACTACGAACCGAAACCGAAATGGCCTACTACAAATATTACGATAATAATTTTTTCAAATGCGTTTTGATGCTTCTAACCCCGTGTTCCATGCTTATGGAATTACTACGCAAGTTCTAAGTCCCGAAGGGAGAACCAGAAAATTTGGTGTCCCTGCCCCTTTAAGGGAAGGGATAAAGGAGGGAATGAGAGGAGATATGGACGCGGCGGCGGCGTTGCCAAGACTAGCCCTAACTAGACCGTCTAAATTGGTTTAAGACTGCGGGCCCTGGAATGCGCCGGGAAGGATTGAAAGGGGCATTCCATGATGCAGCAAAATGTTTGGAATCGGCAGTGCTTCTTCTTTTTCACAGCGTGGTTCAGTGTCAACCGACGAAATGAGCCAGTGGTACGCCTATCCTTTACTCAAAATCCAGGGGAGGGTCTTGGCGACGTATACGGTTAGACTTTTAACTGGACAGTCTCATTAGCCTCCTGCAAGCGGGCCATCGAGCCCGTGCAGCGTGCAGGGAAAGCTGTCGAAAAGAGGCCGCAAGCAGAAGGCCGAGTATGTTCGTGACGTAGAGACGCCCAAGCGGACAGTTGTCTGTGCAATGTCAAAATGGCTTGTGGCTCCAGAACTTTCGGCCGCTAATGCGCCAGCTTTCGCTTATTAATGTGAGACACCGGGGCGCTTAGGTACACTAAATTTTGAATCCCGTGAAACCTATTATTCACGGACCCTAATAAGACTGGCTACCGCCGTCAGCCAGCCTAGATGACAGCAAAGGACATTGCGCCCAGTAATGAGAGTCCCTCCCCGTACTGGGGGTGTGGGGCATTTTGCTCATTTGCCTCTTGCTTATGCCCAGTGGATCGTTGCTTATGCTCCATGTCCCCATGTCCAGCAATGGAGACGCTGGACTGGTTCCAACGATCCCTACGGCTAGGATAATTTGGCTGGGGTGAAGTCGCGAAAGTGGGTTCATCGAGTTTATGAAACCGATGAAGAACTGACTCTGTGCCTAGAGAAGCAGCGGCGCAGGCAACAAGAGTGTATCAAGCGGAAAAGAGAAGAGGACGCTGCCAACGTTTCCGCGGCGACATCGGCCACTGGTTCGGTTGTCTTTCAGTCCGTACGACATGCGTCAGCCGAGTTAAGCCACATTCATTTTTTGCGCCCTTTACGCATTCTACAGCGAAATTTCTATTAGCCTAAATGAATACGTCTATTTAGGGCAGGTATTGACAGCTGATCCGGATCGTAAGAGGGAAATATCTAGAAGGATAAGAATGGGGTGGAGTGCATATGGTAGGTTCTGGCGGATAATGAATGGCAGTTTACACATATCCCCAAGATAAAAGTGTACTGGTACTCACCTACTGGGAAAAAACGTGGAGGCTATCGAAAAGGGTTCAGCTTAAGTTAAAGATAACGCAGCGAGCCATGGAAAGCAAAATGATAGGTGTAACGTTAAGAGACCGGTGGCGGGCAGAGTGGGTGAGGGAACAAATTGAGGTTAATGACATCCTAGTCGAAATAAAGAGAAAGAAATTGGCTTGGGCAGGGCATGTAATGCGAATGCAAGATAACCACTGGCCCTTAAAGGTGACCAAGTGGATTCCAAGAGAAGGCAAGCGTAGCAGGGGGCGGCAGAAAGTTAGGTGGGAAGATGAGATTAAGGAGTTCGCAGACATAGGGTGGACGCAGCTGGCAAAGGACCGGGTTAATTGGAGGGAAACACTGATCTCCACTAGGGGGCTACGTGCCGTATTCCCGCCTTCCGAAGTGGGCGCAAGTGAAGCCACCGGAAGTTCAGTGGCTTGTTCCGGAAGTTCGGTGTCTGCAGTCAGTGTATTTCAATGAAAAAAGTCGCTTCTTTCGCGCTTCTGTTCTCAATTTTTCGCGTTGCTTTCATGTAACGTCTACTGTAATATCAAAGGAATAAGCAAGCTCAACGCGAGAAATGTGTGCACTGTTTGGGGAACCTTGTAATTTCAGAGAAACCGAAGAAAACAGGCATGCAGGTCTCACCATGCCGCGGCAAAGGGGTTCGTGCATTAAACACTACTTTATGATCTGGTTCTTGCCTTCCGAGCGTAATTATGGGAATTGGTAGAATGACGATGAGGCTACATCATCTTAAAAACAAATTTTCGTGTAGCAAAGAAAAGGCAATGGCGCGGAAATCCTGACACTCGAAGAGCCACTCGTTATACAGCTGCTGCTGTTTCAGTTTAAGGTTGAGACGAAGACGTCGTTCGATCGCCTGTCGCCTCAGCTCTGTTTACTTAGCTAATTTTTCCTAATTTACCTAGTTTTATTTGAATATTCGAGTACGGCAGCATCTTCAAAGCGCTACTGTCCCTACGGGAAGAGCACGGCTGCTCCGGCGCCGGCAAGCCTAAAGGGACCACGCCATTCAAAGGAGGCTGGCTCGGAAGAGGCGGCCATGGCTTTCCAGGCTGTGGAGCGACCAGAACA
The DNA here is from genome assembly GCF_052857255.1 of Amblyomma americanum. Taxonomy (NCBI): domain Eukaryota; kingdom Metazoa; phylum Arthropoda; class Arachnida; order Ixodida; family Ixodidae; genus Amblyomma; species Amblyomma americanum. Next base: position 249,225,872 of record NC_135497.1, read on the forward strand.
TGGACTCGATCATCCGTCCAGTGAGACCTCATCGCTTAGTGGGGCTGAGTCAACAATCGTGGACGGTGACGAGTCAGTGGCCGATATGGCTGATGTGGACAACGAGGGCTTCAAGTTGGTGAGTCATCGCAAGCAACGAATGGTAGGGATCCCGGTAGTGGTTGAGCCCACAGAAAAGGGGGTTGATTTAAGAGAGAAGAATCCCATCTTACTTTTCGCGGCCATTCAATCACTGCTGGGATCAGCTTCGGTTCGAAGTCGGTTCATCATGCACGGGGCTCTTCAGCTGGATGTCTCGAGGGAAGAGCAGGTTGACAAGCTCCTGCAGAGCTCTCAGATGTTTGGCATCAAAGTTAACGTGCGGTTGCCCCATTCCTACATGAAGAACACCTGTGTTATTAAGGGTGTACCAAAGTGGTATTCAGAACGCAACCTACTTGATTATCTGATACCACAAGGTGTACTGCACGTGAAACGACTTGTGCGTCGTGTGGAGTCTCCAGGAAAAGAATGGGCTGCGAAACCTACCCACTCTATCGTGTTGACATTCGCTCTCAACTCCGAGCGCCCCGAAAAAATTGATCTGGGATTCACCAAACACGCAGTTGCAGATTTCACTGAAGCTCCTCCACGGTGTTTTCGATGCCAACGGTTTGGGCACGTGGCCAAAGTTTGCACAAAGGATCGACGCTGTAAGCGGTGCGGAGGCGACCACGACTTTAAAACCTGCAGGGCAGATTTTGCTTGCGCCAATTACGGTGGCGATCATCTAGCGAGTTTCGGAGGCTGCCCCTTCCGTGTGAGCGCTCTGCACCGTCGGATGTCCTTTATTGCTGGTCCAAAACCCCCACCAACTGAGACGCCTGTCCCTGGATTAGACGAGTTCCCAGTATTGGAGTCTGATGTTGCGTTGCCCAACAATGTCCCTAAGAGACCTGAGTCCAGCAAGACGCCAAGGCCCAGTGCGCGCGAGTCGACTGTTCGACCTCCAGCAAAAAGTGTCCATGTTCTTGAGCGGCCGGATCACAGCCAGACTCCACGGCAAGGGGGACCCTCATATGCACAAGTGACAAAAAACCCGGTTACTGCGGCCAAGAGTGTCTCCCCGTAGGCATCTTTTATCGATGTTGTAAGTGAGTGCGTTGCGCAAAATAAGGAGCTCAAAAATCAAGGTATGTCTGACCTTCTTCATGTTTTGTTTGGGGCCCTGCGTTCACATGTTCCAACGATGGCGCCTGGTAACCTGAAGAACTTCCTACAGCTGGTGCTTTCTTTTGAGTCCCTATTTTCCACCTTCGCAGCAAACTTCCTTGCGAACTAAAATGGATGGGGCTAAACCTCGTGGATCTCATATGCACCGAAAAGTGCCGTTTATATTGCAGTGGAATTGCGCTGGGATTTTAAGTCGGTTAGCTGAACTCAAACTATTCTTGAAAGAGACTTGTGTTCTAGTATTGGCCCTGTCAGAAGCTCGCCTGCCAAGCGGGAGATGTTTGACTGGATATGTCGCCCATAAAAACTGCAGCATAAAGTCATTTCCTGCAGGAAGTGCTGCGCTGTACATAAGGAGAGAAATTCCACGTGTTTCTCTAAGCGTTGCCGATCTTTGCACGGATGACATTGAGGTAGCGGCTGCAAGAATACAGCTCGGCTCTCGAGCCCTTTCTATTGCATCCGTGTACGTGTCTCCGCGGAAGAAGGTAGCATTAGATTTGTTTCTACAGCAGCTCTGCGACCGCTGCCCAGCACCTAGAATCATCTGCGGTGATTTGAATGCCCATCATGCCGTTTGGGGTGACAGGAACACGGATTCCCGTGGACGCAAACTTGTAGAGGTTATTGACAGTTTGGACCTGTGTGTTGCCAATGACGGAAGCCCCACTTTTTTCCGGCCTCCAGCCTCAGCGACAGCTATAGACGTGACACTGCATTCACCTGACGTCCGCGTGAGTTGGTCAAGAGCGCCTGACCGCATGGGAAGTGATCACTATCCGATTTTTGTGTTTGCTGCCGACTTTCGTATGCACGGTCCTAAAATTAGCAACGTGGACAACTGGGCCAAGTACAGAAAGCACCTAGAACGTGTTTCTGGTGATGTTGTTGACAAAATGATTTCTAGTAAGCTAGCAGCAACTACGGCGGTCAAGTTACCTGATCATTTTCCGGCCCCGGATTTAAAACCCAGGAACCTTTGCGCAGCGAGAAGGGTGGAGCGCCAACTCGTGCGGAAGAAGGACGACAGGCAACTGAAGACGACCTTCAATAGGCTGAATTCTGCTATTAGACGGCACAAGAAAAAGCTGTACAGGTCGCAATGGGCCTCATTCTGTGCTAGTTTGACTGTGTTCTCACCGATAACGAAAATATGGCGAGTTATTGGCAGCCTTGCTGGAGAATCTCCCCCTTCGAAGCCTTTTGAAGCTCTTGCAATACGCAAGGAAAAACCTATTGCGTGCTTGGCAGAGGAATTTGCAGACGCACTCGTACGCGCTGATTCTGGAATAGATATATATTCACCACCTGCCTTCTCCAGGTCTATCATGGACGTCCCGTTCACGCTTCGTGAGCTTCAGACTGCGCTCAGTGGCCTGCGGCGCCAGTGTTCACCATGTCCCGACTGGCATCACCAATCAAATGCTGAATAATCTGCCCTTGCCACTCAGAAAGGAGCTCCTCAACTTCATCAATCGAGTTTGGGAGACTGAAGATGTTCCTCCGTCATGGAAGGTGGCACATGTAGTTCCGGTACTGAAGCCTGGCAAAGACATGACAGACCTTGCCTCGTTTCGCCCAGTGTCATTGACCTCCTGTGTAGCTAAGTTGATGGAGAAGCTGGTAAATGAACGCTTATCATGGTGGCTTGAGGACAGCAAGGCACTGCCATCCTGTATGACAGGATTCCGCCGAGGTCTTAGTGCCCAAGATAGCGTCTTAGACTTGATCAGTCACATTAAACACCAGAGAGCTTTCGGCCTTTCTACCTTAGCCATTTTTCTTGATGTTGTGAAAGCTTACGACAGCGTGCTTCAGAGCTCAATTCTAAACAGGTTGCAAGGCATGGGTATACAGGGCCATATGTTAAGATTCATTTACAAGTTTATAAGTGATCGCGCGGTTCGTGTACGGTTAGGGAGTACGTAAAGCACCGAAAGGGTGCCTCAAGGTGCACGAGGTGTGCCTCAAGGAAGTGTTCCTTCGCCCACGCTCTTTAACGCCGTAATGGCTGGCCTACCCGATTCGTTGAAAAAAAGTTGCAGGCAAGTGCGTATGTCACTTTATGCTGACGACATCTGTATTTGGATTACTGGCTACCAACACAAGCGATTAGCCCTGATAGCTCGACAGGCTATACTTTCGGCACAAGCTTACCTTAAAGGTGTGGGGTTGTCTCTGTCAGTGGACAAATCCGGCTTTATTCTGTTTCCAGGTGTAGGAAGACGTCAAGCGCAGTTGAAGATAGACCTCGGTCACTCTTGCATCCGTCAATTCAACCACGCGCGTTTCCTCGGCGTCATTATTGACTCCCGTCTACTGTGGCGAAAAGCTGTAGACGCGATTGTTTCATCTATATCTTCTCGTCTCAATGTGATTCGTAGAATTGCACGTGAGCAATGGGGAAATCATCCTTCTTCAATGGTCAAACTTTATGAAGCGCTGGCGGTCAGCCGGATAATGTATCAATTACCTTTAATTTCCCCCTCAGGATCACAACTTGAGTGTCTCGAAGTTGTACACAGAAAGGGCCTAAGAAGAGCCATTGGAGTTCCCCAGGCGGCTGCGAATAAGGCAGTACTTCATGAGTCCCTATCGAAACCTCTTAGCCTTATCGCTTCTCAGAGACTATTAATGCATCTTGACCGCTTAGGAGAGACGGTAGCTGGGCGATCCCTTCTCCAGCGGCTCTGCAAGAGATATGAGTCGAAGGCTTACTTGGCACTCAATACTCTTAGTTCTTTAGGCATTAATGTCCGAAGGCAAAGGAAACGGTTGAAACCCCCCTGGTCTTTTCCGACCCTCGACTGTAAGGTCACAATTCCTCATGTGAGCGCAAAGCGCAGCTCTCCTTTGGCAGCAACGGGTTCGCTTGTGCTGGAATACTTGAAAACAGAGTATGCCTGCCATCTTCAAATTTTCACGGATAATTCTGTGGACAAGGTGAAACAAGCTAGCGCAGCGGCTTTTTACATTCCTTCTTTGGACTGTAAGTGGTCCGTACGCTGTACTGCTGTCGTATCCTCCACAACGGCTGAAAGTGTTGCTATTGAGTCGGCTTTACGGAAGTTAGGCTCTTGTCCGGCTCAACCTGTTGTCATCCTAACTGATTCAAAATCTGCCCTTAAGAGGTTAGAGCGCGGATTCCCTACTGACGCCTTGTCTCTAAGCTCTCTGCGCTTGGTGCAGAATCTGCACAGCAGAGGCTTTACTCTACATTTCCAGTGGGTGCCCTCCCACATAGGAGTCAACGGTAATGAGGTGGCAGACAGTCTCGCCCATAAAGCTCTCTCAAGGATTCCATCAAAAAAAGTACCCCAAGATGGGAAAAGTCTCTGCAGGAAAACGGTGCTCGATCACTTTAGTACCCTGTAGAGTGCGTCCCACAAGCCATGTGTGACCAAGGGACTGAGAAGATCTCAGGCGACCCTTCTACATCGAATTCGCACGGCCTCTGCTCGCACTCCTGCATGGATGCATAAGACCGGCATAGCGTCGTCTCCGCTCTGCTCTTTATGTGGTGTGTGCGGGGATATCGAACATTATATTATGTACTGCCCAGAGTACAACGCAGAAAGGCATGTGATGTTCGCTTCCTTCAAGAAGACAGGAACCCGTCACAGCACAGTGCAGGACATTGTCTACCCGAGTGGAAACCAGACATGCAGAAGGGAATCTGCTCGCCTTCTTTTAACATTTCTGGGGAACACGGATCTTGTTTTTAAATGGTGACAGCAGGAACGGGCTATGGCCTACTGTGATTGAATGTGTGCGTAGATGGTGTCTTCCGGAGTGGACTACTTTATACTGTGAGTGAATGTGTGTATAGAGTGTGGCACTACAATTGCCTATGTTCTACTATGACTGAATATGTGCATAGATGGTGACTTCTGGAGTGGACTGTGATGTGAACTTTGTCGATTGTTTGTGTGCATAGATGGTGACTGCGGGAGAGAATGTGTGCTAATATAAGAGACTGTGCGCTTAACGGGGTAGATGCGGTATTGTTACTATCGAAGGGACGCTGCGGTGGAGCAATTACCGGCAGACAAAGCAAGGCTAACCCCACCTGTAGCATTCAACACCTCAACCTCAATCAACCTCGAGTAATATGATGTCAGTTTGGCTGTTATTGTCAATACTTTAAGCTATGTCATGCGCAACCTCTGTTAATTGAGTAACTGTTGATAAGCCGAGGCGAAATTCAAGCTGATGAGGTGATAATAAGTTATTGCGCTCTAGAAACTCTGTCAGGTGCTTTTCAATTATATGTTCTAGTATTTTACATGCCGTACTAGTGAGTGATATCGGCCTGAAGTTGAAAACCGAAGAAGTATTGCCTGATCTATGGATCGTGATATACGTTCGGGCCATGCTGCGGTCGCGACAGATGGATAGAATAATAAAAAAAAGATTGCAGAAATCAATACAAAATTGTGTATTTTAGCTGCCTGCAAAGAGGCAATAGTAATTCTGCAAAGAAAATTAAAGAAGGGTATTCGTCTGGCTCAAAAAAGAAGTAAAAGTAGGCTAGCTAAAAAAGGAAAGAAAAGGACATAATAAAGCCCCATATGATGCGACAAGTACCACCACTCAATAGCACAGACTGTTTGTTGGGATACGCCGTGTGGGCCGGGCTTTCAAAGAGTAAGGTCGGGCATATCGGCTGATGATGTGCTCGTAATTTTCGTATCCGCATGATAACCATCATGATGCTAACTGTAACAATAAACGGCAGACATTTCTGCGGTTTTAAAGGCTAATGAATGGTCGTACGTTTTCCTAATTACTTGTTTATGGACCTTAGGGAACACAGCTTTTTACTTGCATCGGTTTTGCTGCTTCGGTATGTAAAGGACAAAGTTTACGAAAAATTTATATCCATAAAGTTTCGGAATTTAAATCCATGCGCTCCGAAGATTCCCCGGCCGCCGCGAGATGCCGCGACGAGCCTGCTGCTCATCGAAACGCCATTGAAACTTTGTGCTCGGATGGGGCTCTTTGCATTATGTGACTCCAGGTGCATGGGCGTTAATTGCCACGAAATCCAGCCCGAGGTCGCACTGTTCGCGCCGAAATGTATTTTGGAGCGTGAAAGCGACATTGTAGAGAAAATCCAGCATGATTTCAAGCACGGGTTGTTGTTTTCGTCTGCGGCGCATAACAGTACGAAAAAGTTTCGAGGGGGGCTGATGCCAGATGAGCCACCCCCTGGCTACACCCCTGGTTCCTTGATATTAATATTTAGACCCACCGCTCTGCTTTGCCTGTATAGGACCTCAATCACGCTTTGCAATGCAGTCTTTTATTTACTTAGTAAGGCAACGCCATCAGCAAATCAGAGATTGCTAACGTATTATCCGTTAGTTTCAAACGCCAACCCTACCTATCCAGTTCTTTGAATATCTCCTGTAAACATATGGCCAATAGTACTGGAGAGACCGTGTCTGCTTACCTGACACCATTCTTGGTTGGTCTGATCTATGGTCTATGGGGTTTAACGCCCCAAAGAGACTCAGGCAGGGGAGGGCTCCCGATAATTTCGACCGCCTGGAGTTCTTTAACGTGTACTGACACCGCACAGAACACGGGCCTCTAGCAGTTCGCCTCCATCTAAATTCGACGAAATTCGATCGAAGCCGCGTCTTTCGAGTCAGTAGCCGAACACCACAACCACTGAGCCACCGCGGCGGCTCCTTCCTGACTGGTATTTTATCACTTTTCCTGTGAAGGACTATGGCCAATGTACAACTGTTTTAGATATTCTGCAGCACCTTCATATATGCCTCTTCTACACCCTGGTTACGCAATGCTTGCATGGTGCGGAGGCCTCGACTTGATCAAATGCTTTCTCGTAGTCTTTGAATGCTATATGTTTATGTGGATATAGTCTGCGGATTTCTCTATCACATGATTGATGGTATAAATATGGTCTATTGTCGAGTAGCCCGTCCGAAAACCAGCCTGATACTTTGGTTGACTGAAGTCTAACGTTGATCTACTTTGATTAATGATTACCTTATTAAATACCATGATAAACGTACGGTAAGTTGATCGGTCTGTATTTTTTATTGCGGTGATATTACAGTTCTTTCATGGTTTCAGTATTCTCGAGGTCGTGAAACACTGCCTATAGAGGGTGGTAAGTTTTTCAGCCCAGTGTCCCCACCCTTCTTCAACAAATCTGTAGTTACGTGATCATCACCTGCCACTTTTCTGTTTGCATTGATTCCAGAGCTTTCTTCTTTGATTTACTTCCATTTCGCTACCTGTGCGATGTTCGAATCGTCCACACCACTGGCTTCCTCATCGGCATCTAGATTATTTAAGGTGCTGAAGATATCTGTGCATAACTACCTTATCTGTATTGGTAATGGCACTGCCCTTTTTGCCTATTAGGGCGTACATCTAATGGCTGCCTAATTTCCCATGACCAGTTTCCTCTTTACTGCTTTAGGCTACAGCTTTTCTTTAGAACTGCTCACTCCTCCCCGTATTATGTGGAGGAGCGATTAGGGAGATTATGTGGTTGCCTTAAACTTACTGATTAGCCTTGACAGTTCTGTCAGCTCTATCCTGTGATGTTAGAGTTTGACGTTTCTTAGGTACTTCGTCTCCAAAAAGAGCTTATCAATATAGTGTCTAACTTCCTTACTCCCTGCTCCTATTGCGCATCGCTAGCTCGTTGACGTGCTTTTTTCTTACCAGTTTTATCCGCTCCCTGCTCAAATCTAGGCTTACTCTGGGCCTCATCTTGTGCTCACTACATCTCACCTTGCCGAGCACCTACACAGCGTGCCCAATGCCAGGATATTCTTTTCAGATGCGCCATTATGGTTCACTCAAGTCTACTTCCGGTTCTCTCGTTTTCAGAAGAAGGTTTTCATGATGCGTAAACTATATTGTTCTGCGAACTCTACTAACTTTCCCTTGCTGTTCCTAAAAACTACACTGTAATCCCTCAATGCCTGGTCGCCTGCCTGCTTCTGCCTATCTAGGCAATGAAGTCGTCCGTCAGGACAGAGTAGTGTGTTTTCATTGTACTTGATGCCCATTCCACGTCTTCATTGAACCTTTCGACTATATAGTCGTCATGACTAGATGCAGGGGCGAAGGCCTGTATCAGACTGTAGCTCTTAATAGGCTTTTTTACGATAACTGCCGCCCTCTCGTTAGTGCTGCAGAGCTCGTCTGTATTCCAGCTATGTCCTTATTGATCAGAAATCTCACACATAGCTCTCGCCGGCACACTAAACTTCGGCAGCATAGTACATACCAGCTCATTAACACTGTATCGTGTGTCTTAACATCACAATGACATCCCCTATAACATCCCATTTAATACTTACTAGTTCATCGAAGAGGCTAGCGAAGGCGAAGACGAAGACGTTGTTCGATCGCCTGTCGCCTCAGCTCTGTTTATTTAGCTAAGTTTTCCTAATTTACCTAGCTTTATTTGAATATTCGAGGACGGCAAAGTGGTACTGTCCCTACGGGAAGAGTGCGGCTGCTCCGGCGCCGGCAAGCCTAAAGGGACTACGCCATTCAAAGGAGGCTGGCTCGGAAGAGGCGGCCATGGCTTCCCAGGCTGTGGAGCGACCAGAACATGGACTCGACCACCCGTCCAGCGAGACCTCATCGCTTAGTGGGGCTGAGTCAACGAACGTGGACGGTGACGAGTCAGTGGCCAGTCTTTTGTCGATGTTGTAAGTGAGTCCGCTGCGCAAAATAAAGAGCTCAAAAATCAAGGTATGTCTGACCTTCTTCATGTTTTGTTTGGGGCCCTGCGTTCACATGTTCCAGCGATGGCGCCTGGTAACCTGAAGAACGTCCTACAGCTGGTGCTTTCTTTTGAGTCCCTATTTTTCACCTTCGCAGCAAACTTCCTTGCGAACTAAAATGGATGGGGCTAAACCTCGTGGATCTCATATGCACCGAAAAGTGCCGTTTATATTGCAGTGGAACTGCGCTGGGAAGCCTTCAGCACATGCTGTGCAGACCGGGTCACATATCGGCACTTCGCCCTCATTGTACTCGCGCCCACCGATGTAGGCAGTCGTCACTTTGAGGGTACTGTGGCCAAAACAACGCTCTACAGCTTTTTTCAGGGACTAAAAGCTGCGAATTCACTATCCGCAATCGCCTAAATCGCGCACACAAATCATCCGTACTCGCTAGACCTCGTCACGAAAGGGGCCGGCGGTCCAACATCGGCCGAAATTCAAGCATCTGGCAAGAGTTCTCCGCTGATTAGTAAGAAAGTGTGAAGATATGAAATGCAGCCGCTCGTTTCGCTTTTTTTCGATACGGATAAGGTACACAAGCGCAGTTTTTCGGGCCGTCTATTCACCGGGCGTGAAGCCTTCGCTCGACCGCACAAGCCCATGGAGGCGACGGCGGCGAGCGAGGAGCGGCACTGCCTGGCGGAGTTCTCTGCCGTGTCGCTTAATTGCCTCGCTGATAGGTTCTATTCGCACGCACCGAATGAAAGCACATCTTCGCTGGTGCATGCACATCGATCGCGTATGTCGCCGTGGCTAGCATCATCAGGACCAGTAAGTTGTAAATGTCTTAAGTGTATAGAATTTCATACCAACTAGTCCCCCACCACATTCTGCCAGTTCCCACTAAGTTCACTCTTTACACTACTGCGATACGGGGTCGTTGGTCGTGCTGAGGTCGTCGTCGGTCTAGCTTGATAGTCCAGTGCGTCAGCGATGGCATTTGCAAGGAAAACACAACTGGCCCCCTGGGTCAGTGGACATTTCAATCTCGGCTTCATGTGCATGGCGTTGGTGTCCAAATGCAAAAATCGGCTTTGATTGCAGTGGTTAAGGCGCTCGTGTACTCAGTCGGAGTACCAGTGTTCAAACACGAGCGCGGCGGCCGCACTTCGACGGAGGCGAAACTGAAAAGGTGCCCGTGTGCTGTGCTATGTCAGTGCACGTTACAGATAATCAGGTGCACGAAATTAACCGCAGTCCTCCACTGCGGTCCCTATTTCTTCGTTTGTTCCTTCACTTGCGTTGTTCTTTCCATCACTTTGCACAGTCAGTGGTGTCAAGACAGTAGAAGCTGAGGAAGTGGCGATAGCCTTAGCCGCCAGCCAAGGAGGGGTCAAGGTGGTCATTAGCGATTCAAAAAACGCTGTGAGAAATTACGAATCGGGGAGGGCGACGGAGACTGCCATCCGTATATTAAGCAGGGAAGGAGGACCCAGAGAACTGGTTCTGCTCGTTTGGGAACCAGCTCACCAAGGACTTAAAGGGAACGAGGAGGCTCATTCGGTCGCCCGAGGTCTCACTTACCGGTTGACCCCTGGGACCTCCCAAATCTCTGGAAGTACAAACAGCACAGAGGATATGCGCGCATACCAGGAAATCACACAATACTACAGACTAAATCGTCAGATTTATCCGGGAGCGGACAAAACGCTCAATAAAAAAGAGGAGGTTCTTTGGAGGAAATTACAGACAGGGGCTTTTCCCAACCCAGTACTCTACAGCAAGTGGCATCCTACAGTAGTCAGGTCAAAGTGCAAATTTTGCGATCAGCCAGCAAATTTGGTCCACATGGTGTGGACGTGTCCGGCTAAATATGATAGCTCGCGCACTATAGAATCCTGGGAGGCTTTGCTCCGCAGCCCAGACCCCAACGTCCAGCAAAACATCATCGGTCAAGCCCTTGCTGCTGCTGTATCCCAAGGGATCCCGGCCGACGGCTAGGGCCGACAGGGGAGATGGACTTCTCTCCTGGCGTTCATTGACTGGTGTTACAATAAAGTTGTTTCTCTCTCTCTCTCTCTCTTCCATCACTTTCCCCTCTCTTCACTTACGGCGCGGTTCGGGTACCCACCGAGATATATATATATATATATATATATATATATATATATATATATATATATATATATATATATATATATATATATATATATATATATATATATATATATATATATATATATATATATATATATATATATATATATATATATATATATATATATGTGTGTGTGTGTGTGTGTGTGTGTGTGTGTGTGTGTGTGTGTGTGCGTGCGTGTGTGTGTGTGTGTGTGCGTGCGTGTGTGTGCGTGTGTGTTCTCACTCCTTCTCAGGAGTGAGAAAGTGGCTGAGGTGTATCAAAGAAAAGTGAGGCGTTCAGAGTTCATTAAGACAGCCAGCCTCTCGTATAAACTTAAAAACATCAGAAATGTCAACAATTTCATTATCACTCAAGACTAGCGCTGGGTGAAATGAAATACATTGATTATAAAATTGACGAAAATACTTTTTCCTTAGTTTTTCAAGGTTTGAATACGCGATTAAGATATGGTTTAGTGTGAGCTCGTCTCCGCATCTTTCACAAACAGGTTGAAGAGAAGTTTATTGACCACGGGCCTGGAAGGGACTGGTATCCCTCGCAAAAACATAGGCACAGAACGGCGAGTAATGTCGCCCAACATAAACTAATGACATGATTTAGCGGCAATCTACTTATGCAAAAATGCACGTTGGCATGAAATGCACAAATACAAAACGCATAAAAGTCCAAAAGAGTTCAAAAGAGGGTCCATACGTGTGGGGGGGGGGGGAAGCACGCGGGGCATGCACGCACAACACACCGCGCACAATCGCCGCACACAAGGAGCGCACAGCACACTCAGTATGGCAGGAGCTGCACGGTGACGCGGCCCCTGCTTGTGTGGATGAACCGGGTGCTCCATCGGCGTAGGAATTCTTCCTCGTCGAGGGTGACCCAGTCTAAGCACGCCTGTTCGAAGAGGCGCGTTCTCACCCTCATCAACAATGGGAACATGGCCCGCTGAGGTCGACCCTGCAAGGAAGCCACGCCTCTCTGCCGCCACAAAACAAACGCACCCACAGAGCAGAAGCCGCACAAATGACTCACGTGGCCGGGTGCGGGAGTTCAGGGAAACAAAAAACATACGCGACATGAGCCGCCAAAACGTTCTAGCCACCACGCAGTCATACATGGCATGCTGCAGGGTTTCAGTGTCGCCACACTGAGGACACCGCGAAGAAGGGGCGATGCCCCACGCTGCAACACGGACTCCCGTGGGCAAGACCCTCCAGCCTCGCAGCCAGCCGAAGTCACGAACGTCTGGTGGAAGAGTGCCAGACGTCAAATCTCGCCACCGCACCCGCCTGCTCCGTGCGAGCTGTTCTGGAGTAGCCTCCTGGATAGCAAGGAGCTCGCAAACACGGGAGGCCTGTGTCTTAGTGACGTCGACCTCGGGCAGAGCGGCTGTGAGAGACTCGGCCGCCCGACAGACATACCTAAAAAAACCTCGGCGGCTGTTCGGCTGAAGGACCTATTACCGGACCAAAAAAGAGGCGCCGCGACGTCCCAAGAAGGTAGGCGAGAAGTCCCCTCCCCGGGTAGTCGGTGACGTTGACCAGGTCGCGGACGCCTCGGACAGCTAGAACACTGCACATGGTGCGTAAATCGGGCAAGCTGAACCCGCCCATGCGCGTGGGAAGGCGGAGGAGCGCGCGGGCGACGGTCTCAGTCTTTCCCGCCCAGAAGAAAGCGCCACAAAGTGTGGCCAAACGACGCATGAATGTGCGCGGCGGACAGGCGACGCGAGCTGCGTAGAAGAGTGGCGCGCACACAGATGATCTGATTACAAAAGCGCGCTCAGATAGCGACAAGCGAAAACGCGCTGCCACTGCGAGACGTCGCTCTGCGGTCGTTCTTAACTGCGACCACGACTCGCGAGCTACCTCTCCTGAGGAGAGGAACACGACGCCAAGGACCTTGACCGCCGAGACCCACTCAACGTCGCCCAGCAGGTCTGACGTAAAAGCGCCAAAGTGCAGAGCTTTGCTCTTGCCCCTGTTAAGCAGGGCGCCGGACAGCTCACTGTAACACGCAAAAAGCCGTAAGAACGCTGCGTAGCTGTCCTCGTCTCGCAAAAACAGGGACACGTCGTCAGCGTACGCGGACACCTTCACCTGACCTTGGCCAGGCAAAGGGAACCCGCGCACCGATGGACACTCAGTTACGCGCCGCAGGAGTGGGTCTAAACACAACACGAATAGCAAAGGCGACATGGGACAACCCTGTCGTATGCCGCGCTCGATATTGAAGTGGTCGCTCAACGAACCGTTAAAAAACAACCGAGCTGTAAGGCCGGAGTACAACTGCGCTAACCGCGCCACGAACTCGGACGGAAAGCCGAAAGCCCCGAGAACTCCAAAAAGGTAGTGGTGCTCAACTCGGTCGAAGGCTTTAGCCTGATCAAGTGAGACGAAACAACCCGGTATTCCCGTTCTCGAGGTGAACGTGAACAAGTCACGCGTTAGTGCGAGAAACGAGAACACCGATCGTCCGGGCACACTGCATGTCTGTGCAGGGCTTATGAGCTCCGCTAAAACCGTACTCAACCTTTTAGCCAGCAGTGACGCCAGGATGAGGACAATACGGCTCTCTCTGAAGGACTCCGGCCTCTCGCCGTCCCCGACGAAGGCGTTCGCCATCTGGAGAAGGTGTTTCTCCAGAACGGTGTAAAACCGCGCATAAAAGCTAATGGGAATGCCGTCAGGGCCTGGAGCTGAGGCAGCGTTCATGCCTTTAACTGTGGCAAAGAGTTCCTCTGAGCTCACCGGAGCGCCGAGCTGTGTGCAGACATCGCTCGGCACCTGCGGCAGATGGCCGAGAAAACTGCTTAAAGCGACCGTGAAGGAGGCGGCGTCCCACCGTCCGGCCTCAAAAAGAAACAGCTGTGAGAAGTGATGCTGAAAAACGGCAGAGATGACAGCCGCGCTGCTGCTCCTGGAACCGTCCGGCAAAACGACCTCCTCCACGCGAACCTGACGTGTCACGTCAAGACTACCTGTGCGCACCTGCCGCAGCACTGTTGGATCAGACACAGGTCTACCCTGCACTAGTGCCTGACTTGCGGCTCGCGAGGACTGGCGTAAAAGCATGCGATAGCGCGCTTTTAAAAGGGCGAGGTAATCGCGCATGGCAAAGGTAAGCGGCGGGCCGCGCTGCACAATGCGAATACGGGCAAGGGTTGTGTTTATCTCCTCCGAGATACGCCTCCTGCGCTGGCGCCCTTCGCTAACTAAAAGCGCCCGCCATGCCGATTTGAGGTCATCCCAGGTGTTGGCACTTGCAATGTCTCCAACCGGGCCTTCCAACGCCTGTTCAATAGAGGTCACGCTCGACCAATCTGTCAGCAGACATGGATCCATACGCCACGCGTCGACACGGGGGGCGCCACCGCCCATGTCCAGTACTGCTGACAGAGGTCGATGGTCGCTAATACGTGGGGTGCCCGGGGGAAACGCGAGCACGTCACACGATACCACACAACAATCCAACTCGCGAGGAAACAGGAATTTGTCGAGACGACTAGCTGACCTGCCCCTCTCCCAGGTAGCACCAAAACTGTCACCATGTAGTTGTACCCACGCGTCGGTCAAAGAAAATTGAATACAAATATCCCGCAGTGACCGTGCCCCGGCGTAGGGTCGCCCCTGGCCTGGACCGCGAACATCACGAACAGGATCTAGAACACAATTGAAATCGCCAACTAGAAAACAAGGATAACAGTCCAACAAAAAAGAATCTAACAAATTAAAGAAACTAGACGAATCAGAACGGCGGGCTGGTGCATAGACCACTACCGCCCTGACACGCCTGCTACCCAAATAAAAATCCACCGCAAGTGTGCGACCGTCAATGCCGTAAATGCAGTGCGCGCCAGAGCGAAAAGAGCTGTTAACAAAAACCACACCAACACCGCACGAAACAGAAGTAGTTAACGAAAAAAAAGCATGAACACAAAACCTGGACTTAAAATCGGAGACCTCGCGTGGGTAACGTAGGTTAGTTTCCTGTAAAAACAGGATGTCGACGCCCGGCGCTCGGGCGAAGTGCATCACCTCTCTCTGCTTGTCCGGCGACCTAAATCCCTGAACATTCAGGGAGAGAAGGTGCACTAACGCCATTATGGTGATACAGAGCGTCGACGGTGACAGTACTCCTTTAGGGAGCCCCGCCAAGAGCGGAGCTTGGGGCAGACTTTTTTGCCTGGGGCGAGACAGCGCCATCGGAATTATCATCCGCGTCCCTCGCGTGCTTCCCCGCTAGCTTTCCTGTGTCCATTTCGGCCACTGCTCGCAGATCGAGCGGCTGACTGACCGTCACGTGGTGACTCAGCGTTCCACTCGACGCCGATGAAGTAGCGACCTGTGTTGGCGACAAGCCACCACCGGCTGGTTGCGTCTCCTCTCCCTTGGGCTGAGGGCGCTTGACAGGGTAGGGCTTGGTGTACCGAGGTGGAGAGGGCTTGGCGCTGCTCGCAGGTCGGGTCCCCCGTCAGGCGCAACACTGCACCGCTCACGGACGGCCCGTCCTGATCCGTCTGGGACGAGGTGGACTCAGAGTCCTGGCTCGAGTCGTCCTCCGAGCCGAAAGATGCGAGCGGCTCCGGCGAGAAGGCGCCCGTTACATCAGAGATGGCGGCCGGGGACGAAGGGGAGTGAAAGGAGAAAAGCTCCGAGAAGCTCTCTGGCGGCGCGTCAACGGTGGGGTCCACGCTGGGGTGGCACATGGGGGTGGCAGCCGGGTGGTTCGCACTCTGCTCCTCTCGGGGGGAGGCGTCCGGGGGGTGCTCAGTCTGATCCTCTCTGGGGGTGGCGAGCGGAAGGTACGCGGCCTGGTCCTCCCCGGGGGTGTCGACGGGGGAGCCTGCGGCCTGGCCCTCCCGAGGGGTGTCAGCCGGCCGTTGCTCGGCGGGGCGTCGCAAGGTGTCATCTTCAGGTCCCTTGGGCGGCCCAGGTCGGGGAACCCCGGGTCCCCTGGCGGCGGCCGCATCCGCGTACGAACGCGGCCGCAGGCAATCCGCCGCCGCGTGCGGCCCGCCGCACCGCCTGCACATCGCCCGACACCCGACCGTGTCGTGGCCGAAGGCCTCGCAACGCGAGCACCGCGGCGTGCGACATGCTGCGCCGACGTGGCCCTCCTGCGCACAGCGAGAACAAACTTTGCGGACGCCTCTATAATCGCACATGGCGCGGTGCCCTAGGACAGAGATGAAGTTGGGTACGGGTTTCTGCATTTCCATCCGGACCAGCCGCTGACCATTGTCGACATGCCGCCGGCCCTTCAGGGTAGGGTGGGTGATCTCAAGCACTTTCCCGTAAGGGCTGAGTGCCGAGGCGAGCGAGGCGTCACCTACGAAGAGCGGCAGCCTGAACACCGTGACGTTCACGACCGCAGGACCCACGCAGGAGACCGGGACTGAGGTGCCGTTCACAAGGAAGGCACCCGCTGCGAGAAGCTTGTGAGCCGCCGCAGCAGAGACTACGGCGACGCAGAACTTGTATCCGCCCTGGTGCTGGAGCGACTCCAGCCCCTTCGGGCCGACAACAGCTTCGATGCCGTCGACTACGTCGTCGGCCGAGGCCTCGGTCGTTAACGAGAAGTTGAAGCAGTGCGCCTTCGGGGGAGGCGCGCGGAAAGTTGGTCCGCCAGCGGGACCGGTAGAAACCATGCTTGAGCCGGGCCTGGGACCTGGATCAGCAGATGGGCGGCGCGTAGAGGGTGGGGGGCCACGGTCAGAACCTCCACCAAGCTCCGGGGTAGGCTGGGCGGCCGGGATTCCCGGGCGACCGGCCAAAAGCCCGGCGCCGGGACGACGATCCTCCAGGGGGATGGGGGCCTCCTTCCGGGAGCGGGGCTACAGACCGCTACGCTCCAGGCGCGTGGGTTTGCCTCTCCGAAAACCAGCAGCCTGACGGCTCTGATCTTAGCCAATAGGCCGAGAAGGTTTGTCTTCTTTTGTAAGTAAGTAGTTGTGTGTCAGGTGTGTGTGTCCTATGCGAAGACGACATAAGATTACTTCAGTGAAACGTTCCTGGTGTCTGCATGACTTCCATTCGCCCAAGGTGGGTTTTATGAAGTGTAGTTTGTTGTTGAGCTCATTATCCCACTATTTCTGCCATTTGTTCGTTAATTTGTTATGTACCAACTTCATGCAGTCTTTAAAAGGTGTGTCCACATTTTTTATTTCAGCATTTTCCCTCCTATATCCTTTCCCTTACGGCGCGGTTCAAGTGTCCAACGATATATGAGACAGATACTGCGCCATTTCCTTTCCCCCCAAAACCAATTATTATTATTATTATTATTTTGAGCTCGTACTGCTGCTGCGTCTGCTGTCTCGTTACCCTTTATGCCGACGTGGCTTGGGACTCAGCAGTACCTTATCGTATGTCCTTGTGTTGTGAAATTTTCAATGCTGTGTATGATGCTGCCTAATAAGGGTTCAGTTGCATTTCTTGACTCCAGCGCTGTGAGTAGGCTCAGGGAATCGGTGTATATTACACTGTTTTCGATGTTCTAGAGTACTATTTTGTCCACAGCCATACAGACTGCATAGCATTCGGCAGTAAAAATTGATACATAACTTGGTAATCTTACTATTTTTTTCCATTTCTCCTGTACTACGGCACTTCCAACATGCATCGCTGTTTTGGAGCCGTCTGTGTAAAACTCCATGTAGCTTGAATATTTCTCTTTCAAAGCCAAGTATTCTCGTAGTAGGTGTTTATGTGGGGTTTGTTTATTACGGAACTGTGTAAGCGTGAAGTCACATGTAGCGGGAAGGCAGTACCATGGCGGCAATGGATCGTGTCTCGGGGCAATTTTAGGTAGAGCATCTAATATTCCCAGTTCACGACATATATTTCCAAAGCGTAATAACCACCGAGATATGTGATAGAATTACTGGGCCTTTTCTTTTCCTAATAATAATAATTGAATTTGGGGGAAACGAAATGGCGCAGTATCTGTCTCATATATCGTTGGACACCTGAGCCGCACCGTAAGGGCAGGGACAAAGGAGGAAGTGTAAGAAGAAAGGAGGAGGTGCCGTAGTGGAGGGTTCCGGAATAACTTCGACCACTTGGGGATCTTTAACGTGCACTGACATCGCTTCCCTTACGGCGCGGTTCAGGTGTCCAACGATATATGAGACAGATACTGCGCCATTTCCTTTGCCCCAAAACCAATTATTATTATTATCACTGACATCGCAAAGCGCATGGGCGCCCTAGCGTTTTCCCTCCATAAAAACGCAGCCGCAGCGGTCGGGTTCGAACCCAGAAACATCGGATCAGTAGCCGAGCGCACTAACTACGGAGCCATCGCTGTGGGTAAAAAAAATGTTTTGGGGGTAAAGGCAATTTGGGGAAAGGAAACGGTACCTCAGTGGTTAGGGCGCTCGGCTACTGATCCGGAGATCCCGGATCAGTAGGACTATTCACATGAAGCATCGACTTATTTAACCTGCGTATAGCTTCCCGTGACCACGTCTATTAACGCATCTGGAAATAACAACAAAACGAAACACATAACCGCGAGTTGTCATGCAGCGTACCCCCTTGCTGGTGTATGCCAAGATAAAATAAAAATCTGATTAAAGGGAAGGCGCAGCAACTGACTCACTCTCTGTGGGCACGTCAATCGCGGCTTGAGGGAATGGCTTTAGGAGGGAGTGAATAGTGCGGAGGAGGGAACATTTTTTTTCCCCCTCTGGGGGGGAGACCGTCACTACATTGCTCTATACGGTTCTGCTGTCAGCTGGGCAGGCTGAGACAGCGCTAGGGGTTGGTTCAGAGCAGTTTCCAACCACTAACTTGATTCCGCGTCCGTTGTTTGTGTGACGAGGGATACGTACGGGGTTGAGCCAATGGTGTTGAAGGATTGCGCAGTTCTGCTCGAAAACTGTTTTGATCTTATGCAGCCGTCGTGCGGGACTCGGTTAGCATAAGCTCGGGTGATAGCGCGGGCGATAGTTTCCGTGTAGGTAATGGTGACCAGGTGTGGAAATCACGACATCGGCTGGCTGGTGTCCTCTGCTTTTGAGGATATGATGCGCACGGGCGGATATATTCCACCTGCCGTAATTGCGGTAAACAACTTGAGAGTCGAACTTCAATGGAGGTGAAATTCTAGAGGCCCGTGTGCTGTGCGATGTCTGTGCGCGTAAAAGAACCCCAGGTGGTCGAAATTTCCGGAGCCCTTCACTACGGCGTCCCTCATAGCTTGAGTCGCTTTGGGGCGTTATACCACCATAAACTATAAACCATAAACACCTTGAGAGTTGGCGAGGATGCAGGTTTGTTTCTTCCTCTTCGAGGGAGAGCATTGCGAGTGCGATGGGTGCCCCTTCTGCCTCCAGAGTGTTGGTGGTGCATGTGGTGGGGGTGGTTAATGCCTGCAGTGTAGACCAAATATGCTGGCCGCTGATCCCTATCAGGATGCATAGTTTTTCCGCGACGGTGCTGCTTTCACACGCTCCAGAGCCAACCTGACAGGATTGGAAGGTTTTATCTCGTAGCTTGGAATCCAATGCGAACATATCAGATGGAGCTAATAGTGACACCCGCGAGGTCGCTCACAATCTCGCTCTAATTACGTAGTAGTATTTGACTTGCTTAGTTACAAGAAATGTTGAACAGATCACTGACGTCAATTCACTGCACTTAAACACGTTGCCCCGTTGCAAGTGTGTTCTTGGCCGATTACGAAAAACAAATGCGCGAAATAACCGTTTTGTTACGAGATTCGTTCAGATAACCACTGCGCACCGTTTTTGAGGATTGGTAATTTGAAATGCTTTGTTTTCATAGAGGCGGACTAGCGAAATTTAATGAGAAAGCATTTTTTGCCTTATGAGTGGCGTGGATGGGATGTGTCACGACAGACAGTGGAGAGAGGGTGTCCTCATGAACTCTAGATCATCCTGCAAGATGTATATATGATTTCTAATAATTACTAACTACTGAATGGAAAGTTTACTTCCCCGAATTAGTTGATCAAATAATTTATTCAATTAGTTCATCACATCAAATAAATTAAAAATAAGGTATGAAAAATACTATTAATACAGGATAATACTACAAAACAAAGTTTGGAAATACAAGAAACAACACAAAAATATAAATATAAAATGAATGAATAAATTGAATCTTCATACAATAAAATAAAACAATAAACAAGAATTCAATAATGATTATTTACTAAGTAACAGAGGAAGCGACGAAACTCAAAAGAGCATTGCAATGGCAATGCTGTAGGCACACTTCGGTGCTCCAACATTGGTGAAGGGCCTGTGAGAGCCGGCTGCGCCGTCACGTAATTCTGTGCGCAGCCCGGCTGGTTTGTCTAGTTGCTACGGCTGGAAGACCCATCATCCAGTTTCAACCTGCTACCAAGAGGGAAAGTTCGCACCACCGTCTTTGCAAGTTTCTTAAAAGGCACTTCATACACCCTGGGAATGCCGGGAAAAGAGCGGTACTGTACCTGTTTCGGCCAGTTACATAACAGCGACTGCAGAAATACCAATTTTTCTAGAACATATACGGTGAGGAGACGTTCATTTACAATATGCTTACCGTATATAGCAATTAATGGGCCCAAATGTAAAACTACTTAAAACAAGCACCGAAATAACCTATGGCGAGGGAGGGAATTCTCTAGATGCCTCACGTGTAGCTAACCATGGAAATTATTTTTTTGCGTTTACGAGCACACTTTTTAGAGCAAATATTCTTGGACAAAAGCTGTAGCGCCTAAAATAATACACTGTAGAAGTTTCCGCTCTTGCATTCCAAAAAACAAATCTTTCATTGGTCTCGTCTGCTGTTGAGGATTCGTGCCCCATGTTCGTGTACAGGCTATAATTCGTGCCATGAGAAATTTCCACGAACCCCACGTTTCTAAGAGAACACGGTTTGCATGCGCGAAGTGCCGGCTCTCACCATGTCCTGGCTATGCGCTTACAGGTTCTCCCAAGAAAAACATGAGTTAGGAACCGGATTCCTGTCGTACAAGTGACAGCCGTTTCATGCGGGTATGTACAACATTCGAGTATTTACGTCAAACATTTCATGAGGTGGAAGTCGCTCCTGTATGGAATGCGCCGCCTCCGCCAGACTTCGAAATGAAGCAAACGCAATCCGTTAAGATAAGTTGAGCTTGTCGAAGAATTCGCCCTTTTAAAAGAAAATGAGCGGAGTGGTCGAAGCAGGTGACTGTTGAAATCTGAATTCACAAAAAACTTTGTTGCCTTCTTTTGCCTTTGAATGCACAGGTATCACAGGCTTCTGCTGGACAAAGCCAGCTTGATGCGCGAATGGCTCCAAGTGAATGGGAAACTGTTTTCAGTTCCAGTACGCTCCTGACGCTGTCTTCATCTCACTTTGTCCACCCTTGGATACCTCGCATCTCATATGAAATGCGTGTGTAGAACTACACCACCACAAACCGCAGAAAACATCAGTAAAAACGAAACTACGCAACCAAAATATCCAATAGAAGCGAGCCAGCCTGTAGAAGCCATCTCACGCAGAGCGGCAAAGGCGGAAGGGAAACTTTCAGTTAGAGGTCAAATCCTAGCGTCATTTGTCCTTGAGCATTGCATGCTAGACGTGTAGCTCTTCGGTCCAAAAGTGTCCCTCCAAAGTTTATGCTGGAGAAGCGTCTCCCCGCAAGACGCCCGAAATTTGGGAGGACGCTTAACCTTCGCCTTAGGAGTAACTAATCCACAAAGACTACACCCATCATATTCATCGATTAAAATCACAACTAACGAACGTGTTACCAATTACCATTCACAATTATCGATTACCAATCACTTTATTGGTTACAGAACATGCCATAGTACGTACCTACTTGCTCTCACGCATACACACGATTTGTTTGAATGCAATGAACCACCATAACACCGCCTCTTATTTCCGCGCAATTTGTAATGCCTAATTAACGTATTAATTTACCTAATTACTATAACTTAAACCCACATCTCGAATTACACATTACTGTCATACACACTGCAACGTGCTCAATAGTTTCTCCTCTCTCTTTTACTAACAACCGTTTGTGGCCTCCGCCACGAACGGAAGAGGAAGAGGAAGCCGTTTTGAACGGCTCTGTGTTGAAATGCTTCTAGCTGGAAACAGCGCATCAGCCGTTGGCCGAGGTCTCGCGACACCTGAAGTTGCCACGAACTCGTACAAAGTTGTCCTTCCTCGACTACCTACCGGTAATGTAGTCCTCATACCGTCTTTCTACATGCTGACCTCAAGGGTCGCCCATACCGTGCTCCCGACTTCCGAGACGCGCTCGCGCAGATTGTGGATCTCCGTGAGATTCCGTGCATTGTCCAGTACCAAATGAGCCACGTTGGGATGGGTTACCTGCAAGAGCAGTTCTTCAAAACAGAAGCTTATTGACAAAGCAGAGTTTCATGTTAATGTTCTGCAATGTATCGTGTTTGACCCGGACGCCAAAAACGTGAAGTTTAAGCTTCTTTTGGCTCCCGCGCTATATGGAGCACCGGAAGATTGTGGAAGCTCTGGAGCCTTTTGGAACTGTACAAACTATCGAGCATGAGAAGTGGCGGTGCCCCGTAATGGAGCAAATGGAAACAGCGAACCGTGAAATCTCGCTCACGCTTAAGGACGGAGTGTCACCAAGTACAATTACTCACAAGCTCAACGTTTTCAGGGTACAAGCTTTAGTTGTAATCTCAGGCAAGCCTCCGCTGTGTCTTCGTTGTAACCGTGTGGGTCATGTACGGCATCAGTGTCTACGCCTCGATGCACTCAGTGCCGACGCTTTGGGCACAGAGTAGGCAATTGTGCTATGAATTATGCTGACAGGTTACGCCAAGGCAACTGGGCACATGAGGATGAAGTGGTGTCACAGCACATTATGGATGTGTCGGATGTTGTGGAAGCGTCGGGGGAACTGAGTCTTGAGCTCCAAACAGAAGATGGACCAAAGGCTTCTGCACCGAATAACGGCAAGGGTCCGCCTGCAAGTACGGAAAAACAGAAATCCCCGTCTCCAGACACAAAGGCACCGGACGCGGGTCTGCCCGGGTCTGCTACTTTGGGTCCTGCGCTTGCTGCTCAGGAGCCACCTGTGGCCCAACGATCACGAGAGCAGAACAACCCTGCTGTAGAGTCAGTGTAGGCGCTTATGCCAGTGAATGTGCGATATGCCTTGTGCGCCAGCGATGCCCCTTCGTCGCCAGAGTGCAGCAACGTTTCGCCTGAAGTGTCAACTTCTAGCGTGTTCGGTGACCCGTGGGCTATCAGCGTGGTTGCGAGTGACGTGATCCATTTGGCTTCATGGGCCGAAGGCTTGGTTGTCTCAGAAGGGGCGATGGACAATAGCGCACCTTTCCAACGTCCTGCAGATGATGAGGTGTGTGTCGATGGCGATGAGCGGAAGGAATCTGGTGTGGTGGCATTGGGAAGGGTCACCTCAAGAAGCAGGGCGATGTCTGCCCTACAGGCCGCCGATTTGCAGGCCGGCCACCCCAGTACAGGGAATGGCCTGCAGTGGGTGCGGCGAAAGCGCTGCAAGCAAGGTGCTCAATATGCAACGTCTTTTCCTGGTACAGGTCCTGCTGCTGTCAAGTACGCATGCACCTTCGCAGAGTATCGCCAAGCTTCATCAAGTCACAACAGAAGAATTGGTCATCAAAGATAACACATCGGGCAGCACCGTCGCCGAGGGGACGCCACAGGTGCACGGATATCGGACGTTGTCGACCGTGACGTCATCGACCCTTGGCCCTATAAATTCGGCGCCACACCCGTCCGTCTTCAGTGGGTGCGGCGAAAGCGCTGCAAGCAAGGTGCTCAATATGCAACGTCTTTTCCTGGTACAGGTTAGTTATGTTTGCACCATACGATCTGGCGATCGGTTTCTTGTTCTCTTGCCGTACCCACGCACATGTCTGAACTGTGCCTATAGCTGCTATTGTTCATGTATGCTGCTAATTTGTGGAGACATAGAGATGAATCCAGGTCCAACAGTTGATGAAATGTTTCAGACACTCATTGAGGGGCAGGAAGACAATAGGCTTCGTTTAGAGGCTACAGAAAGAGCACTGGGCAACTTTGGTGATCGCTTAAGTAACATAGAGGCAAACGTAAAAGAGCTGCGGATGAAAACAGATGAAATTGAAAACATAAGCACAGCTTTGAATGGTGTGCAGGATGCACTTGCACGGCATCAAGCCAGGCTTGAAGATCTAGAAGATAGAAGTCGGAGGTCAAATTTGATTGTTTTTGGCATACAGGAAGATCCTATTGAATCAGAGTCGGATTTGCGCAGGAAAGTTACAGATGATGTTTTCTCCGCTAAATTGGGAGTGCAGTGTTCATGTGTAGCTCGAATTCATGGAATGGGGAAAAGTTCTTCTAATCGCCCTGTCATAATGTACTTTCAGGACTATAGGGAAAAGCAAGCAGTCTGGAGCAATGTGTCTAAACTAAAAGGAGCAAACATTAGAATCGATAATGACTACTGCGCGGAAACGTTGTGCAAACGCAAGCATCTTTGGCAAAGTGCAAAACTTGAAAAAAAAGGTTGGAAGTAAGGTTTCCTTGATTTATGACAAGTTGAAGGTTGATGGGCGGTTCTATAAATGGGATGCTGTTCTAAACTCTAGGAGATTGATAGAACGCAACACCACATCTTTATCTGAAAGTTAATGGCCAGATACGTCCGATGTGCGGTTAGTTTCTCTCAATGCTAGAAGCGTTGTAAACAAAACAGAAAAACTGGAAGAATGTTTGCTCTCTTTGGATCCGCACGTGTGCATCATAACTGTAACCTGGCTACATGAGCAAATCAGTGACGATGACATCGTCCCACCAGGTTATCGGCTATATCGGCGGGACCGAGGATCTAGAGGGGGTGGTGTTGCTGTTGTTGTTAAATCCTGTGTCGATGTTGACGTCGAAAGCCAGATTGCTGAGCATGAAAGCCTTTTTTTAAAAATCAAAGTGAAGAAAACAGCGTTTCATTTGTGTGCGGTTTATCGTGCCCCAGATGCTGATGAAAGCTTCTTGAGTAAATTGTATGATCGATTGTTGTTGTTACGAAACAAGAATGTGATTGTAACGGGTGACTTTAATTTGCCTTTTCTAAATTGGAGCAATCTGTCTTTTGGATTATCGCAAACGAGCGATATTATCCTTGATGTTATGCTTGCTCTTGGTCTTGATCAAATAATTACTGAATGTACTCGCGAAACATCAATTCTTGACCTGCTGTTCATTAGCGAAAGATTTCAAGAAGGAACGGTTACAATTGAACCCGGTATATCTGACCATAAGTTAGTTTTTTTTTTCCTGGAAAGTTGAAAAATCAAAAACACACGCGCTCGATATTGCTACAGTTAAGGAATTTAGTCGAGCTGACGATGTGGCGATTATTGACTATATTGAAGAAAATCTTGTGATTACATGTGATGTGGAAAGCTCTTGGCAACGGTTCGCTAATGTGCTTAGGCATTGTATTAAAGATTACGTTCCAGACAGAAAAACATTTAAAAAGCGGAAACATCCATGGATTACTCGTGAAATTATACACATTAAGCGTAGACTTAAGAGATATCGTAAAAAGCATGGGACGTCAACGCCACTGTTTAAAGACATCAAACATGACCTGTTATCAAAAGTGAGCAGCGCCAGGACTAAATATTTTTCGCACACTTTAGCAGAGTTTCTAAAGTCTGATCCGCAGAAATTTTGGCGGCACTTGAGAAGACCCAAAGATGCACTTACCAAAATAAAAGTTAGAGACAAGATTATCACGGACGCTGCCGAAATAGCTGAGAATTTTAACCAGTATTTCTACGAGGTGTTTTCAGAATTAGATGAATATGAAATAAAAGCAGCGGCTGCACCAGAGGAGGGCATTGAAGTGACTCGTGAGGGTGTCCTGGCGATGCTCTTGAAACTGGACACTAAAAAATCCGCTGGACCCGATGGTCTTCCGAATGTATTTTTTGAGGCGATACGCAGAACAAATATCAGGTTGCCTAACAGACATTTTTAAACTATCATTAGCATGCGGAAAACTTCCTTCAGATTGGAAAATAGCACGTGTGGTTCCTGTGTATAAAAAAGGTGATCGACTGTCAGTTTCAAATTATCGGCCTGTTTCCATAACATGCAGTTGCTGTAAGATGTTGGAGCACATTGTAGCCGGCTACCTGCGAAAGTTCCTGAGCGATCATAATCTTCTGTCTGATTGTCAACACGGGTTTAGGCAGGGTTTATCTACAGTTACTCAGACTGTTCTAGCTGTGCACGACTTTGCGCGGGTGCTTGATATGTCCGGGCAAACGGACGTGGTTTTCTTTGATTTTGGAAAGGCCTTTGATAAGGTGCCACATGGTAAACTTCTCTATAAGATGGAATGTATGGGTGTGCCTTTTTTATCATTCGGTGGGTTCAAGCATACCTTACAGACAGACGGCAATATGTAGAAATTAATAAGACTGCTTCAAGTGTTGTTAATGTTCAATCAGGAGTCCCCCAAGGAAGTGTGCTTGGGCCATTGTTGTTTTTAATATATGTTAATGATTTAGTTGCGGTCGTACCTGAAGATGTTTCGGTTAAGTTATTCGCAGACGACTGTGTTGTGTTTAAACAAATTTCATCCGAATATGACCACAGCTCTGTACAAAAAGCAGTTTTTGTCATTGAAGAATGGTGTCTTAAATGGGCTATGGAACTTAATAGTGAAAAAACTGTTGTCTTACGTATAACTAGAAAAAAGTCTCCAAGTTTGCTGCCTTACCTTATTCGCGGTAATAGGATTTTGGAAGTTGAGCAATATAAATATTTAGGTGTAACACTTGACAGTAAGTTAAAATGGTCGTCACACATTACTAATATTTCTACAGCCGCATTGAGAAAGCTATGGGTTTTACGAAGAAAGCTAAAAACTGCCCCAGCACACATGAAAAAATTGGCTTACGAAACTTGTGTGCGGTCTTTACCTGAATATGCTTCAATCGTTTGGGACCCGTACACGAAAAAGGACATAATGGCCCTTGAAAAAGTAAATAGGAAAGCGGTTAGGTTTATATACGGAAAATACAAAAGGGAAGACTCTCCATCGCAGTTAATGATGTCAAATAACATTCCTACACTAGAAGTCCGCCGCAAGATTAATAGATTGGTATTCTTGTTTAATAGTTTAACAGGTAAAAATAAACTGAAGCTTCCGGAGTGCATTAAGCGTCCTCTAGTGAGAAGGAGTCGGAACGTTCTTGAACCGGAATCTGTTTTTTCCTCGCAAAATTTTTCTGATACGTTAAATCGTCTATTTACCTGCTAATATTGATTATATGTATGTTTTGTATACGTGTGCTGCTGATATTGTATCAGTTTATTCGTTTGGTTTATTCTTTTGGTATCCGTGCGCTGCTAACATTGTATAAGTTTTTTTTTTTGGTTTCCGTGTGCTGCTAATATTGAACAACTTTATTCTTTTGGTTATGTAACATTATATGTTCACTCCTGCTTGGGCCAAGCAGTGGCCTGCAGTATTATGAAATAAATAAATAAATAAGAGAAGCACCAAAAATGGTGGGCGTCACAGCATTTCAGGTCGCTACCATTAACATAAGAGATTTGCGTAATCGTCGAAGGTAACATCAGTTACGGCAACTTTTAAACAAATATGGTGTGAGTGTGGCATCCATCCAGGAAACCAAGCTGCCCTCTGATGAGGGACTGAAGCGGCTGTCGAGCCTTTTTTGTCAGAATTCAATGTTATCATTAGTCACTCGAGAGGCTTATCAGGTGGGTGCATTCAATTCCTGGCCAACACACTACATATTACTGCCGTGTCCTATAGCACAGATGATGACGGTTGATTTATCTGCTCCGAGCTCGAAATTTAGGGTGTACAGTGGCGAATTGTTTGTGTTTATGCCCCTGTAAAGCAGAGTGATAGAAGGCTAGTTTTCCTGTCATTAGTCGACCGTTTGTCCACGTACCAAAAATTATCCTTTTGGGTAATTTCAATTGTGTTTGTAGGGATGAATACCGAGCAGTGTTAAGTAAGCGATAGGACCATAGTGCTGCTTTACTCACTGATTTGGCATGCGATTACAACCTGGTGGACGTTGGGCAGGATAAGGGACATCATTCATTTCACTCATTCTCAGTGCTGTTCTAGTGCTCGGCTTGAGAGGATTTACGTTTCAGCAGACATGTTATCCAATGTTTTTGGTTACTGGGTGCGGCCCATAGTTTTCAGCGATCACTGTATGGTGTGTCTGCAGATAGGAAGTTAAAGTCGGCGCATTCTTCTCCCTCGATGGGAGCGGTCGAAGCTGAATAGCTGCGTGCTCTCAGAAGAAATCTTCAAACGTGTTGTATCTACTTGCTTGAAGGACACGTGGTCAGGCGGTGATCTCTCAGTTTTTGCTAAAATGGGACTTATTTAAGCAAGAAACATAAAACATTGCTATAGAAGCCACGGTAAGAATCGCGTATTTGAAGAGACATCACCTTCGAGTGCTCGGCCGTACTTTGGCTGAGCTACATGAGTTAGAGAGGATTAGCCCAGGTGCCTATGGAGAAGATATCACGGCCATAAAAGAAGAGTTTCAGCTGATTGAAACCGAAAGATACAAAGGGGCTTTGATAATATCTAGGAGCCGTAGATTTCTGAATGAGCAACCATTTCGTCGGGCCCTGAGTGATGAAAGGCAGACTGCTCTAGGTAAAGAAATATTGGAAATTCAGTATGGTGGTTGCACATGCAGCGTTGGTCCTGGTGTTATTGAGGCTTTCTTTGACTATTGTCGGAACTGTTTCGCGGTTGTGTGAGCACAAATGGGACGTCAGATTACAGTCCCTTATTCGAAGCCGTGCCCCGATTTGACGATGAGCAGCGTGCTGTAGTGGAGGGGCCTATCACTTTAAACGAAATTAAATCTGCCATTTCAGAATTCACGGCTCAGAAATCTCCTAGCTCAGATGGCATTACTAGCGAGTTGTATAAAATATTTCCCACTTGCCAGCGCCTGTCTTGATGGAGGTTTACCAGGCTTCTTACGATGTTGATTTTTTCCTCCAGCTTTCTATTCTTGGCATACTATATTAATCCCAAAAATCACAGATTCAAATCGGTTGAAAGCAGTTGAGGGATATCATCCAATTTCCGTGTGTAATGTAGATTACAAACTTTTTGCAAAGGTTCTTTGCAATCGTCTGCAGCTAGTTGTCTCTCACGTAATAGGCACGCATCAAGTCTGCGGTGTCAGAGGACGTAGCATCCAAACCTATATTCATATTGCACGTTCAGTAGTGGAGACAGTATCAGGTGAGATCGGACAAGTAGCTCTAGCTCAGATTCACCTTGCAAATGCCTTTGATAAAGTTAGTCACGAATTCGTGTTTGTGGTCTTAGAGCACGCAAATGTTAGAGATGTTTTGCTTATAAGACTGTGCTATATGGAATCCTATACAAGGCCAATTGTTAACCAAAAGCAAACAAAATCTATTCCATTCAAATTATCTCTTCGCCGAGGCTGTCCCTTATAGCCTTTGATGTTTGCCCAATATATTGAACCCGTTTGCCTCAGTATATTAACTGCACATCTATTTGTGCTTTTTTCCTGGTGCAGTGTGAAATTAAGATTTTAGCCTATGCAGATGATGTCGCCCTCTTGCGTTCTGAGATGAACAATTTGCATGAGGCACTCCATTTTACTGAACACTTCTGAGAGGTATCAGCTGCGGCTCTTAATCTAGATAATCCAAGGGGTTTTGGTTGGGCCATTGGGGTACAATGTCAACTCATTATGGTGGCATAAGATGGGACCGCGGGCCCCTTCACTATCTAGGGGTTCCTCTTCGCCAAATTCGCAACAGTGGCGCCTACTGGGATTCACAGATAGCCTCCATGAGGCGAGAAACCCAGGCTTGGATGGGTAGGGAACTTTCAGTCTTTGCTCGGGCTCAAGTTTCAGCATTTTTTATTTGCAAAACTTGCCTATGTGTTACAGGTTCTCCACTGTGCGAGGAGGAAAGTGCAGGCGATGCACAGAATATTTGCTACATTCGTATGGTGTTCTCAATGGGAACCCACGCGTCACGATGACCTCTATCTAGGGGTTCCTCTTCGCCAAATTCGCAACAGTGGTGCCTACTGGGATTCACAGATAGCCTCCATGAGGCGAGAAACCCAGGCTTGGATGGGTAGGGAACTTTCAGTCTTTGCTCGGGCTCAAGTCTCAACATTTTTTTATTTGCAAAACTTGCCTATGTGTTACAGGTTCTCCACTGTGCGAGGAGGAAAGTGCAGGCGATGCACAGAATATTTGCTACGTTCGTATGGTGTTCTCAATGGGAACCCACGCGTCACGATGACCTATTTCGTTCTCTAGAGTCTGGTGGAATCGGCCTAGTTCACTTATTCGGGCATCAGCTTTTCTCACGTTTTTTTTCTTTTTGAAATCGTCAAACCACCCTTCTTTAGTAGCCGTGCTTGTTAGGCGTCTCAGGGCTCATTTGCCTTTCCTATTCGTACCGACGGGACACGCACTTGGGGGTCTTTATGGGAATTCCTTAATAAAGTTGCTGACACCTTCAATTTCCTCACTGTGAGCTTTCCTTTCGACTACCTGCATAGCCTCTCCAGAAGGCAGATGAGTCAGGCACTTACAGAGTATTTCTTCCCTGCACCGTTGTATCGGCAACCTTTTCTGGAGGTCCTTGACGCCAGTCTTTTAACAAGTGTTAGGTGAATGTTCATTTTTTCTGCCGCGAAAACATTCTTTCTTAAGCTGCCCACGTCAATGCTGCCTGTGAAGGCATGGCTTCATGCTAAGGAGGTGCTTGCCACATGGACGGTGAATTTCCGCTTTTGCGATACACCTGAGACAACTGACCCTTGTGTTTATTCTGTGCATTGATGCTATATTCTCCTGGAACTTTTTACTTTTGCCTGTGAAGAAAAACAGTGTTGTGCCGTATTATATATTTATGTTGCTGGGGCTATTTATTCTCTGGAAGAGCCACATGATAGACCGCCACGCAGAATCACCACGGTCGTCGAAATTATTGTTCCGTGAACAATGCGCTTTGGTGCGGGGTGTATATGCTGCCCTGCAAGAGCCGCTTACCTGGCTCCCCAATCTGGAGGCATGTGTGTGCCTCCCAGACTTTTGATGTTTTGGAAGGAGGGGTCATGCAGGGGTAAGTTGCCCTAGTGTGTTGTGGCGTAAGCGTGTTAGACTTTTCTTTTCGGCACTATTTTTATGCAATAAAGAAAAAAAAAAACGTTCGTGGCCTACGCGCTGCGCCTCCGCCTGACACCCCCATGTGCTACATTCGAACTCAAACAAGGTTCCTTTTGTTATAGTCTTTTCTGGAGATCTGGGATTTTTTGGCGACTCACAGAATGGAAACGGGCGACTCTGGGTCTACGCTATTGCTCAAAACACACGAATTCCTTCGTTATTTTAAAGTGTCTCTCTCTCTCTCTCTCAAACATACGCGCTGTTCACACACGAAATGTCAAGCCCTCTTCCACACTGAAAAGGCGTAAAGGCGTAAAGGAGCCCGGGTTCGAACCCGAACGCGGCGGCAGCGTTAAGATGGAGGCGAAACTCAAAGGCGCCCGTGTTCTGTGCGATGTCAGTGACGTTAAAGATCCCTAGGTGGTCGAAATTATTACGGAGCCCTTCACTACAACACCTCTTTCTTCCTTCTTAGTTACTCCTTTATCCCTTACCTTACGGCGCGGATCGGGCGTCCGCTGAGATATGTGAGACAGTTACTGCTCCATTTCCTTTTCTCAAAAACCAATTTTCATTTGTTATTCTGAAGCCCTCCGCTTCGGTAGCTTTTTAAGCCAAAGGTTTACTGGCCATGAACTTTGCGATTACGCCTTGGCAGTGCTTCGAGGAGGCATATGACGTCACTACGCGTGCCTCCCCGCGGAGCCGAACCGGTCTGGCCGGACCGACGGCGGCTGGCGTACCCGGCGCGAAATAGAGACGTGCTCCAAGTCTCCGCCAGTGCGGTCAGAGTGCGTCGAAACCGCCAAACGTGTCGGCGGTCAAGCGCAGTTGTAGAATGTAGGGTGTCTCTTTGGCCGGCGTCGCGTTGCCGTGCAGCGCGCACGCACGAATTATGCCGGAGTATAAGCGCGCCTTAACAGAGCCTGCGCTTAACCGCTAACCAACCAACGTATTCGGTGGCGGCATCTATGGGAGCCACTGAAACCCCCCGCACACTCACTGAATAAGAAAAACAAACTCAGCCGAGGCCCGGAATTGAACCAGGAGGTTTGGCGTTTGAGGCGGAGACGCTACCACTCCGCCACGACGACTCAAGATTTAACCATGAATAATCTAGTGAATGAACTCTGCTGATGCAGAAGCCTCCCGGCTTTCGTTATGTATATCCTGGCCTAACAGAGCTAGGCCATCAGCAATTTTTTCTTCCTTTCTTCTTTTACTCACTCTTTTATCTCTTACCTTATGGCGCGGTTCGGGCGTCCACCGAGATATGTGAGACAGTTACTGAAATATATCCTTTCCTCAAAAACTAATTTTTAATTTTTGTTCGAAGGCCTCCACTACGGCACTTATTTCTTCCTTTCTTCTTTCACTCGCTCCTTTATCCCTTCCCTTACGGCGCGATGCGGGCTCCACCAAGATATCTGAGACAGTTAGTGCGCCATTTCCTTTGCTCGAAAAAATTGCTTGTGGTTTAGCTCTGGTTAACCTAGGTCGAAAGCGAAAAGGTGCACCTCCCAGGCTACGTTTGTGGTCGAGCGCACAGAAGCCTCCACGGCAGGTGTCGCATCGAACACACCTCGCGTTAGGCTGAACGCATCTAAGTGGACCGTCGTTTAATGCAGAACACACATTGATTACCTGCGCATACGAATCCAGCAGACTCCTTCGCGCTTCGCTGGGATGATGATGATGATGCCAACTTTATTTTCCACCTGGAAGCCGGGACCTCCGCGATTACAAGCAGGCAAAGAGGTGAGTGAGTGAGTGAGTGAGTGAGTGAGAGAGAGCGTGTAATAAAGAATATGGTGGCTGAAGAGGATGTGTGTGGGCCCTCAGTGTGAAGTTCGCTGAACTTTCGGTGGCGCCATTCATTCTCTTGGTCGCGAGGAATGCCGCGAATGTGGAATCACTTAGCCTGAGACGGACACCCGACGAGGACTCGGCGGCGGCTGCTTTGTAGTCAGCGCATCGCCAACAAAGGGACCCGTCCCGTCCTTGTCCCCCCTTCTTACAGGGGATATCTGTGTTTTTCGCGCTGTCAAGGGCATGACCCGACTTGAAGAAGCTTAGGCAGGTGTGGCGGTCAACATGTTTGTGGAGCCAAAAGGGTGACCGAGCTTCGGGCATGCGGGAGAGGCACTTCGTAGAAACAAGTGGTCATGAAGCGCTGATTTCCTTGATGTAGAGAACCGAACGTCTGGCGTCATCGTTCCTTCGGCATACGTTTGTCTCGTATGCACGTGTGAGAAAGATAAAACAAAAGTCTAGGTTAGGAATGTAGTAACTTCTGTGCGGCAGGAAATGGCAGTGGTGTTTGTGCTATTTGAGTCCTTAAATGCAACCTCTCTTTTCCCAAATGTCTCGCTGGTGGGAAGTGCGGAGTTTCCGCTTTCCTTTCCCCGACCATTGTTTAGTCGAAATTCCTTCCCCAATCTGTGATTTGTTGGCAGAAACATGATTTTGCTTAACCAACCGTTGATAGCTGAGGAGGGTCGCTTGTTAGCTTATTGGTTGCTGTGCCCTTTAAAGGCGGACACAGAAGGGTTAAAATTAAGTGCTCTGGGCTGAACCGGGGTTGAATTCGTCTGATCAAGGAGTTTAGTCATGTTGCAAAAAGTTTTCTTCTTGCTCGTTTCTTGTTGTTTTATTTATGTTGTAAATAAATAGTTAACCTTCTGCTTTCGTCGAGTAACGTGAATGTTTGTGAGTCAGATCCACCAGGAAATCAAGAAACCCCGGTTTCATCATCAACAAGGTGTTTCCTATGATCGCAACCCGAAGGGAACTCAACTCTCACTCTAGGGCTCCGGAGATTTCTGTCGACATTCCGGCGGTCACAAAGAGCGCTGCCTGGTCGTCGAGGCGTCCGGAGGTCAGCTGCACAGCCACAGCACAGAGGAGCATCACGCGGCTCCCGACGATGGGGGTTTTTGGGGACGTGGTTATGTGACATGAACCACGGAGTGGCAAAAAAAAGAAGAGAAGCACTTACGATTCAGAGCGTTTTTGTGCATCACGGACTGGCCGTTCCAAAGCTTCCAGGCGCTGTCCAGAGCTCGCTTGCTGAAAGGAAATTTGACAGTCTCGTTCCCATTCCAGCCTTATTAAAAATTTTTGTCGTTGCAAGAAGTGGCCTAGACCTTCCGCTGGATCTGAGCAGACAGAAAAGGCAGATAAATGCTTCACTTTATCGTGTGCACACTTGAACCGCACTATCAGAGAATATAACCAACGCCAGCTGGAAACAAGCTTTCAGTCATCGTTCATGTTCTCACGGAGCAGCTGAGGTGTCCTTCCGCAAGGTAAGCCAGTTTTGTGTCTTTCTTCAAATCCAGCAGAGCGTCTAGACTGCAAAAAAGGCTAGGCTGCGAATCTTCTTCGCGGTCTAAACACTCACTTGGTTTCATGGAAACGAAAGGCGCATTCCAGGCTCAATTTATTGGTGGACACATGAACCGCGCCTTTAGAAAATGCAAAAGCAGAATGCGTAACGTTGCGCGTTACGGCTGCTGTTAAACTGCAAAATGGCTTATAACAAGAATAATAAATATTTCGCAGTACAAAGCTTAAACAAAGGCCCAAAAAATCGCTTGGGCTCAACTCGGCTGAACCATGTCGTACGAAGCGGAAGGTAACCGAACCAGTGGCCGATGTCGACGTGGAGACGTGGGCTGCATCCGCTGCCCTTTTCAGCTTGAGTAACTCTTGTTGCCTACACCGTTACTTCTCCAGGCGCATCTCTAGTTCTTCAGCAGTTTCATCTACTCGATGAACCCGCTTTCGCGACTTATCCCTAGCCAAGGTGGTTCAGTAACGCTCGCTACCGTAGAGATCGCTGGAAGCAGTCCGGCGCCTCCATTGCTCAGTCGAAGAACTCGTCCCGGAGACCGGTTCCAGCTCCATGTCTCCGAGGTGCCTAGGCGGCGAGCGTTGGCCTTTATTCAGCAAGAGCTTATCACGTGGTTTGGCACATGACAGAACTTGCGAGAGCGACCGGCCGGAGCGGGGAAACGAGCGGTAATAGGGGCGACAAGTCATGGTATGACGCAACAGACACACTTGGGGCGAGCCTGCAGTTACAGATCAAATCCAAGCGTCATTTGCTTGACCTTCAGCTTTCTATTCGAGAAGTGGAACTTCTTGCTCCATAAGTGCCGCACCGAAGTTCACGCCGGAGTCGTGCCCCTCCCGCGTACGCGAAACTTAGGAGGACGCTTAAGCTTCGCCTTAAGAGTAGACGCAATATCGCCTTCTCCTACTTCATCCTTTAGAGCGTAGCTCTTTGGCGCCCGTTCCAGCGTTTCGCGGCGTCCCCGTTGTCCCTTGTAACCAGCTCCGCAGCTGAGCCGAAACGCATAGCCTCAGCCGTTCGCCACTGCGTGTACCCCCCCCCCCCCCCCCCCCATCCATCCTCCGCCATCTTCCTCCGTGGCGGCGACCGCGCGATAGCGCGCGGTTTTCTCCGGTTGCCGAAGCGCCGGCTCGGCATCAGCGGGTCACGGTGCGTGCATCCCAAGGCGAAACGCACAGCCACGTTCACTTCACTCGCTAGCAGCCGTCAGCGGCATCAGTCAGTCGCTGCTGTCTCTTCGCCGCGCAGCGTTCCTATGCGCCCACGCGTTGCCTCCTGCCACTTCCCGATAACTTAATTGCTCTCCTCGCTCCTCCTCCAATGCCACCCCTTAGAGGCGGCAATCAGAGCATCGGATCGGTGGCGCGGATCTCGATATGTGCACCGCCCGAGCCGAAACGCATAGCCGCCGCCGTTCGCCACTGCGAACCGCCTTCCTATAAAATGATTTATTATTTGCCCATTCATTCTGAGCCATGAGTGAGGTAACCGGTGGTAGTCGTTTGTATGCTGCTGCTGGTAAACGAGCTGCCAGAGAGAGGCCCAGCGCCGTCGCTGCAAGAATCCAGCGATGCGTGCCGCCGAAGTAGAAGCTTACCGTCCCCGGCGTCGAGATGATCTTGGAGTGCGCGTCGCGGAAGCATAGGCTAAGCGCCGCCGCGAAGACCCTGCCGTTCTCGCCGCTAAAGCGGAGGCTCTCTTACTTCTTATGCGGGAGAACATCCCGTTCCTCTCGCTCGTAATGCCTCACACAGCTGTGACAATCTCGCCAAATACTTGCATAGACCTCGTCTTTGAGAGCTAGGCATTGGTGCAGTGAGCCGAGCATATATCCTTCTATTTCTCCGACCACAAATCTTCCTTCATAACAATCAAGAACTTTTAGTTGAGTGTTTCTTAAAGAAGTAATATTTGTGAAAATTAATAGGTTGTCTGTAATTGTACATAAATGTCTTGCTCGAATTCTTTGCCTCAATCTATCGAAAAGCTGAGAGAGCTGATGAGCTGCGCTCAAATTTCGCTTTAGGAAGTAACGTAATCGCTGGAAATTTTTTGTTTAGTTCTTTTCTTTCTCATTTCTCGCCGATTACCAATTCTCAATTACCACAGCAATCACATTTATCGATTACAATCACAATTAACGATAACGCTACCGATTACCCATCACTATCTTTGTTACAGTACATGACATAATACGTACCTGCCTACAGTCTGTCTGTCTGTCTTTTGTCCAGGAAGAAAGAAAAGGAAAGCGCACAGGCCTGCTCACTGGCTCAAGCCGAGCCACGTGCAGATAGTAGGGGAGTTGAAAGATGGGATAGAAAGACAGGATAGTTAAGACGCGCTGAAGACAAGGCCGATCCCGGAGGCAGTGCAATACCGGGCCAACCGGTGGCGGAAGTGAAGAATCGTTCAAACTCCCCGCCACATTTCCAAAAATAAGTCCAATTTGACCCGTAACAGATACTCTACGTGGTCTGGACATTCGCCTACCTACAGTCACGCATTCGCATTGATTTCAGTACAATGAATACCATAGCTCCGCATTTCATTGCGCGCAATATAAAATCCCTAATTAGCATAATACTTTTTTAATTATACAACATCAGCGCACACCCCAAACACATGTTACTAGGTCCTACACACACTAAGCGTTCACTAAGTGCCTCTTCAACTCGCTGGAACCAACGACCTTTCGTAGCGTATGCGTTGCGTCCCCGCGTGGCACCCACACGGCCTTTAGGTTTCAACTCCATTAAAGGATATTTTCTTTTTCTATATTCTTACTTCCAAAATTCTGGGCTTTTTTGAGGCAGAGCAGGGACGACGCGCGACGCTGGGTGTACGCTCTCTCGTAAAATACCCATCAAAGCTAACAACGAGGAAGCGAAGGTTGGGAAGGCAAAACAGCCCCTCTCCCGTGGTTGTCCATCAGCTCAGTTCCGCCTGATAAAAAAAAAGATATTTTGTCTGCACACGTGTTATGACACGGAGGAGCGGTCTTTAAAATGTGACAAAGGTGCTTAAGGCTTCCAGCACAACGGAGTGAACCAGGTAACGAACACCTCAGCGCTTTCTGGGTCTTGCGGGGACCCAGGCTGCTGCGTGCCCCTGATTCATTTGTTATAATAAAGTTTCCATTTCTCTAAAACTTATGCGTGTTTGCACACCAATTGTCAGGCCTGATAAAAAAAAATTTTGCCAAATCATTAGAAAAAAAATTGTATTTATTTCAGTACAAATGCGAAGGTTACCGGATAAATTGACATTCACAAGTAGACATGGCGGTAAGCATGTAAGGAGAGCCAATTAAAGAGGTACCATAAGCATCTTTGAGCCACTAACAATAATTGCTTGTGGGCGATGTAGAACGAGATAGCCTACGTACTGACAGAAGACTGAAACAGAAACAATCTGACACAGCAAAAAAGGCCTTAGCGGCCGTTTGGTCTAAAAACCAGAACAATACGATCGTTGTTAACACAAATGAATGAGCACGACCACTGCCGGAGAAACTCTTCATTTCCCAAGAAGGAGTTCCTTTGACAAGAAACTAATCAGCTCGCTTCGTAGACAACCAAGTATTGGCTGCACAGCGCGACGTCAAAAGCCACCAGCGACCGCGGTGCATGGACTGCGCAATAAACTAAAAAAACCCGCAACAATTAACCGGCGAGAAAAACGACCACTGGGAAAGCGGTCGCGGGAGACAAAGCTCGAAATGCCCTGTCCACGGAATCCCACATTAACCCCGCGCCAAAAGACACGCGCTACCAAGCAGGTGATTGTAGCGTGGCGATTAGATTGCGGAAGCGGGCAATTCGGACATGTACTGGAGCGTAAAACACCCCACCGCTCCAGCCGATCACAAACAGGCAGCACTGCCCAACCAAGGTTCCAAACAAAGAAGCGTCGATGGTCCGGGAGACGTGTCGACGCTATGCGCGCCCATTGAATGCGGCGCATCGGTGAGCGGCGAGCAGCCGGCACAACAGGCAACACCTGACAGCCCAGAATGTCCACCAGACGGTCTGCAACGATGTTTACATCAGGTGCTACAGCGCTTGCAAGTGTGAAAAAGGCCACTGACGTAGCATATAAAGCGGTAGGCTTCTCTGATTCAGGTTCATGATTAACAAGGACCGAGGGATTCAAATAGCGCAAAGAAGTGCCCTAAAGGTACCGCGCCAGTGTTCGCGCCGGAGCCGCGTCCCCCACCATAATACGCAAAATGCACTTCAAAGTAACAGCGAGGACGTGATGGACAAAGTTGGAAAGGCAAAACCACCTCTCTTGCGTGGTTGTCCAAGAACAGCACGAGCCACAAACTCGGTTCCGCCTCACCAAAAAAAAAGAAAAAAGAAAAACTGTAGTCTGCACACGCCTAATGACGCCTAGGGGTGGTTTAAAAAAGTGGTAAAGGTATCAGAAGGCACCCAGTATGACCGACTGAACCAGGTAGTGCCTCTCAAGCAGAGGCAGGTCAAATGTATGCACACCCGCACACCCGCACACGCGCTGAAATGCCTTCTACGACCGAAGAGCACATACCATCCCATATCCCAGCACAGTCGTAGGTCACACCTAAAATGCGCATCTGCGCATGTAATACGCACATGTAATACGTCTCTAAAGAGACCCCACAAAAAAGCAACGACTCTTCGAATAATTAAGAGCAGCCCCCGACAAGAAGGCGTAGTCACGAAAAACGTTTAGAACTTCGAGCAGGCTGCGTTCATCAGCTAAGTACAGTATGATGTCATCTGCATAAGCGGTGACGCGTACTGCCTCACTGCCTGGCAAAGCCAGACCTCTAATAAGAGAGTGGTGATTGACTGCCAAGATGAAAGGCTCTAATGCTAAGACAAACAAAAGGGGGCAGAGCGGACAACCTTGACGGACGCCGCGGCCAGCATCAAATGCGGTACTTTCCCGGCCATCAAAGGACAAAGTGCTTGAGATATCTCTGTACATCTCTTTAATGAGAAACGCGAAAGAAGTTGGGAAACCGAAAGCATTCAATGTACCGTAAATATACTCATGCTCAAAAAAGTCGGACGCCATATATTGATCGACGGAAACAAGAAGACACTGTGCACGCCGCTGTACAGTATACTCTAGGATATCTCACGTTACGGAAGATAAACTATGTATTTTACGAGCCGGGATGGAGCAAACCTGGTGGCAGGAAATGAGGGACGGGAGGAGAGCCCGTAGGCGGCGAACGAGTAATTTTGCTAATATTTTGTAATCTGAATTTAGTAGGATGATAGGGCGCCAATCTGCAGGACATGTCGAGAAAGGAGACTTTTTAGGAATCAGGACAATGCGGCCTCTTTTAAATGAATCGGGGAAGACATGCCAAGTGAAACAGAGTTTTAAAACTTGCGTGAAAATAGGGCCTACAATATGCCAGAATTGTAAATAGAACTCCACAGGAAGCCCATCTGGCCCCGGCACTGAGCCTCGTTTCATGGAACCTAACTCCTCCTTGATTTCACGTGTTCTGGGCGGAGCCATAAGGCCGCCATGAAGTTCAGCGGCAACCTGCGGCAAGCCTGCCAAAAATGAATGTGCGGGAACGTCATCGGGAACAACCAGAAGGAGCGACTGAGCAATATCCCGGAAATAGACGAAAAATGCCCTAAAAATCCTGCCAACTAGCTGGCCACAGCCTTGGCGGAAGATATAAAAGCAGGGGCCCCTTGAGGGCACAACTGTTCCAGGCGCGCAAGCCGAAACACCTTTGGATGAGCAGTTGGACTGCGCTGACAACGCCATGAAGCCGCTCTGAAAGAGGATGATCGTCAAAGACGCTGTAGACATTCCGAAAGCTCCTCATTCTATGCGCGCATAAGCGCCCATGGCGACGGGATGCGCTGAGCAATACGCAGCTTCGCCCTCACCACTCGCACCTCATCTCAGACGCGAGCCCTTAGGGCTCGACAAAAAGCGGCGCAATGGTGACGCCACTGCTCCTTCAGAAGGTCCCAGTTACCAGGCACGGCCCAAAACGCAAATCCCGCGTTAGCCCTTCTCCCGTGCTGGTGTCGGGAAGGATGCGCACATCGAAACGCCATGGTCTGTGAGGAGACACTGCAAGCGCCGAAACCCCGAGTGACAGAAGAAAAGGGCGATGGTCTGATATGTATATCGGCGAGGATGGCAGCGTAATAACGTTAGCAGCACACACTGTGCCCGAAAGGCCCGTCGGTACATATGCCCTGTCTAACCTGCTCGACGATAATCCGCGAGGCCAAGTCCACGCAAAGACGCCGCCATACAGGAGCTCCTTAGCGGCTGTGAGCATAAACTGGTTGACTAGGCGGCGCAATTAACTCCCGCGCATTCCACCCTGGCCTGTACCTACCGGGGCCCTGCACATCAGCGACCGTATCGAGCACGCAGTGTAAATCGCCCAACATCACAACGTTATTTCCTCCTAGAAAATACACATCTAGTACTTTAAAGAATGAGTTTATAGAATTAGAGTGCGCAGGTGCATAGACGCAAAGAATTCCCAGGCGAATTTCGTTAAACGTGCAGTCTAGCGCCAGCGCGCGTCCAACTAGCGCATCGTAGTTAACATGATTCTTGCAGGAGTATGCGGTTCAAAACAAGAACGCCAATGCAGCTAGAACGCGTTCGGGCGTGCGAAAAGAAAGCATCGATGCCAAACCAACGCTTAAATTCTAACACATCCCTGAGGCGAAAAAAATTGATTTCTAGCACGCAGATGATATCGCAGCCCGATGTACGAGTGAAAGCGACCGCCTCTGCCTGCTTCATAACAATGCGGAACCCCTGCACGTTGAGTGATGATGTTAAGAGCAGTCATTTTGAAAATGGAAAAAATCGAGGAGTCTTGATGTTTACGCAATACAAAGCGCTCCGCGAACGGCGCCAAACCACCCTCTTTTTGCGTAGGGTCAGACTAGAGGAGGCAAGCGGCCTCCTTGACCGACCAGCAGGAATGTCCGAGTCCGTAGTCGATGCATGTGGACGATTTAAGCTCGAACTCAAGGCGACCACCTCAACCTCCGAAGACAAGGCACTAGAAGTGCTGGCGCTAAACCGCTATGTAGAAGAGGACAGCGACTGCATAGGTTCTGCGACAGG
The DNA here is from genome assembly GCF_052857255.1 of Amblyomma americanum. NCBI lineage: Eukaryota > Metazoa > Arthropoda > Arachnida > Ixodida > Ixodidae > Amblyomma > Amblyomma americanum. The sequence continues at coordinate 249,267,673 of NC_135497.1, forward strand.
AGATGGCCTTGGCGCCTGCCCAGGAGAAATATCTGTGCCGATGCTAAACCTCGATGACGAAGGAGACGCCGACGGTGGTCTCGGCTCCTGCCCAGGCACGATGACAGTCTCGTCAATGACGAGGTTGACTGAACAAGATGAGGACGACAAGCTGCTCTCGTCACCATCGGCCTCAGATATGTTTGCGTTGTTGCTCAAAGCCGCAACGCTCGCTGCGGGCTGCCGCGCGGGCACCGACAGCGGCTCGTCGTCAGCATCAGAGACCTGTAGGGACACAATGGGCTCGGCCTCCGTAGCGGCAGGTACACTTGGAGATGCTGAGGCTGACAGAGCAGGGACATTTACTGTCGGCTTGCTTGGCGCATCACTGTGCGCATCAGCCGCAGGCACCGCTTCTTCCACACAGTCACTCTGAGACACAGAGGAACTACCCGTAACAGCGTTGCTATTGGAAAGGCCGGGCTCTTTAGTTCGAACCAGGTTCGAACTTGACCGCGGCGGCTGCTTTTTTATGGAGGCAAAACGCTAAGGCGCCCGTGTGCTGTGCTATGTCCGTGCACGTTAAAGATCTCCAGATGGTCGAAATTATTCCGGAGTCCTCCACTACGGGCACCTCTTTATTCCTTTGTCCTTTCACTCCCTTCTTTATCCCTTCCCTTACGACGCGGTTCAGGTGTCCAACAATGTACGAGAGAAATACTGCCACATTTCCTTTCCCCAATACCAATGGCTTAAGGAGGGGATAGATTCTAGCGGGGTAAACATTTTTAAACGAAAGCTTAACTGGCCGCGAACTTACGGTTTCGCCATGGCCGCATTCCGAGGAGACACATGATGTCACAACGCGTGCCTCGCCGCGGATATTTCTCTCTTTCTCTCGATCCCTAGTGACTACTGCGCATGCGCCACTAGTACCACCGAGCCACAAGTGTTTCGCCGCTGCGCAGCGCCGCGCCTGTTCTCAAAATCCAACTTTCAATTTTTAGTTTTGTCTTTCTTCTTTCCCTTCCTCCTTTATCCCTTCCTATTCTGCGTGGTTCGGGACTGATATATGTTCGGGACAGAGATATGTGAGAGGGTTACTGTGCCATTTCCTTTACTCAAAAACCAAAAACACAAGCGAGCCGAGGGCGGTCTAAGAGTTCATTGCAACTGACAACTTTGCAAAGGCTGTTCATTTTCACGAAAGGAAAGGCCCGCAACCGGCTCGGTGGTTCAGTGCAAACCTCAATCTCGCTTTCATGTACGTGGCGTTGGTGTCCAACTGCAAAAGCCTGCTCTGATTGCGTTCTGCACACAGGGTAGGCAGCGCGCCCTCCCTGCCCCCTGGAAGATGGCTTGCAGTTATGGTTGATCGCGAGAGATTGATCGCCAAAAGAACGCTGCAGTGCCGCATGTCAGTCACAACGCTACAGTACTCTAGAACCAAGGTTCTAGAGCACTGTAACAACGCTGTTAGCTCTTATGCATTTAGGCCACATCTCTGTCACACCACCACCACATGTATCAAAGCGCAAATGAGGCGTCCTCATATCCAGGGAGCCAGTTATGTGCCCTTCTTTTCCTCAAGGCCATCACCGTCTAGAACATTGTCAACGCCAATGCCAGTGAAAACAGTTAACGCGGATATCTTTCGCTTTGTAAATCTTCAGCTAATCCACATTAATTTTTTTTTGCCTTTTGTTCGGCGAGGGGCTCTCACTACGGGTTTCCTGCGGCCTTAGCTATCAGTGAGGGAGGCTAAGAAAGCGGTAGGCGTTGGTTTGGAGCAGTTTCCATGCAACCGCTTCCTAGATTCCGCTTCAGGTGTTTGTGTGGCGGGGGTACGTACATTCGTTGAGCCGATGGTGTTGAAGATTATGCAGTACTGTTTGAACACTGGTTTTGATCTTATGCAGCGTCGTGCAGGACTCGGTTAGCATAAGCTCAGGTGATAGCGCGCTCGCTGTTTTTTGTGGAGGTAGTGGTCAGCAGGTGTGGAAATAACATCGGCTCTCTGGTGTCCTCTGCTTTTGAGGATATGATATGCACGGGCGGACATACTTCACCTGCCGTAATTGCGGCAGACAGCTTGAGAGTTGATGAGGATGTAGGTTTGTTTCTTCCTCGCCAATAGAGAGCATTGTAATTGCGCTGGCTACCTTTTCTGCCTGCAGGGTCCTGGGCGTTCATGTGGTGGCATTGGTTAATGCCTGTAGTGTGCGATAAACTTTGGCGGTCACCGATGCCGACCGGGATGCGCAGTTTTCCGCGACGGTATATGAGCTGGTTGCACACGCTCCAAAGCCAACCTGACAGGTTCTGAAGGTTGTAACGCGGCAGCGTTAATGAGCTCGTGTCGCGAAAAAAACCGGTGTCGTCTGCGTCTTTGGCCGTGAGCGAAAAATGGCGCATCTCGGTGGACACCTGAACCGCGCCGTAGGGGAAGAGATTTTCTTTCTATTACGGCGCGATATGGATGTTCAGCGAGAATAGTGAGACCGCTAGGCGTCATTTCCTTTCCTTAAAACCAATTTTCATTTCAATTTCCGTCTCTTACAGCCAGGTTCGGGTGTCCTCCGAGATGGGATGCACCAGACGGTCGGTGACGGGAGCGGTCGCATACCGCGTCGGCTCCGTGACAGATCGCAATCAATTGCGATATACCAACTTTTCCCCCTGCAAGCCTGGTATCATCGTCTCCAGGAACCTCAGCGGCACCCGTCTACACCACGTTTGTTAAGGTGGGGCCAATTTTTGACCACCTTTTGGTCATTTGAAGCTTTCGTCACGCCGCGGTGGTGCTAAGCCTAACGGCGCCGGGGCCTGCGATGGCCCCGGTCGGGGATCCCTCGGCTCTGGCGGCTCCAAATCAAGTCACCGGATACGACCCGCAGTCCTTGCAGATCGTAACAATGGATACCCATCAATCCGAGGATACGACTCAAGGCGAGGATCCTCTACCAACCGAGGACGATTACCTCCAAGATATGGTCCGCGTCTGGCGCGGAAAGAAGAACGCGGCGGCGGCATCGAGGGACGCTGGTGCTGGTGCCACCCAGCAACAGGCGCCGGCTAGCTCTGCGCATACGCAGGGCGGGAGTGCGCTGAACGCAGCCTCGAAGAGCTCCAAGCAACTCCGGTGGCGGCCGCAGTACACGCCGCGCATTGAAAAAGATGACATCGTCGTGGTGCTGAAACCAAGAAACACGGTCGACCTCAAGGCGACTTTTGGTCCTGGACGAGCCGGCGCTGCAGTCCGCAGCATCCTCGGGGACGACGCAAATGCTGGACTTGAGGTGTGGCCCATTTGGGACCAAAACGTCCTTGTATGTGCACTGAAATCTGTCGGCGCCGCGGAGAAGCTGCTCCGGGATATTGTGCTGCCTGTAGGGGAACGCGAGCTAAAGTTCCGGGGACACGCTAAACTCTCCGGTGCGTTCTGTCGAGGCGTCGTGACTGTTTCACCAGAAGAAACGTCTGAAAGCGTTAAACGAAAACTCAGTGCGGAACAAGATGTGGTGTCTGTGCTTAAGCTAGGGGGAACCCCGGTTGCTGTGATCACCTTCGCGGGGACCAAGGTGCCACGGACGGTGTTGTACAGCTACGAACGGCTCCCTGTTCGCCTGCACAAAAAACAGTGCCAGCATGCCACCGCTGTGGCACAGTGGGCCATCGGGCCGATGCGTGCCCGCGACCGCAGCCGGGCTGCTGCAAACGCTGCGGAGTCCAGGTTCCCGATGCCACTCCTGACGGCCCGGCAGAACATGACTGTGTTCCGAGCTGCCTCATCTGCGGAGGCGGCCACCCTACCGGAGCTCCTGGCTGTGCCGGACGGTTCCGGAAAGCCATCAAACCGAGCTCCCCATCCGGATCCAAACCGAAGACAAAGACAGGGCCCAAGCAGGCTGCTCCGCCCAAGGCCAAGAAAGCGCCAGCCGATCAGGAAACCAAGGCCAAACCCGGCACATCGAAACCTGTCAAGTCCGCGACCCAGGTGGTGCCCCCGGTCCTCAACGCCGGGGACTTCCCGCCCTTGGCACCCGTCCAACCGCAGGTGAGCAGTTGGAGTAGGGCAGTCTCCGGGCCCCTACCCGTCCCTCCCCTACCGAAACCGCCCTACAGCAGCAGGTACAGGAGCTCAGGCGCCAGAACCAAATTCTAGCGCGCAAAATTCAAGAATTAGAGGCCAAACAGGCCGGGTCATCCGAACCAATGCAAGAAGCTGTGCCAGATGACGAGGATGACGGATCATCCGTAACATCTTGCCTCACTAGCGTCTCGCAGCAGTGCGGGGACACGGTAGTTGGATCTGCTGGCCGCGTCGCCGGCCTAAAGGCACTGCAGCGCCAAACCGAGCAACTGGAGGAGCAAGTGGCGGCCCTCCCGAATCAAATCATGTCAGCAGTCCGCGAGTCCTTCCAGGACATGTTCAAGGCAGCTCTAATGCAAGCACTTCCCGACCTTATGGCCCATGTCACTGACTCGGTCCTTAAAGCCGTGCAGCCCTGGGTCAGCACCCAAATTAAGAACGCCACTAGCTGCGAATCCCCTCACCTCAAACGTAAGACAGCCTCCCGCCAGGCAGCGGAGGAACATGGTTCAGGCTCTGCAGCTGGTGGGTCGGTGCGGCCAATCGCTGGGGTAGCGCTGGCTCCCGGCCAGAGCTAGTCCGCTCGCCCGTAAATAAATAGAACAAAATGGCTACAAGATCTAATAGGAATGATAAAAACCTTGAAAAATTCCAGATCATCCAATGGAACTGCAGGGGTTTCAGAGCTTGGAAAAAACGGTCACACCTCCAGCTCTACCTGCAGTCCCTAGGAGAGATGCCGGCACTCATTTCCCTGCAGGAGCCCGGCATAGACGCTAAATTATCAGGCTACAGCACCTTTCAGGGGGGTGCCTCTACGTGCATCTTGGTGCATAAAGCTTACACCGTGGTTCAGGTCGACTTAGACTTGAGTACCGAGTAAGAATATACAATGGGCCGGGTACTGTCTCTCAGACGCCGCGACCCGTCAATACATATCCTTAACATATACTGCCCTCCGCATAAGCCGCGCGTAACTTTTAATGAAATCTTCCTTCGCGCGATAAAAATGGCAGCCAAAGAGCCTCTAGTGATCGTTGGAGACTTCAATGCTCCCAGCCTTCATTGGGGCTACCACTTCGAACAGGCAAGAGGACGTAAGCTGGCGAAGCTCATCTCCACCCTCAGCCTCACGTTGCTCACGGACCCGGCGTATCCCACCCGAGTGGGGAATTCGGTAACCCGCGACACGTGTCCCGACCTTTCTCTCGTTAAAAATGCTAGAGCGGCTGCTTGGGAGAACTTGGGAGATTCTCTAGGCAGCGATCACCTCCTTCTCCAGATTACACTCATGGCGAAGGCAGCGCGCAAAAAATGGGGTCAGGCCAAGCTGACCGATTGGCACAAATTTCGAAATCGCACTATCCCTCCCGTACTATTTTCCGGCGGATACGCGGAGTGGGCTAACCACATATACAATACTCAGAAACAACACGTCACAACACTACAAACCACCGAAGAGATCCCCGCAGTGGACACCCACCTCCTGCATTTGTGGGAGGCGCGCCGGAGCTTAACTAAACGGTGGAAAAAGCAGAAAACTAATCGCAAATTACGCGACCGCATAGCCAAACTCACAAAGCAGGCTGCAGCGTGTGCTGCCGAACTCTCAGATTCAAATTGGAAAGCACGCTGCGACGCCGCAGCTCATCAGATGAGCTCGAAGGGGACGTGGCGTCTCTTTCGCATCTAATCGACCCCTCCCAAACGAGAGGGGAGACGCAAAAGCAGCTCCGCCGGGCTCTGCAAGGGTATCAAGGTACGACGGCGCAACTTGCGGACACTCTGTGCGACAGATATCTCTGTCGTACGGAGGAGCCGCCTGGGCCTGAGTACATGTACTCTGGCAGGCCTAATGAAACACTTAATGCCCCTTTTGAGTTGCACGACCTTAAGGCGGCCTTAGCAAAAATGCGCCGGGGTACGGCTCCGGGACGGGATCACATAACAGTGAACCTGTTGGCGAACCTACCGGACCCAGCCTACCTCCATTTATTAGAATACATCAACCAGATCTGGGACTTGCGTTCACTCCCTCCCGAGTGGAAAACGTCACTTGTGACGTTTATTCCTAAAACAGGTAAGGCCGTGAATATGGACAACCTGAGGCCCATATCACTGACCTCATTTGCGGGCAAGCTTATGGAGACGATGGTTCGGGATCGCCTCTCTCCATACCTGGAGAGTAAGGGCGTCTTTGCAGTCACCCTGTTCGGGTTTCGCCCCCACATGTCTGCACAGGATGTCCTTCTCCAGCTGCACAGGGATGTAATACGACCCACAACTATGCAACACAATGACAAAGCCATCCTCGCCCTTGACCTGAAAGGGGCTTTCGACAATGTTAAACACGGAAGCATCCTGGCCAACCTGAGTTCCACCGATTGTGGGGCTAGGGCCTACGCGTATGTGAGATTTCTTGACTAATCGCCAGGCCTTCCTTCGGATTGAGGGCGAGGAATACGGCCCTTACATGATGGGAACACGGGGTACCCCTCAGGGAGCGGTGTTATCACCGCTCCTGTTCAACATAGCTATGATGCGCCTCCCAAGCCAACTGGCCCGGGTGGAAGGCATTCAACACGCGTTATATGCAGATGACATTACAATTTGGACCACTGAGGGGAGCCTTGGGGACATGGAGGCCCGCCTTCAGCAGGCCGCTTCCATAGTCGATGCGTATGCTATGGACTGTTGGCTCCAATGTGCTCCAGCGAAATCAGAGCTTCTGCATGTCAGAGCGAACCCAAAGGATAGGACAGCAATTCACATCTCTCTGTCAGGAGGTCCTATTAGAGAGGTGGAGGAGCTTCGTATTCTGGGCCTTTTCATTCACCACAGACTAAGACCGGACTCCACCATTGTGAAACTCAAGAGAGTAGGCGAACAGGTAGGGCGTATGATCCGCCGCGTTTCCAACAAGCGGGGCGGTCTGCGGGGCAGGGACGCGCTTCGGCTCGTCTATGCCTTTGTGACTAGCCGGATCCTCTACGCCGTGCCATGTCTCCGCACTACTAAGCAAGACGAGGCGCTAATAGACGCCATCATCCGCAAGGCAACTAAGCGAGCCCTGGATCTCCCGGTGGCTACCTCTAATGCCAAACTGAAGGCATTGGGGGTGCTAAACTCCTACCAGGAGCTGCGGGAGGCCCACATCGTGAACCAATACACGCGGCTCATGCAGACGGCCCCTGGGCGCCGCCTGCTAAACCGCCTACACATCCAACACGACTGCACTCCAGAGGAGACAGAGCTTATCCCGGTACTGTGGCGCCATATGCTCTGGGTCTCCCCGCTCCCCCGTAACGTGGACACCGACATGCACGAAAACAGACGACAAGCGCGGGCTCGGGCTCTTGAGAGACAACACGGCTCCCGACCCGGTGTATATTATGTAGACGTAGGAGGGCCGTCGCCCACGGGATTTTACACGGCCGCTGTTGTTCACCAGGAAATGCACGTCGATGGACTCTCTTTTCGAGCCCCGAATTCAATGCGAGCCGAGGAAGTAGCGATAGCGCTTGCTGCCACCCATGCCAATTCGAGAATCATCATTACGGACTCCCGAAAAGCATGTGATCATTACTTGGCTGGGGAGATCTCCCCCTTAGCTGCTTGCATTCTAAGACGGACTGCCACAGATCCAACACCGAAAAGAATCATTTGGGCTCCTGGCCATCAGGGCGTACGAGGTAATGAGGCCGCTGACGCGGCTGCCCGAGCGCTTATTTACCGGGCTCCTCATCCCAGCTCTTCTGGCTCGGACACTAACCAGCCGCTGCTGGGATTCAGGGAAATAATAACGCATTATAGCGACAACCACCGCCTTTTCCCGGCCCCCGCCAAGGGGCTGAGTAAGACGGAGGAGCGAACTTTAAGGCGCCTGCAGACAGGTACTCTGCTCTGTCCTGCAATCTTAAAGCATTACGATCCTAACACGGATGGGCGATGCCCGCACTGTGGGGAGACCTGTGATATCTTCCACATGGTGTGGGCATGCACTCAAAATCCCCACCTCCCCCTTCCCCTACCCCTTCCAGAGAGGCATGGGAGACTGCCCTCCTCAACTGCTCCTCGCTTGAGTCCCAAAGGGCTCTGTTGAAACGGGCGAGAGACGGGGCATTGTCATGCGATGTCCCGGACTAGGGACGCCGACCATGTAGCGGGGCCACTCTGTGGCTCCCAAACTCTATTGCATAATAATAATAATAATTGGTTTTTGGGGAAAGGAAATGGCGCAGTATCTGTCTCATATATCTTTGGACACCTGAACCGCGCCGTAAGGGAAGGGATAAAGGAGAGAGTGAAAGAAGAAAGGAAGAATAGGTGCCGTAGTGGAGGGCTCCGGAATAATTTCGACCACCTGGGGATCTTTAACGTGCACTGACATCGCACAGCACACGGGCGCCTTAGCGTTTTTCCTCCATTAAAACGCAGCCGCCGCGGTCGGGTTCGAACCCGGGAACTCCGGATCAGTAGTCGAGCGCCCTAACCACTGAGCCACCGCGGCGGGGAACTCTATTGCAGCAGCAATTAAAAGTTTTAACCACCACCACCTCCGAGATATGTGAGACAGACGTCCTTTCCTTAAAAAAATTATTTTCATTTTCCTTGCGTTACGGAGCGGTTCGGGTGTCCACCAAGATATGTTTCCTTTTCTTAAATTGCCCGGGCAAGGGGTCGCATCGAAGGACGACGGCGTTCCGTGGATTCCTTGGAAATGCTGCAACATGCTGTCGCATCCGGGTCTTAAAGGCAAAATTTACGTGTCCTCCAAATTTTTATCTCGTAGCTTGCAATCCAGTGTGAACGTATCAGATCGAGTTAATAGTCACCCCTGCGAGGTCGCTCAGAATCTCCCTCTAATTACATAGCAGTGTTTCAGTGAGTTAGGTATAAAAAACGTTGAACAGATCGCTGATCTCAATTCACTAAACTCAAAAACGGAGCCGCGTTGCAGTTGCATTTTTTGAGCCTACGAAAGCCAAAAAGCGTAAGAACCATATAGTTACGTGATTATTTGGAATGACTACGACACAAAATTTTTTGAGGATTGGTAATTTCAAATGCTTAGTGTTCATGGAGGCGGACTAGCAACATTTAATGGGAAAGCATTTCTTGCCTCATGAGTGGAGTGGACGGGAAGTGTCACCACGGACTGCGGACAGAGGTTGCCCTCGCGAATTCTCAATCATCCCGTAAGAGTGTATTTATGATTTCTAATAATATAATGATTGAATGGAAAGCTTCCATCACAAAATTATTTAATAACATAAATAATTTAAAAATAAAGTATTAAAGCTCATAAGATAGAACCAAACAAAATAAAAAAGATAGACCCAAAGAAAGATAGAACCAAAGAAAATAAAATAAAGTTAGAAACGCACACATAGCAATAAATTAGAATAAACTGAAACTATATACAAAACAAAATCAAACAATGAACAAAAATAAAAGACATTTTAACTACTTTACTAAGTAACACATGAGGCAACGAAACTCGAAATAGTTTCGCATTTCCGCACGTAAGGAGATTTAAGTGCACCTTTTACTTTGTGCAGTTGCAATGCTCTAGGCCCACCTCGGTGGTTGCAACCTTGGCGAAGGGCCTGTGAAGGGCGCCGACACGTAATTCTGCGCGTATAGCCTGGCTGGTCGAGCGCACCAATGCGGAGGCAAGTTTGTGTGTTTGCCTCAGATCGAAGACCTATCATCCAGTTTCTAAGTACTACCAACAGGGAAAGCCGGCTCCACCATCACTGCGATGTTCTTAAAAGTCACTTCATCCAACCTGGGAACGCCGGGAACAGAGCGGTACTGTACTTGGCTTCGCGAGTGACATAACTGCGACGGCTGAAATAGAAATTTTTGTAACACATATATTTCAAGGAAGCGCTGTTTTAAAGTCAGTATGTCCTGTAATAAAATATGATTACTGTATATTGCACTCAATGGGCAGAAAAGTAGAACGGCTTAAACAAGAAACAAAATTGCCTACAGTGAGAGAGGGCTTCCTATTGATGCCGTCAGGTGTAGCTAACCATGAAAAACATTTTTTTTTCGTTTAACAGCGCACTTTTAAGAACAAATATTTTTTTGGGAAAAGTTGTTATGCCCTAAATATTATCCCATAAAAGCTTACGCTTTTGCATACCGAAAAACAAATTTTTCAGTGGTGTCGTCTGCTGTTGAAGGCTCGACGAAGCCCCATTTTCGTGCACAGGTTATGGTTCGCGACATGATAAATTTCCCCAAACCCCGCGTTTCTATGAGAACACTGTTTGCATGCGCTAAGTGCCGGCTCTCACCATGTACTGGCTCTGCGCTTACCAATTTTGCCAAGAAAAACATGAATTAGGAACCGGAACCCTGTTCTACAAGTGACAGCCGTGTTCATGCGGGTATGTAACATGCGAGTGTTTGCGTCAAATATTTCATGAGGTGGAAGTCACTCCTGCATGTAATGCGTGGTCACCGCCAGACTTAGAAATGAAGCAAATGCAATCCGTTAACATAAGCTGAGCTTGTCGAAGTACTCGCGCTTTTAAAAGAAAATGAGCGGAGTGGTCGAAGCAGTTGACTGTCGAGTTCTCAATTCGTAAAAAAAAAACTTTGTTCCCTTCTTTCGCCTTTGAATGCTCAGGTATCACAGGCTCCTGCTGGACAAAGCCAGCTTGTCGCGCAAATGGTTCCAAGCAATGGGACAAACTGTTTTCAGGCTTAAAAGGCACCAGACGCTGTCTTCATCTCACTTCGATCACTTTCGGGTGCTTCGGATCTCAAATGAACATTTCGCGTAGAACTACACCACTACAAACCGCAGAAAACATCAGTAAAAACAAAACTACACAACAAAATTATCCAATAAAAGCCATCTCGCGCCGAGCGGCAAAGGTGGCAGGGAAGCGCTTACGATCGGCGGAACGAGTGGAAGCGTTTCGTGCGCGGCACGATTTCGCACGAAGGGGGAAAAAACTGCTCGTTTCGCCGACGCTTTAGTGCACGATTGATGCATCCGTCGTGTTTTATGCGGTTCACTTACTGATAAAGCCTGGACCTCTTCAGGGTGTGGACGTTACGGTGTGGACATTACGTAAAGTGAATCAGCTTTACAGTCCAGACATACAACGAGTAGTTTGTGAGGCTTTCTCATCAGGGTCCAGTATTCTTTTCGTGCCATATAACAATTCGTGGCATCCTACATTAAGAGTACATGAGGCCGGCATTCTCTCGAAATTAATGATCTGCTCTGCGTTGATAAATGCTGCTATTCCTGTTCAAAATCGTGCCTCTTATGAGCCTGATATGCTACAACATTAATAAGAAGGTCCGTTGAAGTGTAATAGGTATGGGAAGCTTCTAGATCGTGTGCCACTGAATCAATTCAAGCTTACATGCACTGACCAGCCCTTGTTAGTGTTGAAAGACACCTTGTTCGATACTACTTAATATTTCTATCCCAGGCAGGTGCCATGGACTTGTAGACGTTAATAATGCACCTGCTAACAGGCGTAAACCACAAGGCCGTTCATTTGAGAGCTGACAGGCTGCGAAAGTGCGGCGTACAAGTACAGTAACATTTTTGTGCATATTCAGAGGAGACTTCGCATTCCTGAGTCATTTATCCGGAATAATGCTGCTGGAAATTTTTCAGGCCATAACCGTCCCCTTCTTGAGAAGACCTCACCGCAACGGGCACCAAGCCCTCTACAAGTGTACTGTACGGAGGCATAAGTGTGTCCTGGAATCAATTTAAGGCTTAGTTTTTGAATGCCTTTAAGAAAAGGACGATAAAAAGAAAGGAAGTTCGAGCAGCAAATCTTCAGCGACAAAGAACTGCCAGTTACAAATAAGCCAGGCCAAAAGGTTTTGCTCGCATATCGCCGTAGAAATTCTTTTTAAGTGCCCGTAATCTTTTCAGGGCACTTTTAAAGGCTCGGTTATTCCCACTGGCGTACACATCCTCCTTCGGAAACCTGAAAATTGTCGGAACGAGACATAGTGGTCTCCGTGGAGAGAAGGATCTTTCAATGTAAACCCCTGATGATGAACACTTGAGCTTGTAGAAACAAAAAAAATCAAATATACGCGCATGGATGTGTAGCATTGAAGCCTAGGTGAGCTGCCTCCCAGTGAGACAGCTCAAGAAGAGAACAAAGAAAACGCGCATTATCAGCTGGAAGGAAGGAAGGAAGGAAGGAAGGAAGGAAGGAAGGAAGGAAAACGTTTATTGAGCTCTAGAGAGTAGGTGAGCAATTTGGCGGAGTCAGGTGTGTCGTCCGTCTTCTTAGCAATGGTCGTCTCCCCCGGTCCAGGGCTCCGCTGGATGCCGCTTCCAGCTGTGCTCGCCGGATTAGCCCAAGTTGGACGTCCTGACGGTCGCTGGAGAGCATTCGTTCCCATTGCTCCGCACTCGGGTTTGGTATTTTTGGTGCCACCTCTATTTTCTGGCAGGCCCACGTTATGTGATAGAGCGTGGGTGTTTCATGGCACCATGGGCATTTGTCTGTGTATTGTGTGGGTTGTATTTTGTCGAGTGTATTTAGATTCTGGATTTTGCTTTGTTTCCCGCAGCGAGAAACTAACTAGTGACATGTCTAATGTCAGATATCTACCCTTCGCTACGTGGGCTTAAAGCGACTGTGAAATGGTACTTACACACTGAGGTTAGGAAAACCGCATGAGGGATCGGTATTCCATCACTTGTCATTACACCGCAAAAAAATTTACGCTAGCTTCACTAACACTGAAGGTATCGACGATTAAAAATTATGCTTCTCCTCATCCCCCTCCACTCAACACTCGGATGCGCGAGAAATAAAGAACTTAAAGAAAACAGGCTTGGACTGCACCCTTCCGCGCCCCATCTTGCTACGCTCCCAATGACACACACATTGCGGCGCATAAAATGACAATGACCTTCGTGGCAAGAGCTCGCCGAGGCTGCCCACTTACGTCATAAGGTTGGGGGACGTGCGGTCAAGTCTCGCCCTCATACGTTGCTGCCTACTGCGAACAGCGATTTAAAAAAAAGTTTTGTTATAGGGTCGACGCAGAGGTTTAACTTTGACTCGAATAGCAACAATGACCACTTCTAGAGATCTGTTGCACTAGGATATGACGATCAAAGTCATTTCATTCCCCCTTTAACAAATCTGCAGAAGTCATGGATGCAAAAGAAGCTGGATTTTTTGTTAGAAGCAAACAAACCTGAGCTCTGATCTAAACATTCGCCAGGTCTTTGACATTTCCTAAACCTTCGATGAGCAACACTGGCAACCAGATTCATCGTTACAAGACCTAGAATCAAGGCCTCCTTGAACGAAGTTGAATTTGCCAAGCTTGGAAGGAGGTCTGCAGTCCGGAGGGCGAAGACAACGTGACAGGTTCAACGATTAAAAATCGCGACAGGCACAACGCAGAGGGAAGCGACCACGCAGGGCAGCGGTAAATTTGCTGCAGGGAAGTCGGCTGCTGCCATAGGCCTCAAATTGCGTGCTTTCAACGCAGTGGACTTGGATCGCAAGGTTGGAGGCTATAGAGGGAGTTTAACCGCACGACGCAGCACTCGACAAAATGTTACTGTAATTCCCTAAGCGATCAAATCCTAAAAAAAGGCAGAAGGAAAGAAGCCGGGGTTGTTTCAGTCACCCTCCTCGGCAACGTGTCGGTTCCAATGAAAGTGAAGGTACTGCTACAGCATGCCCCAAGTGCAGCCTACTATAGCGTCTGTGCACAGGGTGCCCAAAAAGGCATCGGCTGACAGAGCATCCTGCCTTCAGGAAAGTGCAGACTCTGCGGAGGAATTTCAGTAAGAAGACCCGCATTTCTGAAGATTTACGTGAAGCGACCTACCATTTCAATTAGAACGACCTTGTTGTTATTTCCAGGCTGACAGGGAAGATGGCTCCACCGTACCTCCACACAACTTATTTTGAGCAAAACCCAATATTGCTGTTATCATGATGCTCAATGCCGTATCTCAAAATCCTTCCAACGTCAGAAACCGTACACTTATTGTGTTAGAAGAAATCAACCTGCAGAAGCTTGTACAACAGGTCTTGGGACGTAAATTTGACATTCCGACCTGTGTTGTCGTCTGCCTCTGTCCCGTGTCTATTGACATTCTGAGTCATTATATGTCACCAGCACTCCTCAGTTATGTGATTGGCTCGTGTGGGATTGTGAGTCGTGCAGAACGCGCAAATTAAATCAACGTAGAAGGCATGTGCTAGGACCAGGAAGAGAAAGAGAGTTACTGGCCGCTGGTCAGCAGAGCACACTGGCACGAGCGCACAGCTACCAGAACCGTTCAGGACACGCTAGCAGAAAGCGCATGACGCCGACACTGCCGAAGAGACGCCGAGCAGACGCAGCGATCGGACGCGTGGCACATCGGCTCCGTCGATTTTCGACTGGAACCGCGGCAATCTGATGTAACACCTATCAAACCTGTGCGACTGCATCTGTGAAGTCAGCAGGATCCTGGAGACACCGATCTGACCCAGGTACGCCCAATTTTCGGCCATTTCGAGCAACCCTCCGCATCACCACGTAGCGGTTGAGCTAAGCCTAACGGCTTCGGCTCCCCCGCCGCTGGCTGCGGAGACGCCCGCCGGTCAACCGCTCAACATGGCTCTGCCTGAACAACGCGGATACGACCCCACGACTCTGTCGTGGTCGTCTGTCCCTGCAAGCCAACCAGAGGATGGCCCATCCACCATTTCGGCGCAGCAAGCTGCCCTTTTTCAAGTCGTTGAAAGCCGGCGCCGCCGCCGGCAGAACGCACGAGGAGCTGCAACGCCCAAGACTCCTCTCGACAAATCAGCAACGGGAGACGCTCGCGCTCCGTCTTCTAAATGTCCACAAAAGTCATTTTCGCCAGTCTCCAAGTGGACGCCGAAGCCGACGGTCAGGATGAACCCTGACGATTACGTGATCGTGCTGCGACCACGCAGTACGGTCGCCCTCAAGACAGCATTCCAGCAAGGTGAGCTCGGCGCTGCCATTTCGGAACTCATCGGCAGACAGCATATGAATGCGATTGCAATTTCTCCCAATTGGGAGCAAAACATTATCGTCTGCGGCACGCAGAACCCCGAGGTAGCTCAAAAGCTTCTGACGGACATCCAAATTACAACCAGCAAAGGATCGCTCCCGCTTCACGGACACCTCAAGCTCACCGGTGATGTGTGTCGTGGTGTGATTTCTGTGCATAACCTTGAAACCAGCGAATCCTTGAAACATAGTGTGCAGTGGCGCGGTGGTGATTTAGTCCATGTGCGCAAGCTGGGAAAATCGAATGTAGCTGTGTTGACTTTCGAGGGACGCAGCGTTCCGCGTTACGTCCATTATAATGCAGAACTGACTCCCGTCAAGGAGTATAAAAAAACGGTGCCAGCGTGCTACCGTTGCGGCACACTGGGGCACCGGGTGGACAACTGTCCCACCCCGGTCAAGGAAAGATGCGGCCTTTGTCGTCAAAACGTGGGGCTTGGTACTGAGGCGATGGCCCCCCACGTCTGCAATCCTATGTGCTTAATCTGCGGGGGCCCGCACCTCACCAGCTCCCGCGAATGCACCGCCAAATTCATCAAGCTGCCGCAGCCAGGGCCCAGGACGCCATCCAAGGGAGCCAATTCCGGCGCTACACGGGGAGGGCGGCAGCAAAACAACCAGAAGACGCCACGAAGTGGCGTGATGCCTCCCCCAGGCAAGACAGCAACGGTAACGCCACCACCCGGAGCAGCGGAGTTCCCAGCTCTCAGCGCTTCACCTGGCGGCGCCGCCTGCAACCAACCCAAGGTAGGCAGCTGGGCGAGGGTCGCCTCCTCTTCTTCCCCTCCTCCCTCCTCCCCCACCAGCACCGCCGAGACGCAAGAACTCAAGCGCGAGCTCGCCCTCTTGCGAGCTCAAAACGAAAAACTAGCCAGCGAGCTTAACTCGCTCAAAGCCAAATTCCCTACTCAGCCCGCGTCGAGCGACGAGGAAGAAAATATCACAGACAGGGAGATTCCTACTAATGTGGAGAGTCGCGCCGCGGCCCTGGAGAGCCGGGTGACCGCAATTGAAACACAATTGGCTGACCTCCCCCAAATTATCCACGATACCATTGCGCGTCAGGTGGAGAGTGTCATCGCACAGGTGACCCAAGCCGTAACTCACATTATCCAAAAATGGATAAAAGACAATCCGCGCGTCCTTAAACGCGTAGGGCCCATCAGGGACGATAACCGCCCCTCCAAATTCAACAGAGTTATTCCCGATGAATTTGACTTCTCGGAAAACTCCTCCACGTCTGCGCCGGGCACTAGCGGACTGGGGAGTCTTAACAACGTAACCCCACCCTCTGCCTCCGACCATGGCCCCCAACCCTAAGTCGCGAGCAAGAGCAACTCAGCCGCTTACAATAACGCAGTGGAACTGCCGAGGTCTCAAGAACCGCACGAAGCGGACTCATCTCCGCTTCTATCTTGAGACCTTTGAGTTTCTCGTCGCCGTGGTTGCCCTTCAGGAACCCGGCGCAGGTGCCAAACTCAAACTACACTACATTTCAACACAACCCGCAGACATGTATACTTGTTCACAAGCAGTATACTGCGCAGGAAGTCACGCTCCCCACAACACCGCCTTTCCCATACACGATGGTGTCCGTGCCGCCCCTAAAGCGGTCTGACCCACCTGTACACATTCTAAAAATTTACTACCCACCTAAACTTAAGAGCGTCATGTTCAATGAAATTTTCACCCAAGCAATGCAGGTGGCGGGAAGGGATCCCCTTCTGATCGTCGGCGACTTCAACGCCCCGAGCAGGCTATGGGGGTACCCCCGGGAGGACAGACGTGGGCGGAAGCTTGCGGAACTTCTTTCCACACTTGGACTTACTTTACACACTGACCCCGCAAACCCAACACGAGTCGGAAATTCGATTCAACGAGATACTTGCCCGGACCTCACATTTACACGCAACATACGCCATGCCGACTGGCTGAATACAGAGGACACTCTGGGTAGTGATCACTGTATAATCAACACCACCATTTACATGCGTCCCCTGAAACGCCCACTAACACAAGCTCGTGTACCGGACTGGACGACTTTCCGCACATCTCTACCTATCGTAGATCCCCTCCAGTCGGGATACGACGCATGGTCCAAATCGCTCACGTCTACACTCACGCAATACGAGAAGCAGATACAGCTCACAGAAACACAAACGGACGTGGACAACCACTTGCTCCACCTTTGGGAGGCCCGCCGCAGCCTCACCAAACGATGGAAGAAACAGAAACATAACAGACGCCTAAAGGAACGCATCCTCGAACTCACACAACAAGAAGCGGAATATGCTACTCAGCTAGCCGACACTAACTGGGTGGACCGGTGCAACGCGGCTGCGCGCCAGATGTCTGGCCGCAACACGTGGCGCCTATTCCGCGCTCTCATCGATCCAATACAAACACGCACGGAAACCCAACGCCACTTACATAGGGCATTGCACAACTTTACAGGAACGACAACACAGCTAGCGCACACGCTCAGGGATCGATACCTTTGCACCACTAAGGACCCCCGGCAGGCGGAGTACTCGTATGCAGGCGAAGAGAACACGGAGCTGGACAAGCCGTTCCAGCTCCACGACCTCCGGGCGGCCTTAAGCAAGATGAAGCGGGGCACTGCACCTGGGCGCGACAAGGTTACGGTCAAGCTTTTGGCCAACCTTCCCGACGCAGCCTACGCCGCGCTCCTCAAATACATCAATAGCATTTGGGACGGAGAGACTCCTCTCCCTCTCGATTGGAAATCGGCTCTCGTGACCTTCATTCCGAAGGCCGGCAAACCTATAAATGTGGAGAACCTTCGCCCCATCTCTCTGACGTCTTGTGTCGGCAAGCTGATGGAGACGATGGTGCGCGACAGACTCTCCGATTATCTCGAAACACAGCACATTTTCGCGGACACCATGTTCGGTTTTCGTCCTCAAAAGTCAGCACAGGATATACTTCTGCAGCTCCACCACGACATTTTAGATCCTGTCGAATGTCCCCACAACGACAAGGTGGTCCTGGCCTTGGATCTTAAAGGCGCATTCGACAACGTCAAACATGCAGTAATCCTGGACCACCTCAGTAACACTAACTGTGGCCACAAAACTGGAGGTCATCCTGCGGAAAGTCATCAAGCGGGCTCTCGATCTTCCGATCACCACGTCCAACCAGAGGCTTCTGGCCTTGGGCGTGGTGAAAACATTTCGGGAGCTTCGAGAGGCCCACTTATGCAACCAATACACGCGTCTTGCACAGACCACGTCCGGTCGCCGCCTCTTGGACCGGCTACACATCAAACACGACTACCACATTGAGGAAAGGGAAAGAGTGCCAGAACCCTGGAGACGCGCCCTCCGGGTCCGACCCCTTCCCCGCAACATGTCCAGTGAAGACCATAGCGGTCGTCGCCAGGCGCGCGCGGAAGCGTTGGCGCGATACTATGGTAACCAAGAACATTTGTATTACGT
This sequence comes from Amblyomma americanum, assembly GCF_052857255.1. Lineage (NCBI taxonomy): Eukaryota > Metazoa > Arthropoda > Arachnida > Ixodida > Ixodidae > Amblyomma > Amblyomma americanum. The sequence continues at coordinate 249,286,261 of NC_135497.1, forward strand.
AGACGTTGCCGGCCCACACCACGGGGGGTGGTACACGGCCGCAGTCGTACACAACACAAACACAGTTAACGGGCTCACTTTCAAAGCCTACAGCGCAACACACGCCGAGGAGATTGCCATTGCTCTGGCTCTCACGAATCCCAAGTCAAAACACATCATTACCGACTCGCGAGGGGCCTGTCGGAACTACGAGTTAGGCTGGGCTCCCCCGCTTGCCTGGCGCATACTGGAATATAGCTGTCGATCTGAAGATCCAACTCCACGCAACCTGATTTGGGCCCCCGGTCACCAGGGCCTCCAGGGAAACGAACAGGCCGATCAGGCCGCCCGCGCACTCTCTCCCCGGGCTATCTCCCTGTCCTTGGAAGGGTACTCCCAATCAGACAATCTGGGCATTACATTCAAACAAATCACCGATTACTACAAGGAGGAGCACCGGCGCTACCCGGCCCCTTGTAAGGGTCTGGATCGCGCTGACGAGCGCCTCCTCATCAAAATTCTCACTAACACTGTACTGTGCCCGGCGGTGCTTAAACACTTCAATACATCCTTTGATGGCACGTGCCAGTTCTGTGGGGAGGTGTCTGACACCTTCCACATGGTTTGGGCGTGTCAATCTAACCCATCTATCCCCCCCAACCCCACCAGAGAGGACTGGGAGGCGGCCCTGCTCGGCTGTCAAGACCTGAAGAGCCAAAAGGCCTTGGTTCAACGGACGCGGGCGGCGTTGCTTGCCAATGGGGCCCCGGAATAGGGGCTCCACATAGTACTGTGAGGGGAAAGGGCCAATAGGGTCCTACCCCAATCACCTTTCTGTAAAAATTTAATTGCTTATAAATGTTTTTCACCACCACCATCACCGACATTGCCGGGATAATTGCACATCAGTACGCGCATTAAGGACGCATTTAAAATGGCCCGTAGAGATTACGTGCCCGGCAATCAGGAAAAATACATAAAATTTCTTACAGTACTTATGACTGGGGTCCATTGCTGTGACAAAGAATTGTGTTTTTTAACCGTTGCTAGCTCTGCTCATTTCAATTGTACAGGCTTCATGGTATGCTTGGAGGAGGAGGAGGAGGAGGAGGAAGAGGAGGAGTAAGAGGAGGAGGAAAGGCAGGCAGGTTAACCAGAAAATAGCCAGTTTGCTGCCCTGCACAGGGGGAAAGGGATGGTTTGCTTGTGTACAAGATTTGAGAGGTGGCTGATAGCGTGTATTTTCTCCTTAAATTCACCTCTTTGTTCTTGTCTAATGAATCAATAAGTGACAGGTGGTATCGAGGTAGTAATCCTCCGTATGTCTTTAATAATGTTCTTAATGAATTCATTTGGAAATAAGTTTGAAAAGTAACCTAAAGCGGTGTGCGGTGAAATATCCTCTCCTCTTTCGGGTGCACGCTAGAAGGAATAGAAAAATAGTCAGGACGAAAATAGGGCGCACTAACTCCTTATCTGTGGACACCTCTGTCGCGCCTGGAGGGAGCGGCTTAGGCGGGGAGTGAATGACGCTTGCGGGCAAAAATATTTATTGGCCGCTTTGAAGGGAGGCGACCTCACTAGAGGGTTCCAGTGGCCTTTTGTCTTCTGGGAAGAGCGGTGGAGGCAGGTGTTATGATTAAATCAGTGTTTAACAGGGGTCGCGGGATAAAAAAATGTGAAATAGATCTGCACGGCTAATATAGGATATACAAATCGAAAGCTGTTGGCGTTCATTGTGTTATTTGGCGTTCATGTTCTAGATGCCGATGATTTTGGGGAAAGGAAGGGCGCATCGCTGGCTCCCTGGGTCAGTGGACGCCCCAGTCACGCTTTGAGGTACGTGGCAGTTGTAAGAGAGAGATGTAGGCTGCATGCATTAGCGCTGACACCGTTGTGGTAAACACGCTGCACTGCAGCAAGCGGCCACAGCGTGCACTGAGGGGCTAACCTCACGCGATCAACCATCAACTGTCAGTTGCCATGGTAGCAGAGTGGGCGCGCTGCCTATCCAAACTGCTGAACGCAATAAAAGCAGGTTTTCGCAGTTGGACGCCAACACCTCACATGGAAGCGAGATTGAGGAGGCCATTGACACAGGTAGCCAGTTATGCGCATTTCATTTCGTGAAAATGACCGGCCTCTACAAGTCGGCTCATTAGTTTTATTTAGTTTTTGAGAAAAGGAAATGGTACAGTAACTGTCTCACATATCTCGGTGGACATCCGTACCCCGCCGTAAGGGAAGGGGTAAAGGATGGAGAAAAAGAAGTAAGGAACAAAGAGGCAATTGAAAATTGGATTTTGAAAAAAGGCGCGGCGCTGCGCCGCGGTGACACACTTGTGGCACGGTGCATCCAGTGGCACATGCGCAGTATACTGACTAGAGACACACGCCCGAAATGCGCCGCTGACTAGCCTAGTGTAGCTTTCGCAACAAAGCTCTTCGACCAAAGGATGCCGGCTCTGTGCATTGATCGACGATAGCTGACGCATTAGCGGCCGAGAGGTATTTAGCCGTAGGCCGTTGTGAAGTTTCACAGCTGCCTGACCGGTTCCTCTACGTCACGAGCGCAGTCGGCTTTCTTCCCCTTTAAGGTCTCTGTACGGCAGTATCCCCTGCACACTGCATGGGCTAGAGAGCCCGCTCGACTGAAGCAAACACGTCTGTTCAGTTAGCAGTACAACCTTATTGACAGTCAAAACCTTCTTCTGGGGAGTCTTCCTTTCCCTGAGTGCACCACTGGCCCATTTTGGCGGGGGACACCTGAGTGGATGAGTGAGTGAACGTTTATTGAATGGATTATGGCAGAAACACATGTCTGTGGGCCCTAGGTCCAAGCATCCGGGGGCTTCTGTCGACTTTATGGCGCTGACAAGGAGCACTTCCCGGTCGTCTATTCGACCGTTGCTCATATGCACAGCCAGCAGCTCAATTCAGCTTTACGCGGTTCTAAATGGTGGGGTTTTTGCTGACCTGTTCATGTGATACGAACCTCACAGTGGCAAAAAAGACAAGCATATCCAATTCATTGCGTATTTCTGCACCACAGACTGCGTTTTCAAAACATTGACGGCACTGTCCAGGGCCAACTTGTTAAAAAGAAATTAGGCAGTGCAGTTTCATTCCCGCCTTATTCACAATTTTTACGTTATTGCTAGAAGTGGCCAAGACCCTCCGCTGGATATGAGGACAAAAAAGGCGCATAAATGGTTCACATTGCCTGTGGACGCTTGAGCCGCACCAAGAGATAAAAACGCCGATGCCAGCTGGAAGCAAGCTTTTAGTGGTCGTTCGTGCCCTCACGGAGCCGCTGAGATGTCCACCGGAACGGTGAGCTAGTTATGCGCCTTTCTTGAAACCGAGCAGAGCGAGTGCGAAAAAGGCTTGGCTGGGAATCTTATTCGCATTTAAACACGCTTTTTGTTTGAAGGAAAAGAAAGGCGCATTCAGGGCTCTTTTCATGGTGGACACTTGAACCATGCCATTAGAAAATGCAAAAGCTGATATCATAATGTCACGCGTTACGACTGCCGATAAAACTTCCTAAATGGTTATAACAAAACTAACCCAGATTTTGCTTCAAAAACAGTGAACAAAAACTGAAAAAAATGGACGTGGTTCAACACGGCTGATCCTGGTTTTACGAAGCGAAAGGCGGTCGAAACAGTGGCCGATGTCGACACCGAGACGTCCGCAATATCCGCTGCCCTTTTCAACTTGAGATAATTATCTTACGTGTACCGCTTCTTCTCCAGAAGTTTACCTCTCGTTCTTCATCGGTTTCATCAACTTTCCGCTCTCGCGGCTTATCTCTAGCCAAAGCAGCTTCTTGACGCTATCTGTAATAGCGATCGCTAGAGGCAGTGCGGCGCCTCCATTGCTCAGTCCAAGAACTGAACATATCGCCTGCCGCGTAACCACGTTCCCCATAGCAAACGAACTGGATTAACGCCATCCTAGGAGGCTTCGGACGCCCAGTCGCCGCCTGGTTTTGTCTCAAACAGCAAATGTCACGCAGTTATTCCTGGACCTGAACTGCGCACTGAGGCTAGGCTCAGCGCCTCCGGTGACGTGCTGGCGGGGGTAGCTTCGCCTGCGACGCTTGCCTCGGTGGCATTCCCGCCAGTACAACAGCCCACTGAGAATGGTCCGGACCTCCAAAATCGTGCCTTTGTTTTATCAGATACGGCGCCTGCCCTGCCTTCTCCAGATGTACAACAGCTCGTGAGTGCTTTACCCTCTGGATGGAACACAGATACGGCTGCTGAGCCTGTACTTCTGAATCGACCTCTACCAGTACCACATGGCACGTTGAGCAATCCAATGGACCTGTCATCAGCCCCGCCAATAGGGCCGCCGGCTCTCCGCTTTCCTCAAAAGCGCCCTTCGGGAGACGCTGCAACGGGTTCCTCTTAGGGCAGCGGCGGCTCACAAGGCAAACGTTCCTGCCTAACCACAGACCGCCCAGTTGTGTCTACCCACGGCTCAAAGAGTTAAAAAGCCACTATCAAATCTCTGGCCACGAAAGGCCTTAGAGATATACCGACCAGAATTCTGCAGGCAAACCTGGATGCATGCTTCAGCTACGCGCACTCCTGGATCATGTTGACGGCGGCGACGGTAAGCTTCTGTTTCGGCGGCACGCATCTCTGGATTCTTGCGGCGGCGGCGCTTATCCTATGCTTCAGCGACGCGCACTCCTGGATAATGTTGACGGGGGCGACGGTAAGCTTGTTTCGGCGGCACGCATCTCAGGATTCTTGCGGCGGCGGCGCTTAGCCTATGCTTCAGCGACGCGCACTCCTGGATCATGTTGACGGCGGCAACGGTAAGCTTCTGTTTCGGCGGCACGCATCTCTGGATTCTTGCGGCGGCGGCGCTTAGCCTATGCTTCAGCGAAGCGCACTCCTGGATCATGCTCACGGCGGCGACGGTAAGCTTCTCTTTCGGCGGCATGCATCTCTGGATTCTTGCGGCGGCGGCGCTTAGCCTATGCTTCAGCGACGCGCACTCCTGGATCATGCCGACGGCGGCGACGGTAAGCTTCTCTTTCGGCGGCATGCATCTCTGGATTCTTGCGGCGGCGGCGCTTAGCCTATGCTTCAGCGAAGCGCACACCTGGATCATGCTCACGGCGGCGACGGTAAGCTTGTCTTTCGGCGGCATGCATCTCTGGATTCTTGCGGCGGCGGTGCTTAGCCTATGCTTCAGCGAAGCGCACTCCTGGATCATGCCCACGGCGGCGACGGTAAGCTTCTCTTTCGGCGGCACGCATCTCTGGATTCTTGCGGCGGCGGCGCTTAGCCTATGCTTCAGCGAAGCGCACTCCTGGATCATGCTCACGGCGGCGACGGTAAGCTTCTCTTTCGGCGGCATGCATCTCTGGATTCTTGCGGCGGCGGCGCTTAGCCTATGCTTCAGCGACGCGCACTCCTGGATCATGCCCACGGCGGCGACGGTAAGCTTCTCTTTCGGCGGCATGCATCTCTGGATTCTTGCGGCGGCGGCGCTTAGCCTATGCTTCAGCGACGCGCACTCCTGGATCATGCCCACGGCGGCGACGGTAAGCTTCTCTTTCGGCGGCATGCATCTCTGGATTCTTGCGGCGGCGGCGCTTAGCCTATGCTTCAGCGAAGCGCACTCCTGGATCATGCCCACGGCGGCGACGGTAAGCTTCTCTTTCGGCGGCATGCATCTCTGGATTCTCGCGGCGGCGGCGCTTAGCCTATGCTTCAGCGACGCGCACTCCTGGATCATGCCCACAGCGGCGACGGTAAGCTTCTCTTTCGGCGGCACGCATCTCTGGATTCTTGCGGCGGCGGCGCTTAGCCTATGCTTCAGCGAAGCGCACTCCTGGATCATGCTCACGGCGGCGACGGTAAGCTTCTCTTTCGGCGGCATGCATCTCTGGATTCTTGCGGCGGCGGCGCTTAGCCTATGCTTCAGCGACGCGCACTCCTGGATCATGCCCACGGCGGCGACGGTAAGGTTCTCTTTCGGCGGCATGCATCTCTGGATTCTTGCGGCGGCGGCGATTAGCCTATGCTTCAGCGAAGCGCACTCCTGGATCATGCCCACGGCGGCGACGGTAAGCTTCTGCGTCGTCGTTATATGCTCGCGGCCAATAGGGCGCAGGGCATACTACCGGACTACATCAAGACGCTATTGTGGCCGCACGGCAGTGCGCGCACTCATGCGCGAACTTTGGTGAGCCTCTGTGCATTCCTCGAACACACGGGCTTGACGTCCCGTCTGTTCTCCGTCAGGTAGCTACACGAGTGACCGAACGCTTCGCGAGTTCTACCTTCAACGATTAACAACTGGACGCCCCACTCCAGTTGTGGCCAACACAGTGCTGTCCGCGTTGGTTTTAATTCCTCTAAAATGAACTGATCACGCGCACAACCTGGACACATTTCTTATTGTGTTGATAGTTTGTACATACTACTTCTCCCTTTATCCTCTCTTTCTGTCGTCTCACCTCTTTCATTTCATTTCTCCATTCTGCCTGCTATCCTTTATTTCCGCTGCCCCAGCTCAGGTGCTTCAATATCGATGGCAGATGCCGGGCCTAGCAAAAATCTTTTCGTTCCTTTTTACTATTATTTTAATAAAAAACTACCATCACCGCCCCACATTTTGGGCACAGGAATTGGCGCAGTATTTCTCTCACATATCGGCCGACACGTGAACCACGCCGTAAGGGAAGGCATAAAGGAGGGATTCAGTGAAAAAAAGGAAGAGCTGCTGTAGAGGAGGGCTCCGAAGATAATAATAAAAAGTTTTTGGGAAAAGGAAATGGCGCAGTAGCGGTCTCATATATCCTTGGACACCTGAACCGCGCCGTAAGGGAAGAAATAAAGGAGGAAGTGAAAGAAGAAAGGAAGAAAGAGCTTCCGTAGTGGAGGGCTCCGGAGCAATTTTTACCACCTGGGCATCCTTAACGTGCTCCGACATCACACAGCTAGCACACGGGCGCCTTAGCGTCCCCTCCATTGAAACGCGGCCGCCGCTCTCGGGTTCAAAACCGGATACTCCGGATCAGTAGCCGAGGGCGCTAACCACTGAGCCACAGTGACGGGTACATAATTTCTGCCACATGGGCATCTTTAACGTGCACTGATATCACACAGCACACAGGCGCCTTTAGCGTTTCGCCTCCATCGAAACGAGGCCGCAGCGGTCGGGCCGGAAGCCAGGTACTCGTGATTTGTAGCCGAGCGCACTAACCACTGAGCTACCACGTTGGGTAAGGGAAGGAAAATGGAATAAAAATTGGTTCTAAAGAAAGGAAATGGCGCCTGTCTCACATATCTCGGCGGACAACCGAACCGCGTCGTAATCGATGGAAAGTGAGTACGTTTTAAGAAAAGGAAATGAGCCCTGTCTCGCATTGCGCTATTACCTTTCCCCCAAAACCAATTTCTGTTTCAGTTTGGGTTTCTGAAATTATCTGCAGGGTTTGCGCGTCGTTTCCAAGCGGATTTCGTTCCATACCTCCGCGTACAACAAGCAATAAGAATTGGAGGACCCTTATGCTTCGTCTTTAAGATTGAGACGACACCTTGTCGCAGCGTTGCCGAGGAGTACACGGAACGCCATCGCCGGTTCGGCGCGACGAGTATCCCGTTGGACAAATTAAGGAAAGGACGCCTGTCTCACATATCACGGCGGACTCTCTAACCGGGCCGTAAGGGAAGGATGAGAGGAACTATTGCTTTTAACGAAAGGAAATGACGCCTGTCTCACATTTCTCGCTGGTCACCCGGATCGCGCCGTAAGGGAGGGAAACATCGATCGATCGATAAATCAATCAATCAATCCTTAACGTTGTCGCGTTAAAATCCCTTCTCTTACGGGGCGGTTCAGGTGTCCACCGATATGCGCAATTGTTGGCTCACGGCCAAACGCCGACGACACAAGCTTTTCTGCGACACGAGCTCCTTAACGCTGTCGCTTTAATACAGTAGTATATATCACCAAAGCTATATTTAATATATGCTCTCTTGTGTGAGCGCCTTTAATGTCGTTTCGAAGAAAGCAAGACGTTTAACAAAAAGAAAAACTCCCTACTACTGTGTGTGTGTTAGTATTGCTATCTATGGGAACCACCACTCGCTCAACCCGAAACGTAGCCGGGGAGATGCAGTTTCTCGCTTTCGACCAGGGAAAACCAGAGCTAAACCACCAGCATTTTTGTTTCGATTTCCTTTTCCTCCTGCCTTCTTTCACTCCCTTCTTTATCCCTTCCCCTACGACCAACATGTGAGAGTTACGGCACCATTTCCTTTCCTCAAACTACAAAACAAAACAAGTCAGTAGCCGCTGGCTTTCATTGTATTTATAGGCGTTGACAACGTAGTAGAGGCTGTTGGTTTTCACGAAAGGAAAGGAGCACAACTGGCCCCCTGGGTCAGTGGACACTTCAGTCTCGATTTCAGGTGCATGGCGTTGGTGTCCAACTGCAAAAACCTGCTTTGATTGCAGTGGTTAAGGCGCTCGTCTACTGAGCCGGAGTACCCGTGTTCCAACAGGACCGCGGAGGCCGCACTTCGATGAAGGTGAAACGCAAAAGGTGCCCGTGTGCTGTGCGATGTCAGTACACGTTAAAGATCCTCAAGGGCACAAAATTAACCGGTCCTCCACTGCGGCACCTCTTTCTTCGTTTCTTCCTTCACTTCCTTTGTTCTTTCACTCCTTTCCTTTATTCCCTCACGGCGCGGCTCGGGTGTTCATCGAGATATGTGAGGCAGTTACTGGGTAATTTCCTTTCCTCAAAAACCAGTTTTTTTTTTCTCACGCATCGAAGCCACGTGCTCAAAAAACAATTGGGACGCCCACTGACACAGAGAGCCACTTATGTGCTCTTCGTTCCCCAAAATCATCGGCGGCTGGAACGTTTCAACGCCAACGGCAATGACACAATGAACTCCGGCAAATTTGGTTTATATCCTGGAGTAGCAGATATAATCCATTCAGACTGACACGAGACGAAGGCTACGCTGGGTTTACGCTACAATTCATAATACGCATCAAAGGTAACGAGGACGCGAAGCACAAATTTGGGAAGGCAAAAACCGCCCCCTCCCGTTGTTGTCCATCAACAGCGCGAGCCATAAGCTGGGTTCCGCCCGACCAAAAAGAAAAAAGATCTTTTCTCTGCACACGTATTATGACGCGGAACACAGAGTAGCGGCCTTTACGATGTGACGAAGGTGCTAAAGGCATCCAGCATGAGTTGTGAACCAGGTAACAAACACTTCTGTGTTATCTGGGTCTTGCGGGCACCTGATTCATTTGTTATAATGAAGCTTCCCTTTCCCTTAAACATATGTGGGTTTGCACACCAACTGCCAGCCGTATAAGAAAAAAATTAGTTGCGTATCAACGAGCCCAGGAACTGCTGCAGAAACCGTCGCGTTAATTCTCAACGCATGTCAAGTTTTCCTTCCAAACAACCTTTGTGTGACTGGTTAGGCTTCTTCAGCTCTGCCTGAATACATCTGTACAGTCGTGTAAAATGAGTCGACTATCCACAAGTAGCATCGATGTATTTAACCTGCGTATAGGTTATAATTGACCTCGTTTATGAACGAATCTTTAAATATCAACAAAAGGAAACACATAGCCGCGAGTTCTCATGCAGCTGGTGTACCGAAAATAAAATAAAATTCTCATTAAAAAGAAGGCGCAGCAACTGACTCACTCTCCGTGGACACCTCAATCGCGGGATGAGGGAAGTGCTTAAAGTGGGAGTGAACAGTGCGGTGGAGGGAACATTCTTTTTGGCCCCCTCTGCGGGGAGGGACCCTCACTACATTGCTCTATGCGGCTTTGTTGAAAGCTGGGAGGGCTAAGACAGCGCTAGAGGTTGGCTCAAAGCAAGTTTCCCACAGTTTCCTCGGTTCCGCGTCTGTTGTTTGTTTGGCGAGGGGTACGTATGTTGTTTGAGCAGATGGTGTTGAAGGATTGGGCAGTACTGTTAAACACTGGTTTTGATCTTATGCAGCCGTCGTACGGGACTCGGTTAGCATAAGCTCGGGTGATAGCGCGGGCGATGGTTTCTGTGTAGGTAGTGGTGACCAGGTGTGGAAATAACAACATCGGCGGTCTGGCGACCTCTGCTTTTGAGGATAAGATGGGCACGGGCGAATATATTTCATCTGCCGTAATTGCGCAGACAACTTGAGATTTGATGATGATGTAGGTTTGTTTCGTCCTCCTTAATGGAGAGCAATGCGAGTGCAATGGGTGCCCCTTCTGCCTCCAGAGTGCTGGTGTTGCATGTCGTGGGGTTGGTTAATGCCTGCAGTGTAGACCAAATATGCTGGCCGCTGATCCCGATCAGGATGCATAGTTTTTTCGCAACGGTGCTGGTTGCACACGCTCCAGAGCCAACCTGGCAGCTTTGGCTGGTTTTATCTCGTGGCATCAATCCACTGCGAACATATCCGATGGAGTTAATAGTCACCCCTGCGCGGTCGGTAAGAATCTAGCTCATATTAAGTAGTAGAATTTGACTGAGTTAGGCAGAAGAAATGTTGAACAGATCGCTGACATTAATTCACTACACATAAAAACGTTGCCCCTTTGCAGTTGTGTTCTTGGCCGCCTACAAAAAATCATATGCGCGAAAGAACCGTGTTTCGATGTGATTCGTTGAGATAACCAGTGCACACCGTTTTTGAGGACTGGTAATTTGAAATGTTTTGTTTCATGGAGGCGGTCTAGCCACATTAATTGAGAAGGCATTTCTTGGGTCATGAGTGGTGTGGACGGGGTGTTTCACGGCGGACTGTGGACAGAAGGTGTCCTCATGAATTGTGGGTCATCCCGCAAGATGTATATATGATATTTAACGATTATTTATGACTGAATGGAAAGTTTACATCAACGACATAGTTATCACATATTTTAATTCATTTTGTTCATTTCATAAAATAATTTAAAAATAAGGTATCAAAAATACTAATAAGATAGGATAATACGACAAAACAAAATTGGGAAATACAAGAAACAACATAAAAAATGAATGAATAAATTAAAAATTCATACAATCAAATAAATCACTAAACAAAAAATTCAATTAATGACTATTTACTAAGTAACAGAGGAGGCGATGGAACTCGAAATTGCATTGCAATGACATGGCTATATAGGCCCACTTCGGTGACCCCAACATTGGAGAAGGGCCTGTGAGCGCCGGCTGCGCTGTTACGTAATTCTCTGCTCAGCCCGGCTGGTCGAGCTCACTAATGCAGCGGCAAGTTTGTCTAGTTGCTGCGGCTCGAAGACCCATCATCGAGTTTGTACCTGCTACCAAGAGGGAAAGCTGGCACAACCGTCTATGCAAGTTTCTTAAAGGCACTTCAAACACCGCGGGAATGCCGTGAAAAATGCGGTACTGTTCTTGGTTTGGCCAGTGACATAACTGCCACTGCAGAAATTCCAATTTTTGTAAAGCACATACGGCGAGGAGACGTTTATTTGCAATCAGTATGTCCTGTAATAAAATATGCTAAATTTATATAACAATTAATCGGCAGGAACGTAAAACGGCTTCAAACGAGCACTGATATTGCCTATGGTGAGCAAGGGGTTTCTTTTGATGCCGTCACGTGTAGCTAAACATAGCAAATAATTTTTTTTTTGCGTTGAAGAGCACAATTTTTAGGGCAAATATTCTTTGAGAAATATTTTTGCGCCTCAATATTATATAGAAGCTTCCGCTTTTGCATTCCGAAAAACAAACCTTTCTTAGCTCTCGTCTGCTGTTGAGGGTTCGCGCCCCATGTTTGCGCACTGGATATAATTTGCGCTATGAGAAGTTTCCCCGAACCCCGCGTTTTCATGAGAACACACTTTGCAAGCGCTAAGTTGCGGCTCTCACCATGATCTGGCTGTGCGTTTACAGGTTCTGCCAAGAAAAACATGAATTAGGAACCGGAACCCTGTCCTACAAGTGACAGCCGTGTTCATGCGGGTATGTACAATATGCTAGTATTTTCGTGAACTATTTCATGACGTGGAAGTCGTTACTGCATGGAGTGAACAGCCACAGCGAGACTTCGAAATGAAGGAAACGCAATCTGTTAACATAAGTTGAGCTTGTCGAAGCACACGCGCTTTTAAAAGAAAATGAGCGGAGTGGTCGAAGCAGGAGACAGTTGAGTTCTGAATTCACAATTAAATTTGTTACCTGCTTTCGCCTTTGAATGCATAGGTATCATAGGCTTCTGCTGGACAAAGCCAGCTTGATGCGCAAGTGGCTCCAACTGATGGGGCAAACTGGTTTCAGGCCTAGTACGCACCTGACGCTGTGTTCATCTCACTTCGACCGCCTACGGATGCCTCCACCCCATACGAAATGCGTGCGTAGAACTACACCACCCCAAACCGCGGAAAACATCAGCAAAAGCGAAACTACGCAACCAAAATATCCAGTAGAAGCCAGCTAGCCCGCAGAAGCCATCTCGCGCAGAGCGGCAAAGGCGGGAGGGAAGCCTTCATTTAGAGGTCAAATCCTAGCGTCATTTGTCCTTCAGCTTTGCATGCTAGAAGTGGAGCTTTTCCCTCCGAAAGTGTCGCGCCAAAATTCACGCCGGAGACGCGTCCCCCCGCAAAACGGCTGAAACTTGGAGGGCGCTTAAGCTTCGCCTTAGGAGTAACCAATACACAAAGACCACACCGATCACATTCATCAATTACAATCACAATCAATGATCACGTTACCGATTACCATTCACAATTATCGATTACCAATCACTATCTTGGTTACAGAACACGCCATACTAGCTACCTACTTGCTCTCACGCATGCACACGACTTGTTTGAATTCAATGAACCACGATAACATCACTTCTTAATTCCGCGTAGTATGTAACGCCTAATCAGCGTATGAATTTACGTAATTACTATAACATCAGCCTACATCTCAAATACACATTACAGTCATGCACACTACAACGTGTTCAAGAGGTGCTCCTCTAACTCTTTTACCAACAACCGTTCGTGGCAAGAGGAAGAGGAAGCCGTTTTGAACGGCTGTGTGTTGAAATGCTTCTAGCTGGAAACAGCGCATCGGCCGGTGGTCGAGGTCTCCCGACACCTGATGTTGCCACGGGCTCGTACAAATATGTGCTCCCTCGACAACTTACCAGTACTGTTGTCCTCGACACCGTCTTTCTGCATGCCGACCTTAAGGGTCGCCCATACCCTGCTCCCGACATCCGAGACGCGCTCGCGCAGATTGTGGACCCTCGTGAGATTCTGTGCATTGGCCAGTACCACATGAGCCACGTTTGGATGGTAAGCTGCGGCCCGCCCCTGCCGTCCCCGGCCGCTCCAGTGTGCCAAGTGCGCCAGCCTGGGGCATGCCACTGAGGTGTGTCGTGCTCCTGCCCGATGCACGCGCTGCGGCGGGCCGCACGAGCCTGGTACCTGCACGAGCAAGCAAGCCCCGCTGCATTAACTGTGGGGGGCGGCACGCAGCCATTGACCCAGTGTGCCCGCACTGGCAGCGAGAGCGTCACGTGGCCACTTTAATGGCCACATCCATGGCACGGATGTCCAGGCGGGTTGTCCGAGCCGTCGTACAGGCTGAAACAGTGGCCCCAGCCCAACAACAGCAGCAGACGCCGCGCGCGCTTTCTTATGCGTAGGCCGTCAGGGGAACACCTCAGCAGCAGCAGCCACCGAAGCAACGGCAGCGCCAGCAGCGGCAGCGGCGATCCGGTTGCCCGGCGTCTCGTACAGCGCGGCCCGAGCCTGCGGCCGCTTCTCATGGGCAGCCCCCTGACGCACGGGACGTGGAGATCGCGCGCCTAAAACTGGCGTTGCGCGCCCTCAGCTCACTTTTCCCGGAGGGCACCGATGGACACAGGGCTTGCTTAGAAGCTGCGGGTGCTCCCGCACAGATAAGCGAGCATGATGGCTAGCCGCCGGACTCCCTCCCGCATACCATCCATTCTGTAGTGCAACGTGCGCTCACTTGCGGCGCGGTACGCCGAAGTGAAAGTTCGCAGCGCACAACATTCGCCGGAAGTTATCGCGCTGCAGGAGACGTACGTACGTTCACATGACGGGGAGCCCCAGATGCGGCTACCTGGCTACATTAGCTGCCACTCAGCCAGCACGTGCGAGGAACCAACCTATGCCGCAGTGCCCTGTTGTGACACATCTCACCGCCCCGGGAAATCAAGGTGCGCGATATACGTGGGGCAGGACGTCAAGCACACCCTCGTCTTATCGGCTGTGGCGACATCTGACGCCCAGGGGTGCTTGGTGGTGACAGTGCGCGTCGGTGGTGTTGACACGACGGTGGCCAGTGTTTATGTGCGTCCAGCTGTCGCGTGGGATGCGCTGTGTTTTCGTGCTGAGTCTTCGTGCTGTGCCCCGCGCCAAATCACCTGTGGTGATTTTAACGCCCACCATAGTGCGTGGGGCAGTGCGCGCCACTCCGCGCGTGGAGATGACCTGCACGACGCAGCAACGAAGCTGGGACTCACCCCCTTGAACACCGGCGAGCCCACCTTTCGACGACGCGGAACAACCGGCTCCTGCATCGACGTTGCCTTCTCATCCAGAGGCATCGAGGCTACATGGCCCCGATCACGATCTCTCTGGGGCTCGGATCATTACTCCATCCTAATGGAACCCACTGCGTTGGAGGCGCGCCCCAAGCGTGCCTACTCCATTACCAACTGGAGTGCGTTCAGGCGGGCGGTCGTCGAGGCGGCGGCCACTGGCGCAGATATCTTTTCAAGTCTAGTCCGAAGCGCTCTCGCAGACAACCAACGAGCAGAGGTCAGGGCAGGGCAGCCCACACCTGATATGAAGCTGCTCAATCTGCGCGAGAAGAGAGATCGCGCTGAGGGATGGGCGCGACGGACTGACAGAGCCGCCGCCTGGAGTGTCTACAACCGCTTGGACGCGGCAGCACGCCGCCACGCCAACAAGCTATACCACCGGCAGTGGGCTTCACTATGCCAAAGGATGGAAGAAGATGTCAGCTTGCGGAGGCTGTTTGACACCCTGCGGCGCATCACCGAACCATAGGCAAACCGTCAAACGCTGGCCGCCCACGCGATCTCCAGCGGGCATAGCTTTGAAGAGTTGGCAGAATGGTTTGCCGATGGGTTCGCGCCGCCCAGCCCCGTAAACGCAGCTAACATAGCTGCTCCAGCGAGCCCCTGAAGTGACGCCAGTCCCTCGCCCGTCGCCTCGGAATGTAAATGTGATGCGCCGTTCACCGCGGCGGAACAGAACAATGCGCTGCAGCGCTGCCGCCGCCGCTCGGCGCCCGCACGGACGGGGTGGCATACCAGATGCTTCGAAACCTGAATGCGCAGCAACGCAGATCATCCTGCAGCCGATCAACCTGGTGTGGGAACGCGGGGAGCTACCGGAGGATTGGCGAACAGCGGTCGTTTGTCCCATCCGAAAGGCAGGGCGCCCGCCTACGGAGCAGTGCGGATACCGGCCAGTGGCATTAACATCGGCGGCAGGTAAGCTCATGGAGCATATGGCGTTGCAGCGTCTGAACGAGCGGGCTGCGGCGGCTGATTTGTTCGACGAGCGGCAGACGGGTTTCCGTGGGATGCGGTGCACGGCTGATTATATGTCGGACGTTGTTACAGCACTGGAGCATGCCAGGGCGGCAGGCCAGGTTGCGCTGCTGCTACTACTGGGCGTCTCGGGCGCTGTTAACAACGTTCACCGCGCACCAATTCTCGCGGTGCTTGAGGGGGCCGGGGTGAGCAGGCGCATTTTGCGATACGTTCATGGCTTCCTGAGCGGGCGCAACATGCGCGTACGAGTAGGGAGTAAGCTCTCCAAGCCTCGCCCGGTGGACATGGGCGTGCCACAGGGCTCTGTCTTATCACCATTTCTGTTTAATGTGGCCATGTCAGTGGTACTGGCCTCCCTCCCCACGAGTGGCCGACACCATGTGTACATGTCCATATATGCAGTCGACATAGCTCTGTGGTGCCGGGGACCACCGAGCGAGGCGTTCCGCATGAGGGGGGGGGGGGTGCCTTCAGGGAGCCCTGACTGCATTCGATGCCAGCTTGCGCGGCCTCGGTCTGTCGCGGAGCGCAGACAAATCGGTGCCCATGGTCTGCGTTTTGCGCTCGCGCGTGCAACTTGCGCAACTGTCACTGGACGGGACTCCGATTCCTTGGCGTAAATCGTTGCGTTACCTTGGCCTGGACATCGACTGGCGCTTTCCTTCCGCCCCGCGGCGACCAAGGCCTGTCTGCAGATGAATAGGATCACCGCCGCCGTGCACAAGCACACCGCTCGAGGCCAGGGCATCTCCCAGCAAGCCGGTTTGCGGCTATACCATGCCGCAGCTTTGGGGGCGGTGCTCTGTGCGCTTCCTTTCGTCACGGTGCGCAAGCCGTGCTGGAAGAAACTGGAAGAAATCGCTATTCCCTGCGCGGTGTGCCTAGGCCTGCCCAAAAACTCGCAGTGCGCCGCAGCGTTGGCCGAGGCAGGAGCGTGGCCACTTCAGCTCTAAGCAGCGCACAGGGCATTGAATCACATCGACCGGCTTCTTCGCACACCGGACGGCGGCTCGTTGCTGCAGCGAATGCGATCGCACCCGCGCTCACGAAAGGGCGCGGCGCTGCTCGAGTATGAGCAATTGACACAAGGCCCACCCCCCTACGGCTCCTGCGCGCCCTGGCCTGCTGCCTCAGAGGCACAGCGAGAGATCGTCGGCATTGCGGGAAAGCGGAGCACACCCCTCTGTGGTGTTCAGCAGCTGGCCAGAGCCGTCATATACAAGGAGCTGCAGCACCGTCTCCTAGTGTACACCGACGGCTCAGTGGCCCACGACAGCTGCTCCCTTGCAGCGCCGGCTTTCATCCCCGCCCTGCGACTGCACAGCCAGCAACACGCAACCTTCCTGGGCTCCTCCACCACGGCGGAGTTGATGGGGATCCGGCTCGGGCTGGACCTGTGCTCACCCTCGGCCCTCCGCCTCTCAGGAGTGCTCTGCTTAGGGACTCCCGCGCCGCCCTCAGCCGCCTGCATACTAACGGCCGCGGTACCCCACTAGTGCGGGAAATTCGCTCGCGCATCGAGCGTCTCGCGCAGAAAGGATGTGCCGTACGTGCACAGTGGGGGCCCGGTCACTGTGGCATCGCCGGCAACGAAGAAGCTGACGACCTCGCGACCGCTGCACACCAACTACCTGCCAGCTATCTGCCCCTCGCCCTGGAGGACGTGCGTGCGGCCATCCACGACCATTTCCGAAAGCAGCACCCCGACACACGCATCGCGGGAGGTGAGCGCATCCACAGTGGCACCGGCTGTCACGCACTTACACGGTCACAACGTGCATTGATCCTCCGCGCGCGCACTGGCTGCGTGTGGCCTGAGGAATGACGGGTGCGTCACGGAATCGTGACGAGTGATGTGTGTGACGGATGCTGTGCAGTGGAAACACTAGAACACCTGCTCATTCACTGTGCCGCGTTCGCCGATGCTCGTCGTTATATGCTCGCGGCCAATAGGGCGCAGGGCATATTTACAGACTCCATCAAGACGCTATTGTGGCCGCAGGACCGAAAAGAATCATTTGGGCTCCTAGCCATCAGGGCGTACGAGGTAGAGGCCGCTGACGCAGCTGCCCGAGCGCTTATTTACCGAGCTCCTCATCCCAGCTCTTCTGGCTCGGAGACTAACCAGCCGCTGCTGCGATTCAGGGAAATAATAACGCATTATAGCGACAACCACCGCCTTTTCCCGGCCCCTGCCAAGGGGCTGAGTAAGACGGAGGAGCGAACTTTAAGGCGCCTGTAGACAGGTACTCTGCTCTGTCCTGCAATCTTAAAGCATTACGATCCTAACACGGATGGGCGATGCCCGCACTGTGAGGAGACCTGTGATATCTTCCACATGGTGTGGGCGTGTACTCAAAATCCCCACCTCCTCCTTCCCCTACCCCTTCCAGAGAGGCATGGGAGACTGCCCTCCTCAACTGATCCTCGCTTGAGTCCCAAAGGGCTCTGGTGAAACGGGCGAGAGACGGGGCATTGTCATGCGATGTCCCGGACTAGGGACGCCGACCATGTAGCGGGGCCACTCTGTATCTCCCAAACTCTACGGCAGCAATTAAAAGTTTTCACCACCACCACTTGCGCATCAAGCTGGCTTTGTCCAGCAGAAGCCTGTTATACCTATGCATTCAAAGGCGAAAGCAGGTAACAAATTTAATTGTGAATTCAGAACTCAACTGTCTCCTGCTTCGACCACTCCGCTCATTTTCTTTTAAAAGCGCGTGTGTTTCGACAAGCTCAACTTATGTTAACAGATTACGTTTCCTTCATTTCGAAGTCTCGCTGTGGCTGTTCACTCCATGCAGTAACGAATTCCACGTCATGAAATAGTTCACGCAAATACTAGCATATTGTTTATACCCGCATGAACACGGCTGTCACTTGTAGGACAGGGTTCCGGTTCCTAATTCATGTTTTTCTTGGCAGAACCTGTAAACGCACAGCCAGATCATGGTTAGAGCCGCAACATAGCGCTTGCAAAGTGTGTTCTCATAGAAACGCGGGGTTCGGGGAATCTTCTCATAGCGCAAATTATAGCCAGTGCGCGAACATGGGGCGCGAACCTTCAACAGCAGACGAGAGCAATGAAATGTTTGTTTTTCGGAATGCAAAGGCGGAAGCTTCTATGTAATATTGAGGCCCTTCTTCAATGTTGGAGTCACCGAAGTCGGCCTATATAGTGGTAGATGCGGGCCCCTGGTTCGCCTGTGCCGTCTCTCGCCAAGGTCGGTGTCCCCGGGTTCCGGATCGGGAGACTGATTTTTACAAAGTTCCAAAGAGTGAATCGGGAGCTGGTGAACACACGCCAGATCGCTGCTTAAATAGGGCCCCCTGTCCCCAGGTCCTTAGTTGGGGAATCTAGTTCATTAAACATGCGTCGAATCACTGTGATGTAGATCACGTGTCCAGTCTTCCGGGTCCGCCTTCCAGGACGCCCCCAGCCACACACTCTTGACACTTCTGGCAGATTATGGTCCGCACTGTCCAGGCTTCAGTGATGAATAGCCCGAAGGGGGTCCCATGGCAGCGTCGAAGGTCAGTCACCTGCACTTCACAGCGGTAGCGTGGGAACGAAAGGTTGCCACCGCAGTTTGCAGAAGCTTTCACGTGGAGCGTGGGACCTAAAGTTTGCCACTGCAGTTTGCAGAAGGTTCCACGTATAAGGAAAAGCACAGTCTAAGACGAAGTTGTTTTCGAAGCACGATGATTCCGGCGACGTTGGCTTAGCCAAACCCGGCCGCATTTGCCACGGCTCTTTTGCAGTCCCGCCGCTCGCCTGCTCGCCCGTCGTCCCCTCCGGGAGAAACATGTCCCGGGTGGGTCCGGCGTTGAGAACAAAAGACAGGTTCACCAAAGCCGTTCTCAGACAGCGGAGGGCCGTTTCACCCCATAAACAGCAGGGGGGGGGGAAGGACCCTTGTAGACGCCACCGCCTGCACTCGTGGCGCTGCAACCACATCGACGGCCCTTTGAAGCCTCTGCCAGTGGCTTGAATATTCTTGGCATGTTGGCGTCTTCAAACGTAACAGCTCCTCCGCGGCCAGGACAATCTCGATGGGCCTGTGGTCGCAATCACTGGTCGAGGAGAGATGACTTGACCTGTAGCGTGGGAGGCCCTTCTTCATCTTGTCTGCAAGTACAGAGTAGAGTCCTAAACCTCGGACAACGGAGGCATTAGTCGAAATCAGCCACTCAACATGGCGCCACTCCCCAGGCAGTGCACGAAATTCACCCGAGAGCCGCCAGGCTGTTATGCAATACTACTGCGTTGTCAATGTAAACGTAAGCACAAACTTTTGTAGCTGACAGCAATACTCTCGGCTACTAAGAACAGCTTCCATGTCTGCCAAATTTGCTGCCAAAGCCCGACTCGCCGAACACGGCTTGAAGAGAGGTGGCAAATTTGGAAGCAAAAGAAAAAGGATATGACACCACGCCAAAACAAAGCTAACTAGTACCTAAAAAATACGAAAAGGCACCGAATTTCCACCGAACGGATACCTCAATAATGGGAATAACCTGCTCAATTCGTCGGCATTGCCATGACATTTGCCCCTTTTGTATCGCACAGAAAAGTTATATTGCTGGAGGGCTAGACTCCATCGTAGCAAGCGGCCATTCTTGGGCGACATTTGACGCAGCCGTGTAAGCGGACAATGATCTGTCTCGAAAGTAAATTTCGCCCCGTAAACATAACAGGCTAGCTTCTGTGCGGCCCAAACCAGACAAGCGCATTCCTTTTCCGAAGCGCTGTAGGCTTCTTCCCTTACGGTTAACTTCCTGCTGGCATAAAGGATAGGGTGCTCCTCATTGTCGTCTCCGACTTGGCTTAATACGACCCCCATACTCCGGTCGCTGGCGTCACACTGGACCACGAATTCCTTGCTGCAGTCCGGCGCGCGTAACACGGGCCGCGAAACCAGCACGCTCTTCAATCTCTGAAACGAAATTTCTTTTGCTGCGTCCCAGATAACGCTATTCGGCTTTTCTTTGCGAAGCGCATCGGTCAAAGGACTTGCTAGCTGTGAATAGTTGGGTATGTACCTTTGGTAGTATCCCACAAGACCGAGAAATGACCGTACATCCGTCTTAGTTCGGGGCTGCGGGAATTCAGCGATAGGGGCTATCTTGAGGTCTAACGGCCTCCTCGTCCCTCTACCGACAACATGACCAAGATAGGTGACATGTGAGCAGCCAAAACTACATATTTTGGCCTTAATGGTTAGCCCAGCGTCCCTCAAACTCGTCAGTACCCTCCTTAGATGGGAAACATGGTATTCCCAAGAGTTAGAAAAAATGGCCACATCGTCAAGGTTAGGCAGCGCGAAATCCTGCATGTCCTTGAGGATGATGTCCATTAGCTTTGAAAAGCTAAAAGGTGCATTCTTTAGCCCAAATCTGAGCAACAAAGGTCGGAATACCCCCATGGGAGAAATAAATGCTGCATACCGACTCGCGCTTTCCGAGAGGGGGACTTGCCAGTACCCTCTCACTAGGTCAAGGGTGGAGATGTACTGTGCCGCGCTAACTGTCTCGATCCTTTCTTCGATGTTCGGTATTGGGTACAGCTGGTCCTTCGTTATGGTATTCAGCTTCCTGTAGTCCACGCAAGGTCGCGGATCTTTGCCTGGTTCCTCCACGAGTATCAGCGGGGAGGTGTAGTCGCTCTCGGCTGGCTCTATCACGCCAAGTTCCAGCATGTGGTTTATCTCCGCCTCAATTATTTCTTTCTGCCTTGGAGAAACTCTGTAGGCTTTCGATCTTACTGGATCGGTCGAAGTTAGCTCTATCTCATGCGTGATGAGATTTTTCTTCCCCGGCCGGTCGCTAAAACTCTCCCGGAATTCGCACAGCAGTTGCCTCAATTCTTGGAGTTGCTTTGGTTCTCGATCCATGGTGCTCGCGGATCGGGACACGATTTCCTCTATGCTGTTGGTAGCATTTTCTTTAATGCTGCCTTTTCACTCAGGGTTTTCAGTTAGTAGCTCTTCGGGGATATTTACTGCCATGTTTACAACCCCGCTCCTTTCTACATAGGGCTTCATTAATTTGCAGTGATAGATCTTTATCTGCTGTCCTCTCCCTGGCATTTTCAAAGTGTAATTGGTTTCTGAAATCTGATCCAAAACTTCCACTGCTCCGTCCCAGTAAACTTCCATCTTATTTTTGCGTGCGGACCTGAGAATAAGCACACGATCTCCCACCTTGAAGGTTCTCAGTCTAGCATTCTTGTCGTAGTACCTCTTCGCCGTGTCCTGAGCCGTTTTGAGATTTCGATCCACTAGTTCTCGCGTGGCACTCAGGCGGTTTAGTAACTGCAACACGTACTCCACTACTGACTGACTCTCTCCTGTCCGCTCCCACATTTCTCTAAGCATCCTAAGCGGGGAACGAAGAGCCCTTCCATACACTAGTTCTGCAGGAGTGAAGCCCGTCGCTTCGTGTGGTACTGTTCTCAGGGCGAACAGCGTTGCCGGGAGGCAACTTTCCCATTCGTCTTTGTGCTCATAGCAGGAAGCACATAGCACTCTTTTGAGCACTGAGTGCCACTTCTCGACGCTGTTCGATTGAGGGTGGTAAACGGAGCTATGAATCAACCTCACCCCACACCTCTGTAAGAACGTGGTTGTGAGTGCGCTCGTGAAAACTGTCCCCTGATCAGCCTGAATTTCTGCCGGAAAGCCAATTCGAGCGAAAACGAACAGGAGACCGTCCACTATCTCAGCCGAGCTAAGCTCCTTTAGCGGCACCGCCTCCGGGAACTTGGTAGCAGGGCATATCATAGTGAGCACGTACTTATAGCCTGACTTAGTTCTGGGTAGTGGCCCGACGGTGTCAATGACCAGACGTCGAAAAGGCTCCGAGATAAGCGGCACCAGCTTTAGCGGGGCCTTCCATCTTTCTCCTGGTTTTCCGGTGCGCTGACACGGGTCGCATGACTGCACGTAGCGTTCAGCATATCGGAAACATCCCGGCCAGTAGTATTTCCCAAGCAGCCTTTCCTTCGTTTTGTTGACACCTAAGTGCCCTGACCAACTGTTTCCGTGACACAGGCCTAAAAGGTCAGAGCGGTACTTTTCAGGCACGACCAGCTGATCAAGCGTCTTCCCCTTTTTGTCCCTGTAATGGCGATACAGCAATCCGCTTTTGTGGTGCAATGTCACGTTATGCCTAGCAATACCCTCCTTGGCTATGAACTGTAACTTGGACAAGCTAGGGTCTCTTTCCTGTTCTGTGATTAAGCAGTCTCTGTCAACGCGCAACAAGCGATCCATGCACAGGGAGGTTGGTAATAACATGGAGTCTGGACTGCACGCTTCTTGTAGGCTGGCATCGATTGGGCTACATTTGGTAACAGGTTCCTGCTGCTGTTCATGTGCTCGAGCTGCATTTTCTTTGCTTCGTTCCGCAATCTCGGGAATTCTCTCCCTCTCACCAGTTGCCTCTGATTCCTGGCTGTACCTAAGCTTGGAAGCAAGCTCGCGTGATTTGGACCTAGTCAGGGCTTTCACTGTCCCCTCAGCCAGCTTCTGTCCTCGATCGCAAAGCAGCTGATTTGACTTATTGGAGAATAGATACGGGTACTGCGATGAAACAACCGACGAGACGGCGGCTTCTGTCACTAGCTCGCCGAACGGGCCGGAAATCGCCACCCTTGCCACAGGCAGGCACACACTTTGATTTTCTAGTACCTGTCTTATCCATGCTACTTCCCCAGTAAAGTCTTCCTCTTTGACATATGAGGGGTGAACAATGTCCATTGTTGCCCCGCTGTCCCGAAGGACCCTGCACGATTTTACATTTACTTGGAGTTCGTGAACATATGAACGCAGAAGTTCCAAATTCTCATCACTATCGTTGGCATATGAGAAAGCTAATCGCGTCTTTTTACACCTTGCTGCCATATGTCCAGTTTCCTGACAGTTGAAACAACGGAACGGCTTCCTAGCCTCGAACTCCTTCGTCAATGCTTTCTGAGCTTCGGCCTGCTTGGCACGATCCTCAGTTTTTTTCTGGGGCCTGTTTAGTGCTCTCAACTGTCTCAGGATTCCTAAATTGCGATCGATTTTTGGGAATGAAACGCTTCCTTAAACCGAACGCTTTCTTTTCAGACTCGCTTGACTCGAAACTCAACTTTCTTCGTGTTGCATATTCGTCCGCTGTTTCTGCAGCTTTCTCCACTGTGCTCACATTTTCTCAGTCTTGCACCCATAACTTAACGGCCTCAGGGATACTGTTTTAGAACTGCTCGAGGCCTACACATTCGACAACCTTATCTTTGGTGTCATATTCCTCCGCGCCCTTCAACTGCTCTGTAAGGTTGGCCTTCAAACTGAATGCGAATTCTGCATAGCTCTCGCTGATTTTCTTGCTGGCACCTCTGAACCGCTGTCGGAATTCTTCCACCGAAAGTCGGTACTTCCTTAGCAAACTCGCTTTCACCTTCTCGTAGTCATCGGCATCTTTCGCGTCAAGCCTCGCGACTATAGTGGCCGCCTCACAGGGCAACACCATTAGTAGCTTTTGTGGCCATGTCTCCTTAGCGTAACCCCGTTTCTCACACGTCCTCTCGAAATTCACGAGGTAATAACCAAGATCCTCGCCAATCTTATACAGCTGCATCAATCTGTCCATAGGAAACGATTCGGCCTGACTCATTCTCTGTGGAGCCGTGCCTCTCGAACTCTCACATTCCAGTTTCTTTTGGTCATTCGCAAGCTGCAACCTTCTGAGCTCCCGTTCCTCTCGCTCGGCCGCTAGCCGTTGGCGCTCATTTTCCTCTTTCTTTCGCTCAGTTTCCTCTTTCTTTCGCTCATCTTCCTTTTTCTTTCGCTCAGCTTTGAGGAGTTCCCACGTATCACTAACCGTTTCTTCATCGGCGGTTTCCAAGAGCAATGTGCAAATGTGTGACTTTTTCATCTTCTCCTCTACATCTACACCCAACTCTTCACACAAAGACAGCAAATCTGACCTTAGCAACTTCATTAGGTCCATGTTTGCTGCTCTGAGCCTTGACTTTGCTGAACAACTGTTGACGTGAGCTACACGCAATCAGACTCACTGATCAACTTCTCTCGATTCCCAGCAGTTCAATGTATTATCCCAAACAATTGAAGCCTGGCGAATCTAAAGCAAAGTTCAAGCACTCACCCACGGAAGCAACACCACGCCGCACGGTCGATCCCACCGCTGCCACCAGTTGTTAGATGCGGGCCCCTGGTTCGCCTGTGCCGTCTCTCGCCAAGGTCGGTGTCCCCGGGTTCCGGATCGGGAGACTGATTTTTACAAAGTTCGAAAGAGTGAATCGGGAGCTGGCGAACACACGACAGATCGCTGCTTAAATAGGGTCCCCTGTCCCCAGGTCCTTAGTTGGGGAATCTAGTTCATTAAAAATGCGTCGAATCACTGTGATGTAGATCACGTGTCCAGTCTTCCGGGTCCGCCTTCCAGGACGCCCCGGGCCACACGCTCTTGCCACTTCTGGCAGATTATGGTCCGCGCTCTCCAGGCTTCAGTGATGAATAGCCCGAAGGGGGTCCCATGGCAGCGTCAAAGGTCAGTCACCTGCACTTCACAGCGGTAGCCTGGGAACGAAAGGTTGCCACCGCAGTTTGCAGAAGCTTTCACGTGGAGCGTGGGACCTAAAGGTTGCCACTGCAGTTTGCAGAAGGTTCCACGTATAAGGAAAAGCACAGTCTAAGACGAAGTTGTTTTCGAAGCACGAGGATTCCGGCGACGTTGGCTTAGTAAAACCCGGCCGCATTTGCCACGGCTCATTTGCAGTCCAGCCGCTCGCCGGCTCCCCCGTCGTCCCCTCCGGGAGAAACATGTCCTGGGTGGGTCCGGCGTTGAGAACAAAAGACAGGTTCACCAAAGCCGTTCTCAGACAGCGGAGGGCCGTTTCACCCCGTAAACAGCAGGCGGGGGGATGGACCCTTGTAGACGCCACCACCTGCACTCGTGGCGCTGCAACCACATTGACGGCCCTTTGAAGCCTCTGTAGATTGATGATTCCCAGTGGCTTGAATATTCTTGGCATGTTGGCGTCTTCAAACGTAACAATAGCCATCTCAATGCAATGCAATTTCGAGTTCCGTCGCCTCCTATGTTACTTAGTAAATAGTCATTAATTGAATTTTTTGTTTAGTGATTTATTTGATTGTATGAATTTTTAATTTATTCATTCATTTTTTTATGTTGTTTCTTGTATTTCCCAATTTTGTTTTGTCGTATTATCCTATCTTATTAGTATTTTTGATACCTTATTTTTAAATTATTTTATGAGATGAACAAAATGAATTAAAATATGTGATAACTATGTCGGTGATGTAAACTTTCAATTCAGTCATAAATAATGGTTAAATATCATATATACATCTTGCGGGATGACCCACAATTCATGAGGACACCTTCTGTCCACAGTCCGCCGTGACACACCCCGTCCACACCACTCATGACCCAAGAAATGCCTTCTCATTAAATGTGGCTAGACCACCTTCATGAAACAAAACATTTCAAATTACCAGTCCTCAAAAACGGTGTGCACTAATTATCTCAACGAATCACATGAAAACACGGTTCTTTCGCGCATTTGATTTTTCGTAGGCGGCCAAGAACACAACTGCAAAGGGGCAACGTTTTTATATGTAGTGAATTAACGTCAGCGATCTGTTCAACAGTTCTTCTACCTAACTGAGTCAAATTCTACTACGTAATATGAGGTAGATTCTTACCGACCGCGCAGGGGTGACTATTAACTCCATCTGATATGTTCGCAGTGGATTGATGCCACGAGATAAAACCAGCCAAAGCTGCCAGGTTGGCTCTGGAGCGTGTGCAACAAGCACCGTTGCGAAAAAACTATGCATCCTGATCGCGATCAGCGGCCAGCATATTTGGTCTACACTGCAGGCATTAACCAACCCCACGACATGCAACACCAGCACTCTGGAGGCAGAAGGGGCACCCATTGCACTCGCATTGCTCTCCATTAAGGAGGACGAAACAAACCTACATCATCATCAAATCTCAAGTTACGGCAGATGAAATATATTCGCCCGTGCACATCTTATTCTCAAAAGCAGAGGACGCCAGCCCGCCGATGTTGTTATTTCCACACCTGGTCACCACTACCTACACAGAAACCATCGCCCGCGCTATCACCCGAGCTTATGCTAACCGAGTCCCGTACGACGGCTGCATAAGATCAAAACCAGTGTTTAACAGTACTGCCCAATCCTTCAACACCATCTGCTCGAACAACATACGTACCCCTCGCCAAACAAACAACAGACGCGGAATCGAGGAAACTGTGGGAAACTTGCTTTGAGCCAACCTCTAGCGCTGTCTTAGCCCTCCCAGCTTTCAACAAAGCCGCATAGAGCAATGTAGTGAGGGTTCCTCCCCGCAGAGGGGGCCAAAAAAATGTTCCCTCCACCGCACTGTTCACTCCCACTTTAAGCACTTCCCTCATCCCGCGATTGAGGTGTCCACGGAGAGTGAGTCAGTTGCTGCGCCTTCCTTTTAATGAGAATTTTATTTTATTTTCGGTACACCAGCTGCATGGCAACTCGCGGCTATGTGTTTCCTTTTGTTGATATTTAAAGATTCGTTCATAAACGAGGTCATATAAAACCTATACGCAGGTTAAGTACGTCGATGCTACCTGTGGATAGTTGACTCATTTTACACGACTGTACAGATGTATTCAGGCAGAGCTTAAGAAGCCTAACCAGTCACACAAAGGTTGTTTGGAAGGAAAACGACATGCGTTGAGATTTAACGAGACGGTTTCTGCAGCAGTTCCTGGGCTCGTTGATACGCAACTAAATTTTTTCTTATACGGCTGGCAGTTGGTGTGCAAACCCACATATGTTTAAGGGAAAGGGAAGCTTCATTATAACAAATGAATCAGGTGCCCGCAAGACCCAGATAACACAGAAGTGTTTGTTACCTGGTTCACAACTCATGCTGGATGCCTTTAGCACCTTCGTCACATCGTAAAGGCCGGTACTCTGTGTTCCGCGTCATAATACGTGTGCAGAGAAAAGATCTTTTTCTTTTTGGTCGGGCGGAACCCAGCTTATGGCTCGCGCTGTTGATGGACAACAACGGGAGGGGGCGGTTTTTGCCTTCCCAAATTTGTGCTTCGCGTCCTCGTTACCTTTGATGCGTATTATGAATTGTAGCGTAAACCCAGCGTAGCCTTCGTCTCGTGTCAGTCTGAAAAATGAGTTTGGATTAGATCAGCTACTCCAGAATATAAACCAAATTTGTCAGAGCTCATTGTGTTCATTGCCGTTGGCGTTGAAACGTTCCAGACGCCGATGATTTTGGGGAAACGAAGAGCGCATAAGTGGCTCTCTGTGTCAGTGGACGTCCCAATTGTTTTTTGAGCACGTGGCTTCAATGCATGAGAGGAAAAAACTGGTTTTTGAGGAAAGGAAATTACCCAGTAACTGCCTCACCTATCTCGATGAATACCCGAACCGCGCCGTGAGGGAAGGAAGGAAAGGAGTGAAAGAAAAAGGGAAGTGGAGGAAGAAACGAAGAAAGAGGTGCCGCAGTGGAGGACCTGTTAATTTCGACCCCTTGAGGATCTTTAACGTGTACTGACATCGCACAGCACACGGCCACCTTTTGCGTTTCGCCTTCATCGAAATGCGGCCTCCGCGGTCCTGTTGGAACACGGGTACTCCGGCTCAGTAGACGAGCGCCTTAACCACTGCAATCAAAGCAGGTTTTTGCATTTGGACACCAACGCCATGCACCTAGAATCGTGATTGAAGTGTCCACTGACCCAGGGGGCCAGTTGTGCTCCTTTCCTTTCGTGAAAACCAACAGCCTCTACAACGTTGTCAACGCCTATAAATACAATGAAAGCCAGCGGCTACTGACTTGTTTTGTTTTGTAGTTTGAGGAAAGGAAATGGTGCCGTAACTCTCACATGTTGGTCGTAGGGGAAGGGATAAAGAAGGGAGTGAAAGAAGGCAGGAGGAAAAGGAAATCGAAACAAAAATGCTGGTGGTTTAGCTCTGGTTTTCCCTGGTCGAAAGCGAAAAACTGCATCTCCCCGGCTACGTTTCGGGTTGAGCGAGTGGTGGTTCCCATAGATAGCAATACTGACACACACACAGTAGTAGGGAGTTTTTCTGTTTGTTAAACGTCTTGCTTTCTTCGAAACGACATTAAAGGCGCTCACACAAGAGAGCATATATTAAATATTGCTTTGGTGATATATACTACTGTATTAAAGCGACAGCGTTAAGGAGCTCGTGTCGCAGAAAAGCTTGTGTCGTCGGCGTTTGGCCGTGAGCCACCAATTGCGCATATCGGTGGACACCTGAACCGCCCCGTAAGGGAAGGAATTTTAACGCGACAACGTTAAGGATTGATTGATTGATTGATTGATTTATCGATCGATCGATGTTTCCCTCCCTTACGGCGCGATCCGGGTGACCAGCGAGAAATGTTAGACAGGCGTCATTTCCTTTCGTTAAAAGCAATAGCTCCTCTCATCCTTCCCTTACCGCCCGGTTAGAATGTCCGCCGTGATATGTGAGACAGGCGTCCTTTCCTTAATTTGTCCAACGGGATACGCGTCGCGCCGAACGGGCGATGGCGTTCCGTGTACTCCTCGGCAACGATGCGACGCGGTGTCGTCTCAATCTTAAAGACGAAGCTTAAGGGTGCTCCAATTTTTATAGCTTGTACGCGGAGGTATGGAACGAAATCCCGTTGGAAACAACGCGCAAACCCTGCAAATAATAAAAGGAAGCCAACTTGAAACAGAAATTGGTTTTGGGGGAAAGAAAATAGCGCAATGCGAGACAGGGCTCATTTCCTTTTCTTAAAACGAACTCACTTTCCATCGATTACGACGCGGTTCGGTTGTCCGCCGAGATATGTGAGACAGGCGCCATTTCCTTTCTTTAAAACCAATTTTTATTCCATTTTCCTTCCCTTACCCGACGCGGGAGCTCTGTGGTTAGCGCGCTCGGCTACAGATCACGAGTACCTGGCTTCCGGCCCGACCGCTGCGGCCTCGTTTCGATGGAGGCGTAACGCGAAAGGCGCCTGTGTGCTGTGTGATATCAGTGCACGTTAAAGATGCCCAGGTGGCAGAAATTATGTACCCGTCACTGTGGCTCAGTGGTAAGCGCCCTCGGCTACTGATCCGGAGTATCCGGTTTCGAACCCGAGAGCGGCGGCCGCGTTTCGATGGAGGGGACGCTAAGGCGCCCGTGTGCTAGCTGTGTAATGTCGGAGCACGTTAAGGATGCCAAGGTGGTAAAAATTGCTCCGGATCCCTCCACTATGGCAGCGCTTTCTTCCTTTCTTTTTCACTTCCTCCCTTATTTCTTTCCTTGAGGCGCGGTTCAGGTGTCCAAGGATATATGAGACCGCTACTGCGCCATTTTCTTTTCCCAAAAACTTATCTTCGGAGCCCTCCTCTATAGCAGCTCTTCCTTTCTTCACTGAATCCCTCCTTTATGCCTTCACTTACGGCGTGGTTCACGTGTCGGCCGATACTTGAGAGAAATACTGCGCCAATTCCTGTGCCCAAAATGTGGGGCGGTGATGGTAATGTTTTTTTGATTAAAATAATAGTAAAAAGGAAAGAAAAGATTTTTGCCAGGCCCGAGCTGGGGCAGCGAAAATAAAGGGGAGCAGCCAGAATGGAGAAATGAAATGAAAGAGGTGAGACGACAGAAAGAGAGGATAGGGGGAGAAGTAATATGTACAAACTATTTACACAATAAGAAATGTGTCCAGGTTGTGCTCGTGATTAGTTCATTTTAGAGGAATTAATACCCACGCGCAAAGCACTGTGTTGGCCACAACTGGAGTGGGGCATCCAGTTGTTAATCGTTCAAGGCAGAACTCGCGAAGCGTTCGGTCACTGCGTGTAACTACCTGACGGAGAACAGACGGGACGTCAAGCCCGTGTATACGAGGAATGCACAGAGGCTCACCAAAGTTCGAAAACGAGTGCGCGCACTGTCCTGCGGGCACAATAGCGTCTTGATGGCGTCTGGTAGTATGCCCTGCGCCCTATTGGCCGCGAGCATATAACGACGAGCATCGGCGAACGCGGCACAGTGAAGGAGCGGGTGTTCTAGTGTTTCCACTGAACCGCATCCGTCACACACATCACTCGTCGCGATTCCGTGACGCACCCGTCGTTCCCCAGGCAACACGCAGCCAGTGCGCGCGCGGAGGATCATTGCACGTTGTGACCGTGTAAGTGCGCGACAGCCGGTGACACTCTCGATGCGCTCACCTCCCGCGATGCGTGTGTCGGGGTGCTGCTTTCGGAGATGGTCGTGGATGGCCGCACGCACGTCCTCCAGCGCGAGGGGAAGATAGCTGGCAGGTAGTTGGTGTGCAGCGGTCGCGAGGTGGTCAGCTTCTTCGTTGCCGGCGATGCCACAGTGACCGGGCCCCCACTGTGCACGTACGGCACATCCTCTCTGCGCGAGCGAATTTCCCGCACTTGTGGGGTACCGCGGCCGTTAGTATGCAGGCGGCTGAGGGCGGCGCGGGAGTCCCTAAGCAGAGCACTCCTGAGAGGTGGAGGGCCGAGGGTGAGCACAGGTCCAGCCCGAGCCGGATCCCCATCAACTCCGCCGTGGTGGAGGAGCCCAGGAAGGTTGCGTGTTGCTGGCTGTGCAGTCGCAGGGCGGGGATGATAGCCGGCGCTGCAAGGGAGCAGCTGTCGCGGGCCACTGAGCCGTCGGTGTACACGAGGAGATGGTGCTGGAGCTCCTTGTATATGACGGCTCCGGCCAGCTGCTGAACACTACAGAGGGGAGTGCTCCGCTTTCCCGCAATGCCGACGATCTCTCGCTGTACCTCCGAGGCTGCAGTCCAGGGCGCGCCGGAGCCGTAGGGGGGTGGGCCTTGTGTCAATTGCTCACACTCGAGCAGCGCCGCGCCCTTTCGTGAGCGCGGGTGCGATCGCATTCGCTGCAGCAAGGAGCCGCCGTCTGATGTGCGATCAAGCCGGTCGATGTGATTCAATGCCCTGCGCGCTGCTTGGAGCTGAAGTGGCCACGCTCCTGCCTCGGCCAACGTTGCGGCGCACTGCGCACACGCGCAGGGACTTGCGGTGCTGGAGCTCGAGTTTCTTTCAGCACGGCTTGCGCACCGTGACGAGCGGCAGTGCATAGAGCACCGCCCCCAATGCTGCGGCATTGTATAGCCGCAGCGCGGCTTCCTGGGAGATGCCCTGGCCTCGAGCGGTGGCCCTGTGCACGGCGGCGGTGATCCTCTTCATCTGCAGACAGGCCTTGGTCGCCGCGGTGAGGAAGGAAAAGCGCCAGTCGATGTCCAGGCCAAGGTACCGCACCGATTTACGCCAAGGAATCGGAGACACGTCCATTGACAGTAGCGGAACTTGCGCGCGCGAGCGCGAAACGCAGACCATGGCCACCGATTTGTCCGCGCTCCGCGACAGACCGAGGCTTCGCAAGCTGGCATCGAATGCAGTCAGGGCTCCCTGAAGGCACCCCCCGCATGCGGAACGCCTCGCCCGGTGGTCCTCGGCACCACAGAGCTATGTCGACTGCATATATGGACATGTACATATGGTGTCGGCCACTCGAGGGGAGAGAGGCCAGTACCACTGACATGGCCACATTAAACAGAAATGGTGATAAGACAGAGCCCTGTGGCACACCCATGTCCACCGGGCGAGGCTTGGAGAGCTTACTCCCTACTCGTACGTGCATGTTGCGCCCGCTCTGGAAGCCATGAACGTATCGCAAAAGGCGCCTGCTCACACCGGCCCCCTCAAGCACCGCGAGAATTGGTGCGCGGTGAACGTTGTCAAAAGCGCCCGAGACGTCCAGTAGGAGCAGCAGCGCAACCTGGCCTGCCGCCCTGGCATGCTCCAGTGCTCTAACAACGTCCGACATATAATCAGCCGTGCACCGCATCCCACGGAAACCCGTCTGCCGCTCGTCGAACAAATCAGCCGCCGCAGCCCGCTCGTTCAGACGCTGCAACGCCATATGCTCCATGAGCTTACCTGCCGCCGATGTTAATGCCACTGGCCGGTATCCGCACTGCTCCGTAGGCGGGAGCCCTGCCTTTCGGATGGGACAAGCGACCACTGTTCGCCAATCCTCCGGTAGCTCCCCGCGTTCCCACACCAGGTTGATCGGCTGCAGGATGATCTGCGTTGCAGCGCATTCAGGTTTCGAAGCATCTGGTATGTCACCCCGTCCGGTCCGGGCGCCGAGCGGTGGCGGCAGCGCTGCAGCGCATTGTTCTGTTCCGCCGCGGTGAACGGCGCATCACATGGACCTTCCGAGGCGACGGGCGAGGAACTGGCGTCGTTTCTGGGGCTCTCAGGAGCAGCTATGTTAGCTGCGTTTACGGGGCTGGGCGGCGCGAACCGATCGGCAAACCACTCTGCCAACTCTTCAAAGCTATGCCCGCTGGAGATCGCGAGGGCGGCCAGCGTTTGACGGTTTGCCTGTGGTTCGGTGATGCGCCGCAGGGTGTCAAACAGCCTCCGCGAGCTGGCATCTTCTTCCATCCTTTGGCATAGTGAAGGCCACTGCCGGCGGTATAGCTTGTTGGCGTGGCGGCGTGCTGCCGCGTCCAAGCGGTTGTAGACACTCCAGTCGGCGGCTCTGTCAGTCCGTCGCGCCCGTCGCTCTGCGCGATCTCTCTTCTCGCGCAGATTGAGCAGCTTCGTATCAGGTGTGGGCTGCCCTGCCCTGACCTCTGCTCGTTGGTTGTCTGCGAGAGCGCTTCGGACTAGACTTGAAAAGAAATCTGCGCCAGTGGCCGCCGCCTCGACGACCGCCCGCCTGAACGCACTCCAGTTGGTAATGGAGTGGGCACGCTTGGGGCGCGCCTCCAACGCAGTGGGTTCGATTAGGATGGAGTAATGATCCGAGCCCCAGAGAGATCGTGATCGGGGCCATGTCGCCTCGATGCCTCTGGATGCGAAGGCAACGTCGATGCAGGAGCCGGTTGTTCCGCGTCGTCGAAAGGTGGGCTCGCCGGTGTTCAAGGGGGTGAGTCCCAGCTTCGTTGTTGCGTCGTGCAGGTCGTCTCCACGCGCGGAGTGGCGCGCACTGCCCCACGCACTATGGTGGGCGTTAAAATCACCACAGGTGATTTGGCGCGGGGCACAGCACGAAGACACAGCACGAAAACACAGCGCATACCACGCGACAGCCGGACGCACATAAACACTGGCCAACGTCGTGTCAGCACCACCGATGCGCACTGTCACCACCACGCACCCCTGGGCGTCAGATGTCGCCACCGCAAATAAGACGAGGGTATGCTGGACGTCCTGCCCCACGTATATCGCGCACCTTGATTTCCCGGGGCGGTGAGATGTGTCACAACAGGGCACTGCGGCATAGGTTGGTTCCTCGCACGTGCTGGCTGAGTGGCAGCTAATGTAGCCAGGTAGCCGCATCTGGGGCTCCCCGTCATGTGAACGTACGTACGTCTCCTGCAGCGCGATAACTTCCGGCGAATGTTGTGCGCTGCGAACTTTCACTTCGGCGTACCGCGCCGCAAGTGAGCGCACGTTGCACTACAGAATGGATGGTATGCGGGAGGGAGTCCGGCGGCTAGCCATCATGCTCGCTTATCTGTGCAGGAGCACCCGCTGCTTCTAAGCAAGCCCGGTGTCCATCGGTGCCCTCCGGGAAAACTGCGCTGAGGGCGTGCAACCCCAGCTTTAGGCGCGCGATCTCCGCGTCCCGTGCGTCAGGGGGCTGCCCATGAGAATCGGCCGCAGGCTCGGGCCGCGCTGTACGGGACGCCGGGCAACCGGATCGCCGCTGCCGCTGCTGGCGCTGCCGTTGCTTCGGTGGCTGCTGCTACTGGGGTGTTCCCATGGCGGCCTGCGCATAAGAAAGCGCGCGCGGCGTCTGCTGATGTCGTTGGGCTGGGGCCGCTGTTTCAGCCTGGACGACGTCTCGGACAACCCGCCTGGAGATCAGTGCCATGGATGTGGCCATTAAAGTGGCCACGTGAAGCTCTCGCTGCCAGTGCGGGCACATTGGGTCAATGGCTGCGGGCCGCCCCCCGCAGTTAATGCAGCGGGGCTTGCTTGCTCGCGCAGGTACTAGGCTCGTGCGGCCCGCTGCAGCGCGTGCATCGGGCAGGAGCACAACACACCTCAGTGGCATGCCCCAGGCTGGCGCACTTGGCACACTGGAGCGGCTGGGGACGGCAGGGGCGGGCCGCAGCTTACCATCCAAACGTGGCTCATGTGGTACTGGCCAATGCACAGAATCTCACGGGGGTCCACAATCTGCGCGAGCGCATCTCGGATGTCGGGAGCAGGGTACGGGCGACCCTTAAGGTCGGCATGCAGAAAGACGGTGTCGTGGACAACAGTACTGGTAGGTAGTCGAGGGAGCACATATTTGTACAAGCCCGTGGCAACATCAGGTGTCGGGAGACCTCGGCCACCGGCCGATGCGCTGTTTCCAGCTAGAAGCATTTCAACACACAGCAGTTCAATACGGCGTCCTCTTCCTCTTCCCACGAACGGTTCTTGGTAAAAGAGTTAGAGGAGCACCTCTTGAACACATTGTAGTGTGCATGACTGTAATGTGTATTTGTGATCTAGGCTGATGTTACAGTAATTACGTAAATTCATACGCTGGTTAGGCGTTACATACTACGCGGAATTAAGAAACGGTGTTATCGTGGTTAATTGAATTCAAACAAATCGTGTGCATGCTTGAGAGAAAGTAGGTAGCTAGTATGGCGTGTTCTGTAACCACGATAGTGATTGGTAATCGATAATTGTGAATGGTAATCGGTAACGTGATCATTGATTGTGATTGTAATCGATGAATGTGATCGGTTTGGTCTTTGTGGATTGGTTACTCCTAAGACGAAGCTTAAGCGTCCTCCCAAGTTTCAGCCATCTTGCGGGGGGACGCGTCTCCGGCGTGAACTTTGGCGCGACACTTTCGGAGGGAAAAGCTCCACTTCTAGCATGCAAAGCTGAAGGTCAAATGACGCTAGGATTTGACCTCTAAATGAAGGCTTCCCTCCCGCCTTTGCCGCTCTGCGCGAGATGGCTTCTGCGGGCTAGCTGGCTTCTACTGGATATTTTGGTTGCGTAGTTTCGCTTTTGCTGATGTTTTCTGCGGTTTGTGGTGGTGTAGTTCTACGCACGCATTTCGTATGGGGTGGAGGCATCCGTAGGTGGTCGAAGTGAGGTGAACACAGCGTCAGGTGCGTACTAGGCCTGAAACCAGTTTGCCCCATCAGTTGGAGCCACTTGCGCATCAAGCTGGCTTTGTCCAGCAGAAGCCTGTGATACCTATGCATTCAAAGGCGAAAGCAGGTAACAAATTTAATTGTGAATTCAGAACTCAACTGTCTCCTGCTTCGACCACTCCGCTCATTTTCTTTTAAAAGCGCGTGTGCTTCGACAAGCTCAACTTATGTTAACAGATTGCGTTTCCCTCATTTCGAAGTCTCGCTGTGGCTGTTCACTGCATGCAGTAACGACTTCCACGTCCTGAAATAGTTCACGAAAATACTAGCATATTGTACATACCCGCATGAACACGGCTGTCACTTGTAGGACAGGGATCCGGTTCCTAATTCATGTTTTTCTTGGCAGAACCTGTAAACGCACAGCCAGATCATGGTTAGAGCCGCAACATAGCGCTTGCAAAGTGTGTTCTTATGGAAACGCGGGGTTCGGGGAAACTTCTCATAGCGCAAATTATAGCCAGTGCGCGAGCATGGGGCGCGAACCCTCAACAGCAGACGAGAGCAATGAAAGGTTTGTTTTTCGGAATGCAAAAGCGGAAGCTTCTATGTAATGTTGAGGCGCAACAACTTTTCTCAAAGAATGTTTGCCCTAAAAAGTGTGCTCTTCAATGCAAAAAAAATTTCTTTCTATAGTTAGCAACACGTGACGGCATCAAGAGAAACCCCTCGCTCACCATAGGCAACAGAGAGTTTTAGTTTCACGTACGTAGAGGGCTCACGTACGCAAACGTGAGAAGTCTACGTAGCCTGCACGTAGGTGGTTTGAAAGCCTTATAGTTACATGTACGTGAAACACGCCGCGCATTACACCTAGCGCCATCTACTACGAAACACAGCCACTGGTTGTAGCCTAAATCATCCAAGACAAGTGTTTAAGCCAAGCCATTCATAGCGAGAGGGTTGCTATGACGACGACCAACGCTACTTCGTCAGGCTTAACAGCTGAAAATTCGCCCTTCTGTCTGAAAAACAAAGGCTATTTGTCGCTTGAAACCTTATGCGAGGGTAAGAATGGGCAAATCGAAGGCGACTACAACAGTTTAGAACACGGTATCGCCTCAAGGGATTAGCGACGAAGCTGTTATCGCTGTGAAGCGGCGGGAAGGGCGCCGCCATGTTTGTCAACCCTACGTACGCAAGCAACGCAGAGACCGCAACGTAACAATCCGAATCTCACGTACGTACGTGAGACTCGCGCATACTCTTTGCGTTCTGCGCATGCGCACTGGTCACCCGTAAGAGCTCTACGTACGTGAAGCCTCTACGTACGTGAAACTAAAACTGTCTAATATCGGTGCTCGTTTGAAGCCGTTTTACGTTCCTGCCGATTAATTGCTATATACAGTAAGCATATTTTATTACAGGACATACTGATTGTAAATAAACGTCTCCTCGCCGTATGTGCTTTACAAAAATTGGTATTTCTGCAGTGGCAGTTATGTCACTGGCCAAACCAAGTACAGTACCGCTCTTTTCACGGCATTCCCGCGGTGTATGAAGTGCCTTTTAAGAAACTTGCATAGACGGTTGTGCCAGCTTTCCCTCTTGGTAGCAGGTACAAACTCGATGATGGGTCTTCGAGCCGCAGCAACTAGACAAACTTGCCGCGGCATTAGTGGGCTCGACCAGTCGGGCTGCGCAGAGAATTACGTGACAGCGCAGCCGGCACTCACAGGCCCTTCTCCAATGTTGTAGTCACCGAAGTGGGTCTATATAGCCATGTCATTGCAATGCAATTTCGAGTTCCGTCGCCTCCTCGGTTACTTAGTGAAGTAAATAATCATTAATTGTATTTTGTGTTTACGGATTAATTTGATTGTATGAATCTTTAAATTATTCATTCATTTTTATATTTATATTTTTATGTTGTTTGTTGTATTTCCCAATTTTGTTTTGTCGTATTATCCTATCTTATTAGTATATTTGATACCTTATTTTTAAATTATTTTATGAGATGAACAAAATGAATTAAAATATGTGATAACTATGTCGGTGATGTAAACTTTCCATTCAGTCATAAATAATCGTTAAATATTATATATACATCTTGCGGGATGACTCACAATTCATGAGGACACCTTCTGTCCACAGTCCGCCGTGACACATCCTGTCCACATCACTCATGACCCAAGAAATGCCTTCTCATTAAATGTGGCTAGACCGCCTCCATGAAACAAAACATTTCAAATTACCAGTCCTCAAAAACGGTGTGCACTGGTTATCTCAACGAATCACATGAAAACACGGTTCTTTCGCGCATTTGATTTTTCGTAGGCGGCCAAGAACACAAATGCAAAGGGGCAACGTTTTTATATGTAGTGAATTAACGTGAGCGATCTGTTCAACAGTTCTTCTGCCTAACTGAGTCAAATTCTACTACGTAATATGAGGTAGATTCTTACCGACCGCGCAGGGGTGACTATTAACTCCATCTGATATGTTCGCAGTGGATTGATGCCACGAGATAAAACCAGCCAAAGCTGCCAGGTTGGCTCTGGAGCGTGTGCAACCAGCACCGTTGCAAAAAAACTATGCATCCTGATCGGGATCAGCGGCCAGCATATTTGGTCTACACTGCAGGCATTAACCACCCCCACGACATGCAACACCAGCACTCTGGAGGCAGAAGGGGCACCCATTGCACTCGCATTGCTCTCCATTAAGGAGGACGAAACAAACCTACATCATCATCAAATCTCAAGTTGTCTGCGCAATTACGGCAGATGAAATATATTCGCCCGTGTATATCTTATCCTCAAAAGCAGAGGACGCCAGCCCGCTGATGTTATTTCCACACCTGGTCACCACTACCTACACGGAAACCATCGCCCGCGCTATCACCCGAGCTTATGCTAACCGAGTCCCATACGACGGCTGCATAAGATCAAAACCAGTGTTTAACAGTACTGCCCAATCCTTCAACACCATCTTCTCAAACAACATACGTGCCCCTCGCCATACAAACAACAGACGCAGAATCGAGGAAACGGTGGGCAACTGCTTTGAACCAACCTCTAGCGCTGTCTTAGCCATCCCAGCTTTCAACAAAGCCGTATAGAGCAATGTAGTGAGGGTCCCTCCCCGCAGAGGGGGCGAAAAAAATGTTCCCTCCACCGCACTGTTAATAATAATAATTGTTTTTTTGGGGAAAGGAAATGGCACAGTATCTGTCTCATATATCTTTGGACACCTGAACCGCGCCGTAAGGGAAGGGATAAAGGAGGGAGTGAAAGAAGAAAGGAAGAATAGTTGCCGTAATGGAGGGCTCCCGAATAATTTCGACTACCTGGGGATCTTTAACGTGCACTGACATCGCACAGCACACCGGCGCCTTAGCGTTTTTCCTCCATAAAAACGCAGCCGCCGCGGTCGGGTTCGAACCCGGGAACTCCGGATCAGTAGTGGAGCGCCCTAACCACTGAGCCAGCCGCGGCGGGGCTCCACCGCTCTGTTCACTCCCACTTTAAGCCCTTCCCTCATCCCGTGATTGAGGTGTTCACGGAGAGTAAGTCAGTTGCTGCGCCTTCCTTTTAATGAGAATGTTATATTATTTTCGGTACACCAGCTGCATGAGAACTCGCGGCTATGTGTTTCCTTTTGTTGATATTTAAAGATTCGTTCATAAACGAGGTCCATAAAAACCTATACGCAGGTTAAATACGTCGATGCTACCTGTCGAAGTTGACTCATTTTACACGACTGTACAGATGTATTCAGGCAGAGCTTAAGAAGCCTAATCAGTCACACAAAGGTTGTTCGGAAGGAAAACTTGGCATGCGTTGAGAATTAACGAGACGGTTTCTGCAACAGTTCCTGGGCTCGTTGATACGCAACTAAAATTTTTCTTATAAGGCTTGGCAGTTGGTGTGCAAACCCACATATGTTTGAGAGAAAGGGAAGCTTCATTATCACAAATGAATCAGGTGCCCGCAAGACCCAGCTAACACAGAAGTGTTTGTTACCTGGTTTACAACTCATGCTGGATGCCTTTAGCACCTTCGTCACATCGTAAAGGCCGCTCCTCTGTGTTCCGCGTCATAATACGTGTGCAGAGAAAAGACCTTTTTCTTTTTGGTCGGGCGGAACCCAGCTTATGGCTCGCGCTGTTGATGGACAACAACGGGAGGGGGCGGTTTTTGCCTTCCCAAATTTGTGCTTCGCGTCCTCGTTACCTTTGAAGGGTAATATGAATTGTAGCGTAAACCCAGCGTAGCCTTCGTCTCCTGTCAGTCTGAAAAATGAGTTTGGATTAGATCAGCTACTCCAGGATATAAACCAAATTTGTCGGAGCTCATTGTGTTCATTGCCGTTGGCGTTGAAAAGTTCCAGACGCCGATGATTTTGGGGAATCGAAGAGCGCATAAGTGGCTCTCTGTGTCAGTGGGCGTCCCAATTGTTTTTTGAGCACGTGGCTTCGAAGCTAGAGGGAAAAAAACTGGTTTTTGAGGAAAGGAAATTACCCAGTAACTGCCTCACATATCTCGGTGGACACACGAACCGCGCCGTGAGGGAAGGAAGGAAAGGAGTGAAAGAACAAAGGAAGTGAAGGAAGAAACGAAGAAAGAGGTGCCGCAGTGGAGGACAGGTTAATTTCGAGCCCTTGATTATCTTTAACGTGTACTGACATCGCACAGCACACGGGCACCTTTTGCGTTTCGCGTTCATCGAAGTGCGGCTGCCGCGGTCCTGTTCGAACACGGGTACTCCGGCTCAGTTGACGAGTGCCTTAACCACTGCAATCAAAGCAGGTTTTTGCATTTGGACACCAATGCCATGCACCTGAAATCGAGATTGAAGTGTCCACTGACATAGGGGGCCAGTTGTGCTCCTTTCCTTTCGTGAAAACCAACAGCCTCTACAACGTTGTCAACGCCTATAAATCCAATGAAAGCCAGCGGCTACTGACTTGTTTTGTTTGGTAGCTTGAGGAAAGGAAATGGTGCCGTTACTCTCACATGGTGGCCGTAGGGGAAGGGATAAAGAAGGGAGTGAAAGAAGGCAGGAGGAAAAGGAAACTGAAACAAAAATGCTCGTGGTTTAGCTCTGGTTTACCCTGGCCGGAAGCGAAAAACTGCATCTCCCCGGCTACGTTTCGGGTTGAGCGAGTGGTGGTTCCCATAGATAGCAATACTAACACACACACAGTAGTAGGGAGTTTTTCTATTTGTTAAACATCTTGCTTTCTTCGAAACGACATTAAAGCCGCTCACACAAGAGAGCATATATTAAATATAGCTTTGGTGATATATACTACTGTATTAACGTGACAGCGTTAAGGAGCTCGTGTCGCAGAAAAGCTTGTGTCGTCGGCGTTTGGCCGTGAGACAACAATTGCGCATCTC
Source organism: Amblyomma americanum (assembly GCF_052857255.1). Classification (NCBI taxonomy): domain Eukaryota; kingdom Metazoa; phylum Arthropoda; class Arachnida; order Ixodida; family Ixodidae; genus Amblyomma; species Amblyomma americanum. Next base: position 249,327,431 of record NC_135497.1, read on the forward strand.
GGTGGACACCTGAACAGCCCCGTAAGGGAAGGGATTTTAACGCGACAGCGTTAAGGATTGATTGATTGATTTATCGATCGATCGATGTTTCCATCCTTTACGGCGCGATCCGGGTGACCAGCGAGAAATGTTAGACAGGCGTCATTTCCTTTCGTTAAAAGCAATAGCTCCTCTCATCCTTCCCTTACCGCCCGGTTAGAATGTCCGCCGTGATATGTGAGACAGGCGTCCTTTCCTTAATTTGTCCAACGGGCCACGCGTCGCGCCGAACGGGCGATGGCGTTCCGTGTACTCCTCGGCAACGCTGCGACGCGGTGTCTTTTCAATCTTAAAGAGGAAGCTTAAGGGTCCTCCAGTTTTTATTGCTTGTTGTACGCGGAGGTATGGAACGAAATGCGCTTGGAAACGACGCGCAAACCCTGCAGATAATTTCAGAAACCCAAATTGAAACAGAAATTGATTTGGGGGGAAAGGTAATAGCGCAATGCGAGACAGGGCTCATTTCCTTTTCTTAAAACGAACTCATTTTCCATCGATTACGACGCGGTTCGGTTGTCCGCCGAGATATGTGAGACAGGCGCCATTTCCTTTCTTTAAAATCAATTGTTATTCCATTTTCCTTCCCTTACCCGACGCGGGAGCTCTGTGGTTAGGGCGCTCGGCTACAGATCACGAGTACCTGGCTTCCGGCCCGACCGCTGCGGCCTCGTTTCGATGGAGGCGTAACGCGAAAGGCGCCTGTGTGCTGTGTGATATCAGTGCACGTTAAAGATGCCCAGGTGGCAGAAATTATGTACCCGTCACTGTGGCTCAGTGGTAAGCGCCCTCGGCTACTGATCCGGAGTATCCGGTTTCGAACCCGAGAGCGGCGGCCGCGTTTCGATGGAGGGGACGCTAAGGCGCCAGTGTGCTAGCTGTGTGATGTCGGAGCACGTTAAGGATGCCCAGGTGATAAAAATTGCTCCGGAGCCCTCCACTACTGCAGCTCTTTCTTCCTTTCTTCTTTCACTTCCTCCTTTATTTCTTCCCTTACGGCGCGGTACAGGTGTCCAAAGATATATGAGACCTCTAATGCGCCATTTCCTTTTCCCAAAAACTTGTTATTATTATCTTCGGAGCCCTCCTCTACAGCAGCTCTTCCTTTCTTCACTGAATCCCTCCTTTATGCCTTCCCTTACGGCGTGGTTCACGTGTCGGCCGATATGTGAGAGAAATACTGCGCCAATTCCTGTGCCCAAAATGTGGGGCGGTGATGGTAGTTTTTTTATTAAAATAATAGTAAAAAGGAAGGAAAAGATTTTTGCTAGGCCCGGCATCTGCGATCGATACTGAAGCACCTGAGCTGGGGCAGCGGAAATAAAGGATAGCAGGCAGAATGGAGAAATGAAATGAAAGAGGTGAGACGACAGAAAGAGAAGATAGGGGAGAAGTAATATGTACAAACTATTAACACAATAAGAAATGTGTCCAGGTTGTGCGCGTGATTAGTTTATTTTAGAGGAATGAAAACCCACGCGCACAGTACTGTGTTGGCTACAACTGGAGTGGGGCGTCCAGTTGTTAATCGTTCAAGGTAGAACTCGCGAAGCGTTCGGTCACTGCGTGTAACTACCTGACGGAGAAGAGACGGGACGTCAACCCCGTATGTTCGATGAATGCACAGATGCTCACCAAAGTTCGCACATGAGTGCGCGCACTGCCCTGCGGCCACAATAGCCAATGCGCGCGCGGAGGATCATTGCACGTTGTGACCGTGTAAGTGCGCGACAGCCGGTGCCACTGTGGATGCGCTCACCTCCCGCGATGCGTGTGTCGGGGTGCTGCTTTCGGAAATGGTCGTGGATGGCCGCACGCACGTCCTCCAGGGCGAGGGGCAGATAGCTGGCAGGTAGTTGGTGTGCAGCGGTCGCGAGGTCGTCAGCTTCTTCGTTGCCGGCGATGCCACAGTGACCGGGCCCCCACTGTGCACGTACGGCACATCCTTTCTGCGCGAGACGCTCGATGCGCGAGCGAATTTCCCGCACTAGTGGGGTACCGCGGCCGTTAGTATGCAGGCGGCTGAGGGCGGCGCGGGAGTCCCTAAGCAGAGCACTCCTGAGAGGCGGAGGGCCGAGGGTGAGCACAGGTCCAGCCCGAGCCGGATCCCCATCAACTCCGCCGTGGTGAAGGAGCCCAGGAAGGTTGCGTGTTGCTGGCTGTGCAGTCGCAGGGCGGGGATGGTAGCCGGCGCTGCAAGGGAGCAGCTGTCGCGGGCCACTGAGCCGTCGGTGTACATGTGGAGATGGTCCTGGAGCTTCTTGTATATGACGGCTCTGGCCAGCTGCTGAACAGTACAGAGGGGTGTGCTCCGCTTTCCCGCAATGTCGACGATCTCTCGCTGTACATCCGAGGCAGCAGGCCAGGGCGCGCAGGAGCCGTAGGGGGGTGGGCCTTGTGTCAATTGCTCATACTCGAGCAGCGCCGCGCCCTTTCGTGAGCGCGGGTGCGATCGCATTCGCTGCAGCAACGAGCCGCCGTCCGGTGTGCGAAGAAGCCGGTCGATGTGATTCAATGCCCTGCGCGCTGCTTAGAGCTGAAGTGGCCACGCTCCTGCCTCGGCCAACGCTGCGGCGCAATGCGAGTTTTTGGGCAGGCCTGGGCACACGCGCCGGGACTTGCGGTGCTGGAGCTCGAGTTTCTTTCAGCACGGCTTGCGCATCGTGACGAGCGGCAGCGCATAGAGCATCGCCCCCAAAGATGCAGCATTGTATAGCCGTAGCGCAGCTTGCTGGGAGATGCCCTGGCCTCGAGCGGTGAGCTTGTGCACGGCGGCGGTGATTCTCTTCATCTGCAGACAGGCCTTGGTCGCCGCGGTGAGGAAGGAAAAGCGCCAGTCGATGTCCAGGCCAAGGTACCGCACCGATTTACGCCAAGGAATCGGAGACACGTCCATTGACAGTAGCGGAACTTGCGCGCGCGAGCGCGAAACGCAGACCATGGCCACCGATTTGTCCGCGCTCCGCGACAGACCGAGGCTTCGCAAGCTGGCATCGAATGCAGCCAGGGCTCCCTGAAGGCACCCCCCGCATGCGGAACGCCTCGCCCGGTGGTCCCCGGCACCACAGAGCTATGTCGACTGCATATATGGACATGTACACATGGTGTCGGCCGCTCGTGGGGAGGGAGGCCAGTACCACTGACATGGCAACATTAAACAGAAATGGTGATAAGACACAGCCCTGCGGCACGAGCCCATGTCCACCGGGCGAGGCTTGGAGAGCTTACTCCCTACTCGTACGCGCATGGTGCGCCCGCTCAGGAAGCCATGAACGTATCGCAAAAGGCGCCTGCTCACACCGGCCCAATCAAGCACCGCGAGAATTGGTGCGCGGTGAACATTGTCAGATGCGCCCGAGACGTCCAGTAGTAGAAGCAGCGTAACCTGGCCTGCCGCCCTGGCATGCTCCAGTGCTGTAACAACGTCTGATATATAATCAGCCGTGCACCGCATCCCAAGGAAACCCGTCTGCCGCTCGTCAAACAAATCAGCCTCCGCAGCCCGCTCGTTCAGACGCTGCAACGCCATATGCTCCATGAGCTTACCTGCCGCTGATGTTAATGCCACTGGCCGGTATCCGCACTGCTCCGTCGGCGGGCGCCCTGCCTTTCGGATGGGACAAACGACCGCGGTTCGCCAATCCTCCGTTGCTACCCGCGTTCCCAAACTAGGTTGATCGGCTGCAGGAGGATCTGCGTTGCTGCGCATTCAGATTTCGAAGCATCTGGTATGTCACCCCGTCCGGTCCGGGCGCCGAGCGGCGGCGGCAGCGCTGCAGCGCATTGTTCTGTTCTGCCGCGGTGAACGGCGCATCACATGGACCTTCCGAGGCGACGGGCAAGGGACAGGCGTCGCTTCTGGGGCTCTCAGGAGCAGCTATGTTAGCTGCGTTTACGTGGCTGGGCGGCTCGAACCGATCGGCAAACCGCTCTGCCAACTCTTCAAAGCTATGCCCGCTGGAAATCGCGAGGGCGGCCAGCGTTTGACGGTTTGCCTGTGGTTCAATGATATGCCGCAGGGTGTCAAACAGCCTCCGCGAGCTGACATCTTCTTCCATCCTTTGGCATAGTGAAGCCCACTGCCGGCGGTATAGCTTGTTGGCGCGGCATCGTGCTGCCGCGTCCAAGCGGTTGTAGACACTCCAGTCAGCGGCTCTGTCAGTCCGTCGCGCCCGTCGCTCTGCGCGATCTCTCTTCTCGCGCAGATTGAGCAGCTTTATACCAGGTGTGGGCTGCCCTGCCCTGACCTCTGCTCGTTGGGTGTCTGCGAGAGCGCTTCGGACTAGACTTGAAAAGAAATCTGCTTCAGTGGCCGCCGCCTCGTCGACCGCCCGCCTGAGCGCACTCCAGCTGGTAATGGAGTAGGCACGCTTGGGGCGCGCCTCCAACGCAGTGGGTTCGATTAGGATGGAGTAATGATCCGAGCCCCAGAGAGATGGTGATCGGGGCCATGTTGCCTCGATGCTTCTGGATGCGAAGGCAACGTCGATGCAGGAGCCGGTTGTTCCGCGTCGTCGAAAGGTGGGCTCGCCGGTGTTCAAGGGGGTGAGTCCCAGCTGCGTTGCTGCGTCGTGCAGGTCGTCTCCACGCGCGGAGTTGCGCGCACTGCCCCACGTACTATGATGGGCGTTAAAATCACCACAGATGATTTGGCGCGGGGCGCAGCACGAAGACAGCATGAAAACACAGCGCGTTCCACGCGACAGCTGGACGCACATAAACACTGGCCACCGACGTGTCAACACCAGCGACGCGCACTGTCACCACCACGCACCCCTGGGCGTCAGATGTCACCGCCGCCGAGCAGACGAGGGTGTGCTGAGCGTCCTGCTGCACGTATATCGTGCACCTTGATTTCCCGGGGCGGTGAGATGTGTCACAACAGGGCACTGCAGCGCAGGTGGGTTCCTCGCACGTGGTGGCTGAGTGGTAGCCAATGTAGCCAGGTAGCCGCATCTGGGGCTCCCCGTCATGTGAACGTACGTACGTCTCCTGCAGCGCGATAACTTCCGGCGAATCTCGTACGATGCGAACTATCACTTCGGCGTGATAGTTCTGTAAATGGTGCCGTAACTCTCATTATTTGGTAGACACCTGATCCACCCCGTAATGGAAGGGATAAAGAAGGGAGGGTAAGAAGACAGGGATAAAAGAAAATTAAAACAAAAACTTCTGGTGGTTTAGCTCTGGTTAACTCTGGTCGAAATCAAAAAACTGCATCTCCCTGGTTACGTTTCGGGTCGAGTGAGTGGCGGTTTCCATAGATAGCCGTACTGACACACACACACAGTAGTAGACAATTTTTCTATTTGTTAAACACCTTGCTGTCTTCGAAACGACAATAAAGGCGCTCACACAAGAGAGCATATATTAAATATAGCTTCGGTGATATTTACTATTGTATTACCGCGACAGCGTTAAAGATTTGTGTTGCAGAGAAGCCAGCGTCGTCGGCGTCTTTGGCCGTGAGCGAAAAATGGCGCATCTCGGTGGACACCTGAACCTCGCCGTAAAGGAAGGAATTTTATCGCGACAGCGTTAAGGATTCATTGATTGATTGACCAATCAATCGATTGATCGATAGATTTTTCCTTCCCTTACGGTGCGATCCAGGTGTCCAGCGAGAAATGTGACACAGGCATCATTTCCTTTCCTTAAAAGTAATTGTTCCTTTCATTATACTTCTCTTACGGCCCAGTTCGGGTATTCGCCGAGATATGTGAGACAGGCGTCCTTTCCTCACGTTGTCCAACGGGCCACGCTTCGCGCCGGACGGGCGCTGGTGTTCCGTGTACTCCTCGGCAACGCTGCGACGCGGTTTTGCGTGGATGGAAACAAATTTCTTTAGAAAAAAAAGGAAAGAAAAAATTCTTCCAGGGTGGTCTCCTACTTGTCCAGGAGTCCACGGGCTTGTGTCTCACGTAAGCCCCGATCCATCAGCCATTTCTGGCCGGCGGGCTGAGCGGTCCGTAAAGCAGCCTCCCAGGAAGAATGAGTGGGATTGGGGATGAGGGGTACTGCCTGTGGGGAAGTACATTCCCAAAGGTAGTGGAAAAGTGTGCATCTGGGCACACCACAGGTGTTAAATTGAATAGGGAAGGTGGGGTGAAAGCATGAGAGACGGTAGGGTGAAATAAAGCAGCCCGTCTGTAATATTCGCCAGGTGGCGCTGGATAAGGGCGACAAAGTACAGTGGGGTGGTGGTAATGTCATGCGGCTGACTTTGTAGAATGCGGTGATTTGATATTGCCGCGAATATTTGCAGTGTGTTCGTTTTTCAAATTTGCCGCCACATCACTTTATCGCTTTGTTTGCTACGCAAGACGCGACTAGATTTATCTCGATTGATCACAGCCAGGCAGAGCTCATTCTACGTTGTTCCGGAATGTTCTAGTAACTTTCCGCTCTTTATCTCGAAAGTTCGCTATCAGCTTTTAATTGAGCACGGCCGACAGCGGCCGGCATTCTGTTCGACGACCGCCGAGCACGCTTGTCGCTTCGCCGCCGCCGAGTGATTCAGTCCAATTTGGGTGCAAGTCAGCCCAAATAAACAGTTCTTTTAGAAGACCCTTTCGTCCGTCTTCATCGCTGCTTCGACTGTCGTCACCACTACGTGACATCTGGTGGAGGTGCGGGGTAGCTTACCATGTTCCGGACGCCCCCTTCAAGTCGTGAAGCCAGCCCTGAGCGCATCGCACCCGAGTACGAGCCAGCAGCTCAGCGAGCCAGCCGACGTCTCCAGGGAGAGGAGCCTGAGTTCGGGAAACTGCCGGACCGCACCAGGCAGCAAAAAGACGCTGCTACGAGCACCGCAATCCTGCCGAAGATGTCGACACCGATCATACTGCAGCAGCCGCGGGTGCCGCCAACTTTGATGCAGGAAAAATTGGACACGTGTTCTTCTCATTGGATGGCTCCGCACGCACGTGGTACGAAAACTAAGAGTCGCCCCTTACGACATGGGAGCTATTCAAGAGAGAACTATTGAAGGTGTTCACCAGTGTCGTGAGGAAAGAATGAGCCGAACGACTCCTCGAGTCCAGGATCCAGCTTCCGAATGAGCTCGTCCGCGGTTACGTCGAGGAGATGAAGCGCCTATTTTGCCGCGCCGACACCGGGATGACCGAGGAAAAGAAAGTTCAGTTTTTAATGCGCGGCGTAAAAGAACAACTTTTTGCAAGCCTCGTCCGCCAGCCGCCAAAAACAGTCTAGGAATTCATGCAAGAAGCCTGCACGATTGAGAAGACCCTCGACGTCCGAGCTCGGCAGTGCAATCGTCCTTCCTCTGCCTGTGCAATCCGTTCGCACACGCCGGCCACCAGCAGCGACAGCTTGCGGGAAGTTATCCGCGAAATCATCCGAGAGAAGCTACGCCGGTTACTGCCATCCTCCTCACAGCCACAAGCAGCGACTCTGATGGACGTGGTCCGGGAAGAAGTGCAACAGGAACTTGGCACCCCGACGGCCACAGAACCCCAGGCCACGATTTACGCCGCTGCAGTAAGGACTGCCCAACCCCAACGACAACCCCCACATCCTCCCCGAGATGAGCCACTTGTTCCACAACGCCGCCTCCCAGCCCCCGCCCCCCCAGCCTATGACCGACGCTCAAGCCCCAGGAAATGCGACGCCTGGAGGAGTTCCGACAACCGGCCGTTGTGCTTCCATTGCGGTGAGGCCGGCCATATTGTTCGTCACTGTCCGTACCGACGTATCGGTCTTCGAGGATTTGCCATTAACGCCCCACGACCACGCTTCGGGCAACGTCCGCAGGAAATACCTGCGTCGAGAAGAGTACACGCCGAACCGCTTTTCGCGCTCACCATCGCCGTCAACCTCGCGCTTTGCGTCGCCACGCCGCAGCTACGCAGCCGCGGTACGAGGAAGGTCTCCCAGCCCCCGTAGGGGAAACTGAAGGCAGCAACCTCTGGAGGTGAGGTTGCTCAAGAGCGAAACGCCGAAGATCCTCCACCGACCACGCCCCATGAAGACGCTGCACCCGCGACGCCGCATGAAGAACCGGCACTCGCTGCACCGACGCCGCACACACTGAGAACCCCGACCACGACGCAGGCTGCCTTGAAAACGACGCCGCCACCCAGAAGAGCTTCGACCACACGCCCCACCCGCGACTCGCATACGCGACGAAGCCGTGACCCGACGCCGAGAGTGACATGCAATGCAAGAGCGAGGACCTCTGACTTAGAAGTGACTATCGACGGCCGGAAAGTTACCGCTCTAGTCGACACAGGAGTCGATTACTCGGTGATGAATGGAACATTAGCTGCGCAGCTGAGAAAAGTCACAACGGCTTGGGACGGCCTAAAAATTCGCACCGCAGGGGGCCACCTCATTACGCCATCAGGACGATGCACAGTGCGAGTGACTGTCAAAGGACATACCTATCCTGCGACCTTTGTTGTGCTACCGCAATGCTCCCGCGAAGTGATCTTGGGTATGGATTTCCTTAATGAGCATCAGGCGATCATCGACCTGCGATCCAAGCTGCGCTTTCGACGGACGATGCCATCGTTTCGATGAAAACTCGGAAAAATCACGTTGCCCTGAGTGTCCTGGAGGAAGAAGTGAGCGTCCCACCCCGATCAAGCGTTATCCTGACCGTAGGCGCCACGAAAGCCATTAACGTTGAAGCCATCATCGTGGGCAACATGCAGTTGCTCCTAGACCGAGGAATCAGCATCGCAAGAGGCATAGCACATTTGCGCAATGGCCAGGCCGAAGTACTGCTGACTAACTTCAGCGAAGAATACCGGCACATTAACAGAGGAACGACGATTGCTTTCTTCGACGAAATATCTGACGTACGAGACTCCTTCGCCCTCTCCGACCCCTCCGCAGAAGATTCGCCTGACCAAGAGAACTCGCTACTTTCGACATCAACCCAGCCCTGCACCGGAACAGACAAGAACAGATCCGCAATCTGCTTCAAAGCTACAGTGAGTGTTTTTCGACATCGCCGAAGGTGCGACAGACGCCAATTGCCAAGCATCGCATTATAACGGATCAACACGTCCAACCACTCCGTCAAAGCCCCTACCGTGTGTCACCGCGGGAACGACAAGCCATCCGGGACCAAGTCGAAGAAATGCTTCGCGACGACGTCATCCAGCCTTCAAACAGCCCACGGGCGGCACCGGTTGTTCTAGTGAGAAAGAAAGACGGCGCACATCGATTCTGCGTGAATTACCGCCGCTTGAACAACATAACAAAGAAGGACGTCTACCCCCTCCCCCGCATCGACGACACACTGGACCGCCTCTGCAACGCCAAATATTTCTCATCGATGGACCTCAAGAGCGGCTACTGGCAAATTGAGGTCGACGAAAGAGATCGCGAGAAGACAGCATTCATCACTCCGGATGGGCTGTTTGAGTTCAAGGTGATGCCATTTGGTCTCTGTTCCGCACCAGCGACGTTTCAGCGAGTAATGGATACAGTGCTGGAAGGCCTGAAGTGGCAAATTTGTCTGGTATATTTAGATGACGTCGTTGTCTTCGCCTCGAACATTGAAGAGCACCTCAAAAGACTTCGAACAGTACTAGACGCAATCAAGTCGTCTGGCCTAACCTTGAAAGCAGAGAAATGCCACTTTGCCTACGAAGAGCTGCTGTTTCTAGGCCACATCGTTAGCAAAGAAGGAGTACGCCCAGACCCACAGAAAAACGCTGCTATTGAACACTTTCAACCGCCGGCTGATAAGAAAGCAGTGCGCAGATTTCTCGGACTATGCGCATATTACCGACGATTTGTGAAAAACGTTTCGCGCATCGCCGAGCCCCTGACCCAACTGAAGAAGGCAGAGGTGCCGTTTATATGGGAAGCGCCGCAAGCAGAAGCCTTCAAGGAACTTCAGCGTCGTTTACAGTCCCCACCGATCCGTGCGCATTTTGATGAAAACGCCGATACTGAAATTCATACCGACGCAAGCAGCGTGGGACTAGGCGCCGTCCTCGTTCAAAAAAGTGACAGGTTGGAGAAAGTCATCGCATACGCTAGCCGTTCCCTCTCCAAGGCCGAGGCTAACTATTCGACAACTGAGAAGGAGTGCCTTGCCATCATCTGGGCTACGTCGAAATTCCGCCCCTGCCTTTACGGACGGCTGTTCAAGGTGATCAGCGACCACCACGTGCTCTGCTGGCTAGCCAATTTGAAGGACCCCTCTGGCCGACTCGCTCGATGGAGTCTGCGTCTCCAGGAGTTTGACGTCACCGTCGTTTACAAGTCCGGACGCAAGCACTCTGACGCCGATTGCCTCTCACGAGCCCCTATAGATGCACCGCCGCCGGACGACGATGAGGACGTCTTCCTGGGACTCATCAGCCCCAGCTCTTTTGCTCAGCAGCAACGCTCGGACCCCGACCTAAAAGGCCTCATCGAGTACCTGGAAGGCAAGGTTTCTTCACCCCCCGCTTCATTCAAGCGAGGACTGTCTTCCTTCTGTGTGCAGAATGAGGTCCTTGTGAAGAACTTTACAGCGAACAAAACAGCCTACCTCCTTGTTGTACCTACTTGTCTCCGCGAAGAAGTTCTACAGGCTTCACACGACGAGCCGACAGCTGGACATATCGGGTTTACTCGCACCCTCCGCCGCATTCAAGACAAGTATTACTGGCCCCGACTGTCTGCCGATGTCGCACACTATGTGAAAACCTGCCGAGATTGTCAGCGACGAAAGACTCCTCCCACACGGCCAGCAGGATTTCTGAGCCCCATTGAACCTCCCTCAAGGCCCTTTCAGCAGATTGGCATGGACTTGCTTGGCCCTTTTCCAACGTCAACATCTGGAAAGAAGTGGATCATCATAGCGACCGACTACCTGACCCGCTACGCCGAGGCGAAAGCCCTACCGAACGGAACAGCAGCAGAAGTCGCCAAATTTTTCGTGGAGTGCATTCTTCTTCGACACGGCGCCCCCGTTGTGCTCATCACGGACAGAGGAACAGCATTCACGGCGGAACTAACGCAAGCCATCCTGCGCTACAGCCAAACCAGCCACCGGAGGACAACTGCATACCATCCGCAGACCAACGGACTGACCGAGCGCCTGAACAAAACCATCGCCGATATGCTCGCTATGTATGTCGATGCCGAACACAAAACCTGGGATGTCATCCTGCCTTACGTCGTCTTCGCCTACAACACCGCAGTGCAGGAGACCACCCAGATGACGCCTTTTAGGCTCGTCCATGGCAGGGAGGCCACGACCATGCTAGACGCCATGCTGCCCAACGTTACAGAAGAAGAGAACGTCGACGTTGCCGCCTACCTTCAACGCGATTACGGATCAAAGATCAGCAGCGGTCCGACGCCAGACGCTACAACCTACGAAGACGCAATGCGGAATACAAGCCAGGAGACCAAGTCTGGGTGTGGACGCCCATTCGCCGCCGTGGATTGAGTGAAAAGCTTTTGCGCCGCTATTTCGGCCCGTACAAGGTTCTTCGTCGGCTGGGTGAACTGGATTATGAAGTCATCCCTGACGCAATGACTGCATCCCAGCGACGCCGCGTACGACCAGAAGTTGTCCATGTAGTCCGTCTGAAGCCGTATTATGCGCGCTAAAGGCCGCTGCATTTCCATGCTCTATTTTCGCGAGATCCGTTTTTTTTCTTACTAGTCGCATTATTTGTTTTAATGCATCGGGTGGATGCTTCTTTGAGAGGGGAGTAATGCCTCGAATATTTGCAGTGTGTTCGTTTTTCAAATCTGCCGCCACATCACTTTATCGCTTTGTTTGCTACGCAAGACGCGACTAGATTTATCTCGATTGATCGCAGCCAGGCAGAGCTGATTCTACGTTGTTCCGGAATGTTCTAGTAACTTTGCGCTCCTTATCTCGAAAGTTCGGTATCAGCTTTAAATTGAGCACGGCCGACAGCGGCCGGCATTCTGTTCGACGACCGCCGAGCACGCTTGTCGCTTCGCCGTCGCCGAGTGATTCAGTCCATTTTGGGTGCAATTCAGCCTAAATAAACAGTTCTTTTAGAAGACCCTTTCGTCCGTCTTCATCGCTGCTTCGACTGCCGTCACCACTACATGACAATATGTATAAAGGACCGATGGGGCCTCTTGCGCAGGGTTGGGAGCCTGATCTCCCGGGGTCCGGGAGGACCGTTCTCGGGCCAGCGCATGAACGCGCTCATTACCGGGGACCGAGGCATGCCCATGGATCCACGACAGAGTAACCGTCCGGGCAAGACAGGTGGCTGTGGCAATAATACGGTGTGTGGCCAGCGTCGCCACGCCCTTTAGGTAGTGGTGGTATGCGGCCTGGGAATCTGCAAATTTCGGTTATGTTTTTTTCGATGGTGGAGTGGGACAGCGCAAGTGCGATGGCGGCTCCTTCCTGCAGGTGAATTCAGATAGTGGCGGCGGCCCCCACAGTGCCTTCTTCATAGGCTGCGACTGCCGAAAGAATCCCACTTTAGAATTTTCTGCCTCGTCGACATAAAGGATATTGGAGTGGTTGCTGTATGTTTTGCTGTAATAGCTCTCTCGAGCCTGCCGCCTACCCTGATGGAGGCTAGCGCTCGTATTGCGCGGTAGGGGCTTTTGATATATGTGATTCTGCATGCGCAGAGAAATCATGTAGGGTGTAGGACTTGTTGGGGTTGGAATGTGTGGATTGAGACGGAGCTGTCGCAGCAGGAAGTGACCTGTTTCCGTGCGACTCGGGCGGACTAATTGGTTGGTGCGTTGAGCCTCTATTAATTCGATCACGGTATTGTGGGTACCAGTGGCCAGGAGGCATTTCGTGCTAACCGTCCCTGGAAGACGCAGGGCGGAGGTGACAGCCGTGCGTATTAGGATGTCTGCCTGTTGTGTTTGGCGCTGAGTGAGTATGTGGTATGGGAGGTGGTATATAATGCGGCTGATGATTAATGCATCTGTCATATTGAGGGTCTCGCGTTCACACAGCCCATGATTGCGTGCTGCCACCCGCTTGATTAGTGCAGCCACCTGTTTGGTCTCTCTTTGCAAGAGCTGAAAGGTGGGGGTAGCATGTAGTGTGTTGTTAATGAGAAGGCCGAGAATCTTCACCTGAGACACAATGGGCACCGGATTCCCGTACATGGGCAGTTCAATTGGGGGGGGGGTCTCACTGGGCAGGGGTTTCAGCTGCAAGAGTTTCGATTTATTTGGGGAGCCACGGAGTCCTGTGCTTGCTAATTGGGGTGGGTGATGTCTATGGCAGATTGCAGGATATCATGGGCTGTTCCAATAGATCCTCCCGTTGTCGAGAGGGTTATATCATCTGCGTATATGGCTGCCTGGAGCCCTGGGATAGCAGCAAGGGCCTTTGCCAGTGGTGCTAGGGCAATGTTAAAAAGTAAATTTTAAGGGACCTCCCCTTGTGCGGTTCCCCGTTTAGGCAGGGGGAAAAGCTGGGAAGCGACATCCCCAAGATAAAGTTTTGTCGTGCGTCCCCGAAGGAAGGCCCGAACATACTGCCATATGCAGGTGCCACAGCCGGTGGTGGCTAATGTCGTCAGGATATGGTCATGGCTTAGTGTTTTGAAGGTCTTATGAATATCCAGGGCCAGTATGGCTCGCGTAGCGGCTGTGCAGCGCTTGGTGTACAAGAGAGACTCTTTAAGAGCTGGAAGTACGTCTTGCGCCGAGATGTTTGGACGGAAGCCAAATTGAACGTTGGAGAGGAAGCCTGTTGTTTCTATGAACGGTTGCAGGCGGTTGAGAATAACATGCTCGAAGAGTTTGCCGACACAGCTCGTAAAGGAGATGGGGCGCAAATTTTGAAGGTTCAGGGGTTTGCCCGGTTTGGGTATAAATCGCATGCTGGCATGGGTCTACGCTAACGGGCGTCCCAGCGTGCCAGTGGTTATTAAAGAGATCTGTGAGTTCCCGAAGCGAAACTTCGTCCAGATTGAGTAGTGCCTTGTACGTTATGCCATCCGGCCCCGACGCCGTAGAGCGGTGAATACTAAACAGTGCTCGGCGGTCCTCGGTTAAGGTAATGTCGGCATCAAGTTCCGGGTTAGGTGAAGGTTGATTGGGTGGATCTGCTGACTGAAGGGGTGGGGTATATTAAGTGTCGCGTAGTTGGCCAATTACGCCTGTGCCCTTTTGAAGCTCTAGTTGTATTAGACGTTGTGTGCTTACTTGTGTTTCAGATTTAGTGGTTTTTGGATATAAGAGAGCGCTTAAGAGGGACCATGTGCGTTTAGTGCTTAATGTACCCTTCAGGTCGTTACAAAAGGTTGCCCAGTTTGCGCGGGCTAAGCTGTTCGCGTATTCTTCTGCCTCACAAGTAAAAGCGGCTATGCGCCATCTCCATTTACGATTGTGTCTCTGGTGTCGCCCGCGCTTGAAAAGTCCCTGTTGGGCCTCTCATAGATGAACCAGATGCGGATCAACCTGTGGTACTGCAGGGGTGTTTTTAATGCGTTTGCTGTTCACCTGGATAGCCTCCACCAGACGGTCTGTCCAGTCGGTGACAGCACTGGGTTTGGTAGAATCAGCTGCCAAGTATGAGCGCAATTTATCCCAGTCAGTGAGAAGCTGTGAACGAGGGTTGAAAACCTTGGAATCGTAAGCGATAGTAGTACAGACAGGAAAGTGGTCACTCCCAAAGCTGTCTTAGACCACCGTGTGAGATTTAACGATTATTTTCGGTTTGGCCCATGTGCGATCGGGTGTGGTGTCGCGGGTGACACTTGTGCCGATGCGAGTGGGTACGGTGGGGTTTGTGATCAGGCCAAGGTTGTAATCAGCCATTGCGGTAGAAATGAGGTTACATTTGGGGGTATCCGAGGTGTATCCCCAGTGCGTGTGACGTCCATTAAAATCACCGACCGCAGGAAGCCGGACCCCGTAAAGTATCTGTTGCGGGTCCAATGGACTTATTTTTGCAAATGTGGCGGAGAGTTTGAACGATGCTTCACTCCTGCCACCGATTGGCCTGGTATTGCCTTACCTCCGGGATCGGCCTTGTCTTTAGCGCCTCTGTACTATCCTGTCTTTCTATCCCATCTTTCAACTCTCCTACTATCTGCACGTGGTAGCGATTGTGGCTCGGCTTGAGCCAGTGAGCAGGCCTGTGCACTTTCCTTTTCGTTCTTCCTGGCAACAACTGACAGACAGACAGCTTTTAGTAATGAAAGGAGCCCAGGATGCCCGGAATAAATCTGCCTTTATCTTTGGTATTGAATATATGTTAAGAATAATGAGGCCATATGTGTGCCCGGGAGAGCTGAGCTCTGTCGCGGTATACTGAGTGTCCGTGATTGCGGGCGTGTTTGTCGGTGTGCGGTCTAGCACCGGCATGGATGCGAGTGTCAAGATTGCCGTACTTGGCGTAAGGGCTGCCGTGTGATAACCGCGGATATGAATGCGATTTGTTTCTGTCTCTTGCAGAGTGATGTCAGGGAGGGGATTAGGGGAGTTTGCGATATATGCTCCTAGTTGAGCTTATTTTCGGCATATGCTACGATAGCTCCATTGCCATATAATTGTTTCTTTTGGTGTAGTGGACTGGCGTCGTCGCCGACCTTTTCGCGTGCTATTGTTCTGTGCCGTGTTGTTGGTCTGGAGATACTGGATCAGGACAGGCAGCGGGATGAACTGCGCGCTGCTTGCGAGGCAATTCCTCATGAGGTATAAGTTCGAAAAGCTTATTGATGCCGGCTTCACGTTTTTCCAAGCGTGTGTTGATCGTAACTTCCAGCCTGTCCGTCATGGTCTGTGTCAGCTGTGCCTGGGCTTGTATCAGCTGTTGCTGCATCGCTCCGAGTTGTTCAGCAGCTATAGTGTTGATTATGCTAGTGATTTCTGAACAAAATTCAGCGGAACGTATGTATTGCTTTACCGCATCTTGAGGTGCAATAGTGTAGTCAGGGGTTGGATAAGGGGTTCTATAGGGAGGCTGCTTAGACGGACCACTCACCCTTTTTAGCAGGGCCGGCTCCTTTCTCAGGTGTAGCGTTCCGGAGTGACTGCGCCTCTCTAGTCTCCTGGATGCGGGCTGCGGATTCACTGGCTTTCGAGGTAGAGTCCCGCGGCTCGATGGCGTCCGTCTTGGCACCACTAGGCTCCAAAGCTTATGTCCGGCGTTCACGGTGTCCACACTGTGATTTTCCGTCTGGTTTTTGTTATCTTGTTCGTGTGACGGTTCCGGGTTCTCGGCCTCCATGGCCTGCTCCAAAGGTGCCTGGGCGGCCATGGTGACCACTGGGTTCTTCTTCCTCAGCGGTGGGAGGGGTGGCCATTCTTCTGTGCTTTGGTTCCAAGTTTTCTTTGCGTGGACGATGGGTGCTTTGCTTGGACCGCTGGTCTGATTCACTTCCATGAGCAGTGTTATGCTGTTGCTATACCTTTGCTGTTCTCCCGGCCGGTGGACTTCGGTTTGGTTCAATTTGGGCCGATGCTCAATCCTGGGTCGATGCTCGGTCTTGTGTTACTGCTTAGTCTTGTGCTTCAGAGAAGTCTTTTGCTTCTGCTCAGTCTTTTGGTTCTTCTGCACATCTAAAAGAGTGCTCTGTGCAGCAATTTCTCCATCAGGATGACGTCAGATTGTGGATTTATCAGCTTTGCTTGTCTTTTGTCCTCTTTTGCTGTAATTCTTCTGTCTTGCCGGACAGTTGGTGTCAATGGTGGAGTGGTTGGATGTGTTACAGACGATGCAATGCTTTTTGCAATCGACATGTCCTGGTGGAGGATTGCGTATTCCGCAATTGTAGCACCTTCTCTCCTGCGAAGTGGGGCAAACGTCCGCTCGGTGTCCTGTTTTTAGGCAGCATCCGCAGACCTGCACCACTCGTCGGAATGGCTTCCGCCTGTTTTCTATGCCACCGAGGGAGACAAACCGTGGTACTCCTTTGCATTCAAAGGTATATAGACATGCCCCCTTTGTGCCGAAAAGCCTTGCATGAATGATGTTTATTTGTTGAGGATATGTTTCCGCGCAGTTTATCAATTCATCTTCCGTTGGTATCAGTAAGGCACCTGTAATGATGCCTTTACATGAGTTGTCTGGTCATGCTGCATACGCATTCATTAAATATTCCGTTCCTCCTAGATTCATTGCCTGAATGTTGCAAATCTGTTGAGTGAGTTCCGGATCCAGGGTGCTCAGAATAGCGACATTTTGCTCCGGCTTGACTCTGACCCTGGCATCGTGTGCTAATTGGCGGCTGAGCTTGAATTGTAAAGTAGCAAGTAGTGACCTACCGGAGCTACTATGCAGCGTCACCCCTCTGCGTAGACGTATCACGATCTTGTAATCATCATGCGGCAGCCTCGGTAATTTGACGGGACGAGCGGGTCGTGATCTTTCCGCGGGTTTATGTGCTTCTGCCTTCGTTATAGGTTCGAATCGTTTTTTTCGTGCGTCGATCATCCTGAACCATGGCGTGGCCTTCGGGTGGGCTTCAGTCTTGTCTCGTGTCATCCAGTCGGAAAACGAGTTGGAGTACGGGTCTTCCTGTGGCGTCCCGTGCCGCAGGCCCTCCTCCGGTGCATGGGTGTTAGAAATTCCGGGTGTGGAGTCCTGAGTTTCCATGTCGACAACTTTGTGGACTCCCTCCGGTGTCGTCGGCAGCGAGAACGACCCGTTGTGGCTGGATGGCAAGGCAGCGGCGTCGGCCATGTGATGCGTTGACGTGGAACGCCGCTCCGCTGCTCCGTACGCCGCCACGGGGAATTAGGCTTAGTGCGGCGACTTCGCCTTGGAGGTCTTCGTAAGCTGCTTGTGCAAAATACAGCTTGCGCACGGGCGAAGGCGTCCTCGCAAAAGCTCCATTGGGTGTTCACAAAAGCCTGAGGTAGGAATTTTTTGCCCTATGAAGGGTAATTGGTAGAATAAAGCAGGAAATTCACAGAGCCCATGTGAAGCGCGTCCGCTCCGCTCGGTTTCATGGCTGGTCCATTTCGCGGGGTCGCGTCTCACTCTTGAAGACGAAGCTTAAGGGTCCTCTAATTTTTTATTGTTTTTTGTACGCGGAGATATGGAACCAAATCCGGCTGGAAACGAAGAGCAAACCGTGCAGATAATTTCAGAAAGCCAAATTGAAAGGGGACAGCGCTGCGTTTGCTGAGGTGAGCGGACGTGTTCACATCGGCTCTGTCTTCTACAAATGATTTCGCAGCGATTTCAACTGCATTTCATCGCCCACCTTTCACCAACTGATCCGTGAATCGAGAGACATCGACGGATACCCAGTTTTGAGGTGGGCCCCATTCTTCGCAGAGATATTGCACTTTCTGCGCTCCGACACCGCCATAGCCTCGCTAGGTCTAGGCGTGTACGCCAGACACTAGGCCTAGCCGGCGCAACCGCTGCGCGCCGCTGACAGACGCGGCGCCACGTATACGGACTCTCTCCAACGAAGCGGCACAAGCCGACGAACGTGACTCAGGAATGAACGTGCAAGTGATGGGGGAATACATTTTCGCCGACGAAATTACCGAAGAAGCCGGATGGAAGACCGGCGGAGGGCGGCATTCGAGAACCCGAGACCACGGTGCGAATTCGACGCAGGACAGCGATGCAAGAGCGAATGCGCCTGGCACCGGCCAGCAAGGTACGAAACCCAAGCATGTCAAAGGAAAGGTTATCAAAGCGGGACGCATGCCCAGACTACCGAAGGAGGAAATTAAAATTGTGGTTCGACCAAAATGCGGCTTCGACATCGTTAAGGTCGGCACCCCGACGGTCACTGCCGCACTCTTCGTGGCCGCCGACATAACGGGAGAAGAAAGTGCGGAGGACACGGTCTGTCCGAGCTCGCACCAGAACATCGTGGTCGTCAGCACACCGAAACGAGCGAACGCGGACCGCTATGCCAAACTGCAACAAATTCACATCCAAGGGAACCGCACGAAGTCACCGCGTACGAAACGGCAGCCGATAATACAACCAAGGGAGAGATTCGTGGCATCCCCATTGAGGACGTACCCTGAGCACTGGACGAGAACATCGTAAACCGGAGAAACCCACTGGCACTGGCGGCCAAACGCATAGGCACTACGACCACGGTTGTAATTGCCTTCGATGGGCACAATGTGCCCAACCTCGCCAGGTACGGCGCAACATTCGTTCATTGCACGTTGTATCGCAAGCAAATTGACATCTGTTACAAGTGCGGACGCCTCGGCCGCCGCATGGGCATTGCCCAAATCCCTTGCCCAAATCCCGCCAATCGCATTTGCAGGCTCCGCAACCCAGACCTGGGGCACCAATGCTCGCCCAAGTGCAACCTTTGCGGCGCCGCTCACATCACGACCGACAAGGCCTGCAAAGCAAGGTACAAGACTCCGTATGTGATTCGCAGGCGACGATGGGAGCGCCAAAACGCACATGCCCAACTGAGACAGCAAGACTTCCCGCCCATCCAGCCGCACAGACCCAGATTCACGTCGTGATCGTGTGCCCGGTCCCGGTCCCGCAGTCGTCAAAGGCAGAACCGCGATCCGACCAGATCGACATCCAGGACGCCAACTCCCGGAGACAAGGTGAGCTGGGCGGACACTGTCCGGGGCATCGCGCGGGAGGGGGTCGTAACAGCACCTGCAGTCCCCGAGCAGAATCAAAAAGTCGATAATGACATTTTAGAGGCGCTAAGGAAAGAGAATGCAGAAATGCGAAAAGAGAACGCAGTATTGCGCGAACAAGTCCAAAAGCTAATGGAAGAGATGCGAGAACTCAGACGCGAGTGCACCGGGATGAAAAAAAAACAAACATAACGCACAACAGCAGGTACCGGCGAGTGTTCCTGACGCGGACGCGCCCGCCCCGAAGAAACGGGCGACACAACACCACGAGAGCGGTTTTGAGAGCCAGGTGCGAGTGGAAATTACAGACATCAAGAAAATGCTATGCACCATGCAAAGTACCATTGGGACCCTACATGCAACATTCCTCGGCCTCGAAATCAGGACCACTAACCTTGAAGGAAACATCGAGATAATACTGAATGACTCCGTATTCACGCAACATGGACACGCACTGGCGAGCAGTGATGCGGGACCGGGCCGCCATCAAGGGCAGCCGGGTAACTTGCATCAGCATCAACATGGCCAACGATAACCAAAGGATAGTAATTTGGCAGTGGAATTGCCGCGGCTTCGCCGACAAAAAGGACGTTCTACAGCAACACATCAGGCACGCAACACGTAAACCGGACGTAATATAACTCCCAGAAAGGCTCACCAACGCGGCTACCTTAACAGGCTACAAAACGCAGGGCAGCAAAATCGAGGGGAGGGGTGTATGCACGATCGTTAGGAAGCCTCTCACATTCGTTGACCACGAACTAAGCGGCGTCCAGATGGAACACGCTCTCATCGAACTGATACCCACCACGCAGAGGGAACAAAGTATATTCATACTGAACGTATACAGCAGCCCGTCGGAACGCCGCCAACGCTTCCGAGCGCTGTTTTCAGAAGACGCTCAAGCTTTCCGGGTCCCGGACGCTGAATGCAGCCGGAGATTTCAACGCGGCAGACACGGCATGGGGTTACTGCTACAGCACGACCAAGGGAAGACAACTCGGGCAAGATGTGCAGGAACTCGACTTCACGTTACTTACGGATCCGGCGCACCCGACGAGAATCGCTAACTCAACTACCAGAGACAACCCGCCGCGGTGGCTCAGTGGTTAAGGCGCTCGACTACTGATCCGGAGTTCCCGGGTTCGAACCCGACCGCGGCGGCTGCGTTTTTATGGAGGAAAAACGCTAAGGCGCCCGTGTGCTGTGCGATGTGAGTGCACGTTAAAGATCTCCAGGTGGTCGAAATTATTTCGGAGCCCTCCACTACGGCACGTCTTTTTTCCTTTCTTTCACTCCCTCCCTTATCCCTTCCCTTTTTTCTTTATTGCCTGGCTTTGACACAGAAAATTGCACATAACAAACAATCAACAAAAGACAAACGCTATGTACACCCTTCCCTTACAGCGCGGTTCAGGTGTCCAACGATATATGAGACAGATACTGCGCCATTTCCTTTCCCCTAAAACCAATTATTATATTATTATTATTATTATTATTATTATTATTATTATTATTATTATTATTATTATTATTATTATTATTATTATTATTATTATTATTATTATTCTTATTAACTACCAGAGACAAGACCCCGGACATGACGTTCATCCGGAATGCCGGGACGACGGCTACCACGTGGAAAAACACGTCGACCTACCTGGGGAGTGAACACATGATCGTCGAAATACACGTACAGACTCCGGACAAGACGCACGGCAGTAATCAAAATTTCAAATGGACCGATTGTGAAGATTTCAGAAATGAACGAGACCAACAAGAGTCTTCAGGTGATACGATGACGGACATCGAAGCCTGGACCCGCTCGCTGGTTGCAGACGGCAAAGCGTCAACCAAGACCGTCGAAACCGAGGTTGAAACTGACAAGATGGACAGCCACCTGGCGCATCTCATCGAGGCGAAGAACTGTGTCCTGGCCACGTGGAAAGGACAGAGACTCAATCGGAGACTCAGAAAGAAAATAGCGGAGATCAACCGCAACATCGAGGAGCACTGCCGAACGCTCAACTGCCAGCAATGGAATGAGTTATGCAATGCAGTCGACGGCCAACTACAGAACGAGAAATCGTGGAACCTGCTCAGGCATGTGTTGGACAAAACGAAGACCAAGTCCCACCAGAGGAACTGCCTCGCACGTCTATTACACAAGCAGCTCGAGAAGCACGGTGAAGATGCAGTGACCGTCCGTTTACGAGCGAAGTACTTGCCGCACACTTCGACTGCACAACACAGCCCACATGAGGGGGATTCGAAAGCAGAATTGGATAAGGACTTTAATGTAGAAGAGATCAGGGCGGCGCTGCACAACCCTCCACAGCAGATCGGCGCCGGGCCCCGACGGTGTGTCGAATCGCTCCCTAAAGAATCTCGACGAGCGATCCGTGGAACCGTTAACGGCATTCATCAATGAGTGCTGGCAGCGCGGCAGCCTCCCGCAACAGCGGAAAACTGCGAGAATGATAATAATTCCAAAACCCGGAAAACCGCCAAGCCTCGACAACCTTCGCCCCATATCCCTAACGTCGTGCGTCGGCAAGACCATGGAGCACGCACTGCTTAACCGCTGGCAAGCCCACTTAGAGCAGAAAGGGGCATACCCACCATCCATCATCCATTATAGGATTCCTCCCCCCAATTATCCGCGCAAGACGCAATGTTACAACTGAAGCACCAGGTGCTTGACAGCAAGACGAGAGGCACCAGAGCAATTCTCGGCCTCGACCTTGAAAGCGCTTTCGATAGAAACACGCACTCGGCGACCTTACACCAGATATCGCGGCAAAACCTAGGTGTACGCTCATACAACTACGTTAAAGATTTTTTACAGACAGGCGAGCTTTTTTAGTGGCAGGGGATATCCAGCTAGAAGAGAAAACGCTGGGAAGCACCGGCACCCCTCAGGGCTCCGTCATCTCGCCCATGCTCTTCAACCTCGTCATGATCAGGCTAGCAGAAAAGCTACAAGAACTCGAAGACGTCCGGCACAGCATATACGCCGACGACATAACACTCTGGGTGCACGGAGACAGCGACGGTCACATCGAAAAGGCACTGCAACTAGCAATCGAGACAATAGAGGAATACCTTGTGGGTACGCGATTACGATTTTCGCCTGCAAAGTCGGAACTCCTACTCTACCGCCCTACGCAGATGGGCAGACCACCCGGATGTGGTCGGAATGTGGCAACGACCAGACGAGAATACGAAGAGATCAGACTACGCACGAGAAACGGAGCAACCATCCCGATAGTGCACAGAATTAGGGTCCTTGGCATGATAATCGAAGCCAATGGCGTCAACGGCGAAACGATCACTAAGTTACAGCACAAGACGGCTAACGCCATGCGAATCCTCAAGAGAGTCACCAGAAGAAGCAACGGAATGAGGGAGGCGAGTCTCACATGACTCATACACTTTTTCGTCATGAGCCATATTGCGTACGTCGCGGCATTCCACAACTGGAACAAGGGAGAAGAAGCCAAGGTCAACGTCCTCATCCGCAGGGTGTACAAGATAGCACTGGGTCTACCCGAGTCCACTAGCACGCAACGCCTGCTCCAGCTCGGGATTCACAACACGCTTACCGAAATCACCGAGGCGCCGCTCACTTCACAACTAGAAAGATTCGCGGGCACGAGAGCAGGACGCCAGATCATGGAAAGTGTCGGCATTCGTTACCATGCACAAGGCCCGAAAATACCTGTTCCGGACGCGATCAGACAAACTCTAAGAGTCGACCCGATTCCACTGAACGTCCACCCAGAAAACAACCGGGGAAGAAGATGGACCAGCGTCAGAGCTCTCCTACACAACCACGGAGACGAAACGGGGACAACGTTCGTTGACGCCGCGGAATACGCAGAACGCTCGCGATTCGCGGTTGCGGTCGTCGATTCGAGTGGCGAAACGCGCATAACGGCAAGTGTATAGCGTGCGAGCGCGCAGAAGAAGCGGATGAGGCGGTGGTGGCCCTCGCCCTCACGGATCCGACGTGCACCACAGTTCTCTGCGACTCGCGACAAACGGTCGAAAACTTCGCCAAAGGATTGATCTCACAGACAGCGGCCTGAATCGTGAGCAGTCGTAAAGTCCAGTGGGAGGAAGCTTTTCTAATCTGAATCCAGTGGTTCCCGGCGCACATGGGAGAAGTATAATAATAATAATTGTTTTTTTGGGGGAAAGGAAATGGCGCAGTATCTGTCTCATATATCGTTGGACACCTGAACCGCGCCGTAAGGGAAGAGTAAAGGAGGGAGTGAAAGAAGAAAGGAAGAGAGAGGTGCCGTAGTGGAGTGCTCCGGAATAATTTCGACCACCTGGGGATCTTTAACGTGCACTGACATCGCAGAGCACACGGGCGCCTTAGCTTTTTCTCCATAAAAACGCAGCCGCCGCGGCCGGGTTCGAACCCGGGAACTCCGGATCAGTACTCGAGCGCCCTAACCACTGAGCCACCGAGGCGGGGCTGGGAGAAGTATCGAACACATATCGCAACCGAAACGAGACGGCACACGCCAAGGCGCTCGAGCTCGCGAACCGCGCCGGCGACCGTAGTCCATGGGACAGCACCAAATACTGTCTGACCAGCTACAACGAAATTACCAAGGCCCTCTGCCTGGCCCGCTGAACCTTCCCTCCGCCCAACGACAAGCTAGAAAGGGCGCACGCGGTGGCCCTCAGATAACTGCAGACGCTCACGTACCCCAACCCGGCACAATACCACAGACTCTACCCCGGAACATACCCGACAAATATATGCAAGGTCTGCCACACTGCTATAGCAACTTTACCCCACATGCTCTGGGACTGTAGCGAAAACCTTGACGGTGCTAAATCCGGAACCCTCCCGCCGCGGTGGGCCGCTGCCTTGCGCAGCCTCAGCCTCGGTGACCAACTCTGCGCCGTTCAGCAGGCCCACGAGGCGACGGCGAGACAACACCTCGACGTCCCCACGTGGGAGACCTAAGACCCCGTCGGCGAAAGCTCTGCAGGACATTTAAATAAAGTTGTTACCTACCAAACAATTTGAAACAGAAATTGTTTTTGGGGGAAAGGAAATAGCGCAATGCGAGACAGGGCTCATTTCCGTTTCTTAAAACGAACTTTCACTTTGCTTCGGTTACGGCGCTGTTCGGGTGTCCGCCGGCATATGTGAGACAGGCGCCATTTCCTTTCCTTAAAACCAATTTTCATTTCATTTTCGTTCCCTTTCCCGCGGCGGTAGCTCAGTGGTTAGGCCACTCGGCTACAGATCACGAGTACCTGGATTTCAGCCCGACCGCTGCGGCCGCGTTTCGATGGAACCGAAACACTAAAAGCGCCCGTGTGCTGTGTGATATCAGAGCACGTTAAAATAGCCCAGGTGGTAGAAATTATTTCCCCGCCGCTGTGGTTCAGTGGTTAGCGCCCTCCGCTATTGATCCGTAGTATCCAGGTTTGAACCCGACTGTGGTGGCAGCGCTTCGATGGAGGGGAAGCGCCAAGGCGCCCGTGTGCTAGCTGTGCGATGTCAGAGCACGTTAAAGATGCCCAGGTTGTAAAAATTGTTCCGGAGCCCTCCGCTACTTCATCTCTTTCTTCCTTTCTTCTGTCGTTTCCTCCTTTATTCCTTCCCTTACAGTGCGGTTCAGGTGTCCAACGATATGTGAGATAGATACTGCGCCATTTCCTTTCTCCAAAAACTAATTATTATTATCTTCTGGAGCCCTCCACTAAGGCTCCTCTTTCTTCCTTTCTTCTCTTAATCTCTCCTTTATCAATTCATTCACACCGCGGCTCAGGTGTCAGCCGTTATGTGGCAGAAATACTGCGCCATTTCCTTTCCCCAAAATGCAGGGCAGATTACACTCTCGTGTAAGAGTGATCAGCAGCAATGCTGTTTGAGTTTTGACTAAGTTGACCGTTATTATTCTCGTCATTTATGATTGCTGTCGTCTGTACACCCCCTCCCCCCCCCCAAAAAAAATAATCGAACAGTCAGTCATCAGTACGTTCATATGTTTATTACAGTACCATGCAACGCCTCCGAGGGCGTCTGTGTTTTTTGTAAAAGTTGTCCGCTCCAAAAGGGGACGTCAGGCGTCCGTGGGGGACCTCATTACTGCGAACACAGCCACCGCTGCGCGCGACGAAGGTGCGGACGAACGAACAACCTCCGGCTTAAACAGCACCGCAGTTAAAACGAATTTTTCCTTACAGGCGTGGTTCGGTTGTCCACCGAGATATGCGAGACAGGCGTCATTTCCTTGTGTGACCTTTGGCTACAGCCAAGCTCAAACTTGCGGCCCCGCTGACGGCTCGAAAACCAGGTGTAGTGAAGCTTTTCGCTTCAAAACCTAATCTCCCTGGCTACGTTTGTCGTCGAGCGACTGGCGGTTTCCATAGATACCCACCCACACTGAGACACATCAGTAGGCATTTTTTTTACTTTCTAAACATATTGCTTTCTTCGCAACGATATAAACTTCCCCACCATAACAGGTACCACATCGGTAGAAGCAAAAACTGCAACTAGACCTGCAATGGTGTTGGGCACGACCTTTAGCGTACACGTTCCAACTGCTTTGGGGGCAGTTCTTAACGTGCTGTTAACCCCCTGTGATACTTCTCTCGCAACCCCGGTGCTAGATGAAGCGGCTGAATCGTCAACTTTAGCGTTGCTTAGCGCGGTGCTCGTCACGCTGTAGCCACGTGCTCTCCACGGCAGGCGTGGCATCGATCACACCTAGCGTTCCGATGAATGCATCAAAGAGCATCGGCGTTTCATGGAGCAGCCACTTGCCCGCTGCCGCCGTGGTAGGATTCAAACTCGGGTACTACTGATCCGGAATACCCGAGTTCGAACTCGACAGCGGTGGCCGAATTTCGATAGAGGCGAAACGCAAAGGCGCCCGTGTTCTGGGCGATGTCAGTGCAGGCTAAATATCGCCAGGTGGCCGAAATTATTCTGGAGCCCTCCACAAAGGCACCTGTTTCTTCCCTTCTTCTTTCACTCCCTCCTTTTTCCCTTCCACTAAGGCGCGGTTCAGGTGTCCAACGATATATGAGACAGATGCTGAGCCATTTCCTTTCATCAAAATCCAATTATTATTATTATTAATAATAATATTCTTTTATGCAATGCCGCCCACGCTTTCCTGCCTGACCGAAGGTCAATGTCAAAGGTGAAGGCCAAATTCAAATTCCAATGATTAAGCTCAAAGGTCAAAGTCTAAGAGTTGGTCTACCAGCCGCTGATGTCACTGTTGTAGCTGACGTCGTGTGTCGAACCTGACTACCGCCAGTTATGCTCATGGTTTGACCTCTGCCTACATTAAAGGTGAAACTTGCGGCCACGGTGACCTCTAGCTACATCCAATATCAAACTTGTGGCCCCGCTGACGGCTTGAAAGCTTGCGTAGCGAGGATTTTCGCTTCAAAATGGGTTTTTGAGAAAGGTAATGGCGCAGTACCTGTCTCACATCGCTGTGGACGCCTGAACCGCGCCTTAAGGAAAGGGATAAAGGAGGGAATGAGAGGAGATTATGCACGCGGCGGCGACGTTGCCAAGGCTAGACCTAACTAGAAAGTCTAAATTGGTTCAAGACTGCGGGCCCGGAGATGCTCCGGGAAGGATTGAAAGGGGAAGTCTATGATGCAGGAAAATGCTCAGGAATCACCCGCACTTCTTTTTTTCACAGCATGGTTCAGTGTCAACCGACGAAATGAGCCAGTTGTGCGCCTATCCTTCACTCAAAAACCAGGGGAGAGTCTCGGCGGCGTATACGGTTGGAATTCGAACTGGACAGTCTTATTTGCTTCGTGCAAGCGGGCTCTCGAGCCTGTGCAGTGTGCAGGGAACGCTGTCGAACAAAGGCCGCAAGCAGAAGGCCGAGTATGCTCGTGACGTAGAGACGCAATGTGAAAAGTGGCCTGTGGCTCCAGAACTGTCGGCCGCTAATGCGTCAGCTGTCGCTCAATAATGTGAGGTGTCGACGCTTATGTCCGCTAAATTTTTGATCCCGTGACCCCTATTAATCACGAACCTTAATAAGACTGGCTACCGCCATCAGCCAGCCTAGCTGACTGCAAAGGACATTGGCGCCAAGTAATGAGAGCCCCTCCCCGTACTGGGGCCGTCGAACATTTTGTTCCATGGCCTCTTGCTTATGCTCAGTGGATCGTTGCTTATGCTCCATGTCCCCATGTCCAGCAATGGAGACGCTGGACTGCTTCCAGCGATCCCTATGGCTAGGATAAGTTGGCTAGGGATAAGTCGCGAAAGCGGGTTCATCGAGTTTATGAAACCGATGAAGAACTGGAGCTGCGCCTAGAGAAGCAGCGGCGCAGGCAAGAAGAGTGTCTCAAGCGGAAAAGGGTAGCGGGCGCTGCCAACGTTTCCCACGCGACATCGGCCACTGGTTCAGTTGTCTTTCGTTCCGTACAAGACGGGTCAGCCGAGTGAAGCCACAGCCAGTTTTTGCGCACTTCTTGACGCAGTTTACAGCGAAGTTAGTATTAGCTTAAAAGAATACATCTACTTAGGGCAGGAAGTGACAGCTGTTCCGGATCATGAGAGGGAAATAACCCGAAGGATAAGAATAAGGTGGAGTGCAAAGGGCAGGATCTGGCGGATCATGAATGGCAGTTTACATATATCCCCCAAGAGAAAAGTGTACTGGTACTCACCTAAGGGGCAAAAACACAAACGTGAAGGCTAACGAAAACGGTTCAGCTTATGTTAAGGACGACGCAGTGAGCCATGGAAAGAAACCTGACAGGTGCAACGTTAAGAGACCGGCAGCGGGCAGAGTGGGTGAGGGAACAAACGGAGGTTAATGAGGAAGAAATGGGCTTGGGAAGTGCACGTAATGCGAATGCATGATAACCACTGTCTCTTAAAGGCAACGAAGTGGATTCCAAGCGAAGTGAAGCGTATCAGGGGGCGGCAGAAAGTTTGGTGTGCGGATGAGATGAAGTTCGCAGACATAGGGTGGGCACAACAGGCAACAGACCGGGTTAAATGGAGAGACATGGAAGAGGCCTTTGCCCTTCAGTGCATTTATTCTGGCTGATGATGATGATGATATGCTAATTAGGAGTTACAAATTGCGCTGAATTAAGAGGCAGTGTTATGGTGGTCCATTGCAATGAAACAAATCGTGGGTATACGTGAGTGTAAGTAGATACGTAGTCTGGGTGTGTACTGTAACCAAGATATATATATTGACCGATAATCGATTATTGTGGTTGGTAATCAGTAACGTGATCTTTAATTGTTATTGTAATAGATGATTGTGATCGGTGTGGTCTTTGTGGATTGGTAATCACTGAGAAATGAGAAAGGTATGCAGTAAAAAGATGAAAAAGTAGGAGAAGGCGCTGACGCGTCTACTCCTAAGGCGAAGCTTAAGCGTCCTAACAAGTTTCGCGTGTCTTGGGAGGGGAGACGTCCCTGGCTCCACTTCTCGCATGCAAAGCTGAAAGTCAAATGATGCTAGGGTTTGATCTCTAACTTGAGGCTTTCCTCAGGTGTGGCTTTGACGTCATACCACGTGAATTGCTTTTTCTGTTCCCGCTCGTTCCGCCCCTGCTTCGACCGCTCGCTCTCGCCAGTTGTGTCACGTGACTATTCACGTGATTCGTTCTTCCTGAAAAAAGGCCAGTCCTGGCAGCCTAGACACCAGAGACACATGACGCCCGAACCGGTCACCGGGTGGAGTTCTTTTTTTGATATCGTTGTTTATTGCCTCTGGGCATAAGTGGAGTTGGGAAGAAAAGAGAAAATAAAGAAAAGAGTGGGTGCCTGTTAAATAAAGCAGGAAAGATATGCGGATCTAATGAAGGCGAGGAGGGAGCCGTGATGTGGCCCCTGCGTCCAATCAATGTATGAGGACGGGTTGTCTGGGTGGAGACCCGCTGCTGTCAGGTAGCGAATTCTAGTTGGCTTCAGTGCCGGGAAATCCCACAAGTGGTGAATGTCAGCCTCAGTGTCTTGTGAGGTGCAGACTGGACATCTTAGGCGGGGATATAAGTAGCGAAATTGACGCCACGTCCGAGTTACGGCTTGAGTGAGGGCAACTCCGACCCGGATCCTCTAGAGCACAACCTCCTCCGCACGGGTAAGACCGCGGGGGAGGGTTATCGCACACGGAGGGACGAGAGCACGTGTGCGGCGCCGGAGGTGTTCCTTTCTTGTGAGAAGGAGGGTAGCATTATTCATACTGAGGAACTGAGGCATTGATGTGGGTAGGGTTGGCAGGCGGGTTGCAGAATCTTTGATGTTTGTGAATTGAGTAGGTCACGTGGGACCCACTCAATTCGAATGGCTTGCGGGATGCGAGCCGCCAGGCAATGTATATTCTGGCAGATTTCTGGGCTGCGGCTGGCGCGTCGGAGTAGACGAGTGGCTTGAAGGGCGTCAGTACGGATGATAATGTGGGCTGTAGGGAGAAAGATAACTGCGACCACAGAGCGAAGCGCATCTTGTATAGCAAGCAGCTCAGCACAGAAGGAAGTATGGGGTTCCGGAAATCGAAACCTGGCCGTCTTGTTAAGTGCAGGCTGGTAGAGACAGTAAAGTGCAGTCGTCGTTACACAGCCCTGGATACTGGCATCAACATATATAATAATTGAGCCGCGGGGCAGGTGACTATCTTGTTCCGCGATTCGCTCACGAAGAGACGATGCCGCATAAGGTGATGTTGGGCGACGTAGATCAGTAGGTTTGTTGTCGCTCAGCTGCACAAAGTCCCATGGAGGAAGAACTGACGGTGGCGATGACAGTATGGTGTGTGATGAAGCAAAGGTCGGAGTGCTCGCGGTGAATGCAAAAGGGTAGCCTTAAGGCTACGAGCATCACGGCGCTGCTGTACAAGCTCGTCAAGGGTATTTAACTGAGCATTCTCTTGAAGTGCCACAATCGGCGTGATGCGTGGAAGGCAAGTGATAGCTCTCATTGCCTCTCGATTTACGGCTTCCAGACTATCCCACTGAGAGCTGGTTAAGTGGTGGAACTGTGCTTGGTAAATGACGCGCGGTTGCAAAACCGCTTTCACCAAATGACGTGCGACATGGGAGCGAGCGCCGCCGGTTTTTGGAGTAATACGTTTGATAAGGCCCAAAGTCTGCAGCGCCTGCTTTTTAGCCTGAGAAAGCCAGGCAGTACCCGTTCTGGACTGATGTATCGACAAATCCAAAATTTTCAATGTCGAAGATTCTTGAACTGGGGTTCCAGATAGTTGCAGACGGATTGGCGTGGCAGCGAGTTTACGGCGTCCCCAGCGGTTGGCCACTGACATGAACGTAGTTTTGCTCACTGAAAGCTGTAGGCCGACAGACATAGCGTAATTGGTAAAATCTAAGGCTGACTGTAGGGCCGCCGCTTGAGTTAGCAGGTCATCGTGAGTGCTCCATACCGTGATATCATCGGCCTACAGTAAGAACTTAACGTCAGGGACATCACGTAAGCGCCATGCAAGAGGAATGAAGGCAATATTGAACTGTGTTGGTGACAGCACCGAGCCTTGGGGTACACCGCGAACACATTCAAATGATCCTATGGAATCACCACTGAGGCGTATGACAAATCGTCGGCCTTCAAGGAAGGATTTTATAAAATTGCATACTCGAAGAGGGAAATGCAGCATGTAAAGAGAATGCAATATGGCAGCATGACTTATATTATCGTAAGCCTTTTCGATATCCATGGGGAGGACAGTAAGTACACTGTGGCTGCGAGTTGATGAGAGAACTTGCGACGCCAAGACAGCCAAACCATCTGCAGTGCCGATGAATGGACGGAAGCCGATTTGGGCGGGGTGGTAAAAACCGTGGTGCTCCAGCCACCACGACAGTCATGTGGCTAGCATTTTCTCTGTCAGCTTGCACAGTGCTGATGTTAGAGAAATAGACCTGAAGTTGCCAAGATCCGTTGGTGGCTTCCCGGCTCATATGGAATGACATCCGGACTGGGCGATGCCTTTCGTTTAGCCTCATCTATTGCTGCAAGCAACTCAGGCATGGTAAAAGGAGACACAATATCCTCGGCATCTGGTGCTGATGCCAGTTTATCTACGTGAGCTGGAATCCGTGCCAAGTTTAGACTGGGTAACTGAGGGCGGCAACACATATTTTGGAAAGAATTTCCGGGCCGCTTCTCTGGCGAAATCATCCGCAGACAAGTTAGCTGCAAAACATGCAGTGCTAGCTGCGTCGGGGCGACGGTGACCGTATTCCATTGCACGGAAAGTTCGCCAGAGAGATGGATTCAACGACTTCGCAGAAAACTGCTCGCACCACGCATGCCACTGCCTTCGTGATAGATCGCGTTCGTATTTGCGAGCCTTAACAGTAATTTATACGTGCCTGTGCAGATGTGGGATCACGTGAGGCTGCAAGCTCCGCCTGTCGGCGAGCAGCCCACAAGTTTAGCAGGCCGGTCGATCGATGTCTGCCCAGGTGCAGGTGGTAGCGCTGTTTAACGCGTATTGTATGCGGTTAACAAGCGATGGTGACGACTCTGCAGGAGATCCTGGAGAATAGCACGGAAACAATCCCAGTTGACCACTGTGCACTTGCGGTGTAACCGGCGAGCCCGTGACGGATGGACACCGATCATTACAGGGTGGTGGTCACTGCGCCAACAGTCAGGCTCAAGGTGCCACGGGGGAGTGCTGGGGCCAGCCCACCACGTCAGATCAGGAGCATAGGTGGTACTGTGACTGTGACGCATAGCCCGCGTTACTGAAATGGGGTGATTTAGAAGAATAAACAACGCATCCGCGAAGGTATCCCGCACACGCCTGCCGCGGAGTCTCGAAGTAGGGTACCCGCAGTCTCGGTGTGGGGCGTTGAAGTCACCTCCGATTAAAATCGCACACCCGGGGTATTTCCTACACACAGTCAATAGCCAGACCTGATTAATGCGGCAGGGAGCGCCACCCGCTGGTCTTACGTAGTAGGATACCACCACAACTGTTGCCTTCGGTAATTTTACACAAACTGCAACTACCTCCTGATACGAGGTGCACCAAGTTTACAGAGAGAGGCATACGTGAGGGAAACGTGTGTTAACGTACACCTCCGCTATTCCCGGAGGGGAAGCAGTGTGCACACGATGGTCGTTCATCGGAGGCGAAGCGTAACCACTGAAGCCCGGAATTGCTGGCAAGCCATTGGTCTCCTGCAGTAACATGGCCCACACCTGGAGCTTGTGCAAGCGAAGACGGGTTTTGAGCTCTCCCACTTTAGTGGAGAGGCCTCTACAGTTCCACTGGAGCACACCAGAAAAGCCGGAACGCGCTATCTTCGGTTAGTAGTCCAAGTGTTGCAAGAGAACAGATATCAGGTTGGATAGCTGAGCAACTATGAAGCGGAGCAGGGACGCTGTAGAGTTATCTGACAATGTAGCAGATACTCTGGAAGGAGCGGTGAAAGAAGCTGGTGGGCGGGACATGTTTGCTGCTATTCATCATTTCTAGTGGCGCTGCCATATCCCGCTGCATGTCTACGGCGGGCAAGCAGTTCATGGTGTTGTCGGAGCCTTGAGACCTTTGCCAAAAGGCGTGCAATTTGGTCATCAACTGCTACCATGTCATCGTTGAGAGATTCCGGGATGCTACGCTGTTTTGTAGCATGGTGATGTCGGCAGTCCTTGCGCACTTTATCGCTTTAAGTCTGCTGGGTAGCAGTTTCATGCGCGTGCAGCACGGGAAGTTCGGGCCACTCGTCATCATCCGACTGGAGAGGTGCAAACCGGTCGGAAGCCTGCACAAGGGGCGTATTCACATTCTCAGTCATTTTCTTAGAATACCCACGACAAATCTTTTCTGTTGTCTTCTGCTTTGTGGGGCAAGTTTGTGCTGTGATGTGGTCGTCAGTTTTCCTAAGGCCACATCTGTAGGCCGCTGCGCATTCTGACGCAGGTTCCACTTGAACTGTGAAAGGGCAGGATCTAAGCATATGGCCAGGCCTGCAGCAACTGTAGCACTAGACGGCGGTTGGTTTGTATGGCCGAGGCCGTAAAATGCAGCCATAATAGTACAAGCAAGCCGGCGGCGTTGGCGGGCCTTACAGGGTGACGATGCATGAGCGCCCTCTTCCAATGTAACGTGCTTGTATCACTCGGTGTGTGGGACAATAAAGATCACGCTGAAGGGCGGCCTGGTCCTCATTAACATCGACGTTGTAGACAACACAACGTTGCAAGTCGGGTCCATCAACCGGGTACACCTGTACCGGTATCGAGACTTCGCTGCTAACTCTAATGGACTGTATCGTTTGCAGACGTTCCACGGCAGCTAAGGTCAGGAGCCACACAGCAATGGTATTGGACTTCTTTCTGGCCGTAAAGCCGCGAAAATCGTTCGTTCCGAGACATGCATCCAGGTTTGCGTGCAGAATTCTGGTCGGTATATCTGTAAGGCTCTTCGTTGCCAGAGATTTGATAGTGGGTTTTTAACTCACTGAGCCGTGGGTAGACACAACTGGGCGGTCTGTGGTTAGGCAGGAACGTTTGCCTTGTGAGCCGCCGCTGCCCGAAGAGGAACCCGTTGCAGCGTCTCCAGAAGGGCGCTTTTGAGGAGAGCGGAGGGCCGGCGGCCCTATTGGCGGGGCTGATGACAGGTTCATTGGAGTGCTCAACGTGCCATGTGGTATTGGTAGAGGTCGATTAAGAAGTACAGGCTCAGCAGCCGAATCTGTGTTCCGCCCAGAGGATAAAGCACTCACGAGCTGTTGGACATCTGGAGAAGGCAGGGCAGGCGCCGTATCTGATGAAACAAAGGCACGATTTTGGAGGTCCGGCCCATGCTCAGTGGGCTGTTGTACTGACGGGAATACCACTGAGGCAAGTGGCACAGGCGGAGCTACCCGCGCCAGCACGTCACCGGAGGCGCTGGGCCTAGCCTCGGTGCGCAGTTCAGGTCAAGGAATAACTGCGTAACGTTTGCTGTTTGAGACGGAACCAGGCGGCGACTGGGCGTCCGAAGCCTCCTCGGATGGTGTGAATCCTGTTCGTTTGCTATAGGGAACGCGGTTACGCGGCAGGCGATATCTTTAGTTATTGGACTGAGCAATGTAGGCGCCGCACTGCCTCTAGCGATCGCTATTACAGAGAGCGTCACGAAGCTGCATTGGCTAGAGATAAGCCGCGAGAGCGGGAAGTTGACGAAACCGACGAAGAGCGACAGGTAAACTTCTGGAGAAGCAGCGGTAAACGCAAGATAATTATCTCAAGCTGAAAGGTCACCGGATAATGCGGACGTCTCGGTGTCGACACTGGCCACTGTTTCGATCGCCTTTCCCTTCGTACAACCACGATCAGCCGTGTTGAACCACGTCCATTTTTTCAGTTTTTGTTTACTGTTTTTGAAGCGAAATCTGTGTTAGTTTTGTTATAACCGTTTAGGAAGTTTTATTGGCAGTCATAACGCGTGACATTACGATATCTGCTTTTGCATTTTCTAATTGCGTGGTTCAAGTGTCCACCATGAAAAGAGCCCGTAGTGCGTCGTTCCTTTCCTTCAAACAAAAAGCGTGTTTAAATGCGAATAAGACTTCCCGCCTAGCCTTTTTCGCGCTCGCTCTGCTTGGTTTTAAGAAAAGCGCATAACTAGCTAACTGTTCCGGTGGACATCTCAGCGGCTCCGTGAGAGCACGAACGACTGCTAAAAGCTTGCTTCCAGCTGGCCTCGGCGTTTTTATCTCTTGGTGCGGTTCAAGCGTCCACCGGCAATGTAAACCATTTATGCGCCTTTTTTGTTCTCAGATCCAGCAGAGGGTCTTGGCCACTTCTAGCAACAACGTCAAAATTGGGAATAAGGCTGGAATGAAACTGGTCTGCCTAATTTCTTTTAAACAAGTTGGCCCTGGACAGCGCCGTTAATCTTTTGAAAACGCAGTCCGTGATGCAGAAATACGCAATGAATCGAATGTACTTGTCTTTTTTTGCCCCTGTGAGGTTCATATTACATGAACAGGTCATCAAAAATCCCACCATTTAGAACCGCGTAAGGCTGCTTTGAGCTGCGGGCTGTGCATCTGAGCAGAGGTCGCCTAGACGACCTTGCAGTGCTCCTCGTCAGCTCCATAAAGTTCACAGAAGCCTCCGGATGCTTTGACCTAGAGCCCACAGACATGTGCATCTGCCAGAATCCATTCAATAAACGTTCACTCACTCACTCATCCACTCAGGTGTCCCCCGCCAAAATAAGCCAGTGGTGCACTCAGGGAAAGGGAGACTCCCCAGAAGAAGGTTTGACTGTCAATAAGGTTGTACTGCTAACTGAACAGACGTGTTTGCTTCAGTCGAGCGGGCCCTCTAGCCCATGCAGTGTGCAGGGGATACTGCCGTACAGAGACCTTAAAGGGGAAGAAAGCTGACTGCGCTCGTGACGTAGAGGAACCGGTCAGGCAGCTGTGAAACTTCACAATGGCCTACGGCTAAAGACCTCTCGGCAGCTAATGCGTCAGCTATCGTCGATCAATGCACAGAGTCGGCATCCTTTGGTCGAAGAACTTTGTTGCGAAAGCTACACTAGACTAGTCAGCGGCGCATTTCGAGCGTGTGTCTCTAGTAAGTATACTGCGCATGTGCCACTGGATGCACCGTGCCACAAGTGTGTCACCGCGGCGCAGCGCCGCGCCTTTTCTCAAAATCCAATTTTCAATTGCCTCTTTGTTTTTACTTCTTTTCTCCCTCCTTTACCCCTTCCCTTACGGCGGGGTACGGATGTCCACCGAGATATGTGAGACAGTTACTGTACCATTTCCTTTTCTCAAAAACTAAATAAAACAAATGAGCCGACTTGTAGAGGCCGGTCATTTTCACGAAAGGCAATGCGCATAACTGGCTGCCTGTGTCAATGGACTCCTCAGTCTCGCTTCCATGTGTGGCGTTGGCGTCCAACTTCGAAAACCTGCTTTTGTTGCGTTCAGCAGTTTGGATAGGCAACGCGCCAACTCTGCTACCATGGCAGTTGACAGTTGATGGTTGATCGCTTGAGGTTAGCCCCTCAGTGCACGCTGTGGCCGCTTGCTGCAGTGCAGCGTGTTTACCACAACTGTGTCAGCGCTAATGCATGCAGCCTACATCTCTCTCTTACCACTGCCACGTACCTCAAAGCGTGACTGGGGCATCCACTGACCCAGGGAGATAGCTATGCGCCCTTCCTTTCCCCAAAATCATCGGCGCCTAGAACGTGAACGCCAAAGAACACAATGAACGCCAACAGCTTTCGATTTGTATATCCTGGATTAGCTGTGAAAATCCATTCCACATTTTTTATCCCGCGACCTTTGTTAAACACTGACTTAATGATACCACCTACCTCCACCGCTCTTCCCAGAAGACAAAAGGCCACTGGAGCCCTGTAGTGAGGTCGCCTCCCTTCAAAGCGGCCAATAAATATTTTTGTCCGCAAGCGTCATTCACTCCCTGCCTAAGCCGCTCCCTCCAGGCGCGACAGAGGTGTCCACAGATAAGGAGTTAGTGCGCCTTATTTTCGTCCTGACTATTTTTCTATTCCTTCTAGCGTGCGCCCGAAAGAGGAGAGGCTATTTCACCGCACACCGCTTTAGGTTACTTTTCAAACTTATTTCCAAATGAATTAAGAACATTATTAAAGACATACGAAGGATTACTACCTCGATACCACCTGTGACTTATTGTTTCATTGGACAAGAACAAAGAGGTGAATTTAAGGAGGTAATACACGCTATCAGCCGCCTCGCAAATCTTGTTGACAAGCAAACCATCCCTTTCCCCCTGTGCATGGCAGCAAACTGGCTATTTTCTGGTTAACCTCCCTGCCTTTCCTTCTCCTCTTACTCCTCCTCTTCCTCCTCCCCTCCTCCTCCAAGCAAACCATGAAGCCTGTACAATTGTAATGAGTAGAGCAAGCAAGGGTTAAAAGAAAACAATTCGTTGTCACAGCAATGTGCCCCAGTTATAAGTACTGTAAGAAATTTACTGTATTTTTCCTGATTGCCGGGCACGTAATCTCTGCGGGAAATTATAAAGGCGTTCTTAAGGCGCATACTGATGTGCAATTATCCTGACAGTGTCGGCGTCATGCGCCTTCGGCTAGCGTGTCCTGAACGGTTCTGGTAGCTGTGCGCTCGTGCCAATGTGCTCTACTGACCAGAGGCAAGTAACTCTCCCATTCTCTTCCTGGTCCTAGTATATGCCTTACATGTTGATTTAATTTGCACATTCTGCACGACTCACAATCCCATACGAGCCAGTCACATAACTGAGGAGTGCTGGTGACATAACGGGTAAGAATGGTAATAGACACGGGACAGAGGCAGGCGACAACACAGGTCGGAATGTCAAATTTACGTCCCAAGACCTGTTGTACAAGCTTCAGCAGGTTGATTTCTTCTAAAAGAACAAGTGTCCGGATTCTGACTTTGGAAGTATTTTGAGATACCGCATTGAACTTCATGATAACAGCAATATTGGGTTTTGCTCGAAGTAAGCTTTGTGGAAGTACAGAAGCACGGTAGAGCCGTCTTCCTTGCCAGCCTGAACAGAAACAACAAGGTCGTTCTCATTTAAATGGAGGCCGCTTCACACAAAACTTCAGGCCTGAGGGTCTTAATGAAATTCCTCCGCAGAGTCTACACTTTCCAGAAGGCAGGATGCTCTGTCAGCCGATGCCTTGTTGGGCACCCGGTGCACAGACGTGGTAGAAGGCTGTACTTGGGGCATGCTGTAGCACACCCTTCACTTTCGCTGGACCTGACGCGTTGCCGAGGAAAGTGACTGAAACAACCCTCACTTCTTTCCTTCTGCCTTTTTTTAGGATTTGATGGCTTAGGCAATTTCAGTAACATTCTGTCGTGCGCTTAAAGTCCCTCCATAGCCTCCAACCTTGCGATCCAAGTCCAATGCGTTGAAAGCATGCAATTTCAGGCCTATGGCAACAGCCAACTTCCCTCCAGCAAATTTACTGCTGTCCTGCGTTGTCGCCTCCCTCTGCGTTGTGCCTGTCGCGATTTTTGACCGTTGTGCCTGTCACGTTGTCTTCGCCCTCCGGACTGCAGACCTCCTTCCAAGCTTGGCAAACTCAACTTCGTTCAAGCAGGCTTTGATACTAGGTCTTGTAACGATGAATCTGGTTGCCAGTGTTGCTCATCGAAGGTTTAGGAAATGTCAATGACCAGGCGAATGTTTAGATCAGAGCTCAGGTATGTTTGCTTCTAACAAAAAATCCTGCTTCTTTTGCATCCATGACTTCTGCAGATTTGTTAAAGGGAGAATGAAATGACTTTGATGGTCATATCCTAGTGCAACAGATCTCTAGAGGTGGTCATTGTTGCTATTCGAGTCACAGTTAAACCTCTGCGTCGACCTTATGACATGAAACTTTTTTTAAAATCGCTGTTCGCAGTAAGCGGCAACGTATCAGGGCGAGACTTGACCGCACATCCCCCTCCCTGATGACGTAAGTGGGCAGCCTCGGCGAGCTCAGTGACCTCTCTGGCCACGAAGGTCATTGTCATTTTATGCGCCGCAATGTGTGTGTCATTGAGAGCGTGGCAAGATGGGGCGCGGAAGGGTGCAGTCCAAGCCTGTTTTCTTTAAGTTCTTTATTTCTCTCGCATCCGCGTGTTGAGTGGAGGAGGCTGAGGAGAAGCATAATTTTAATCGTCGATACCTTTGAGTGTTAGTGAAGCTAGCGTAATTTTTTGCGGTGTAATGACAAGTGATGGAATACCGATCGCTCATGCGGTTTTCCTAACCTCAGTGTGTAAGTACCATTTCACAGTCCCTTTAAGCCCACGTAGCGAAGGTTAGTTATCTGACATAAGACATGTCACTAGTTTCTCGCTGCGGGAAACAAAGCAAACTCCAGCTAATAATGCTCGTTTTCTTTGTTCTTTTCTTGAGCTGTCTCACTGGAGGTAGCACACCTAGGCTTCCATGCTACACATCCATGCGCGTATATTTGATTTTTTTTTGTTTCTGCAAGCTCAAGTGTTCATCATCAGGGGTTTATATTGAAAGATCCTTCTTTCCATGGAGAGCACTATGTCTTGTTCCGACAATTTTCCGGTTTCTGGAGGAGAGTGTGTACGCCAGTGGGAATAACAGAGCCACTAGAAGTGCCCTGAAAAGATTGCGGACACTTAAAAAGAATTTCTGCGGCGATATGCGAGCAAAACCTTTTGGCCTGGCTTATTTGTAACTGGCAGTTCTTTGTCGCTGAAGATTTGCTGCTCGAACTTTCTTTTTTTTGTATCGTCCTTTTCTTAAAGGCATTCAAAAACTAAGCCTTAAATTGATTCCAGGACACAGTTATGCCTCCGTACAGTACACTTGTAGAGGGCTTGCTGTCCGTTGTGGTGAGGCCTTCTGAAGGAGTGGACGGTTATGGCCTGAAAAATTTCCAGCAGCATTATTCCGGATAAATGACTCAGGAATGAGAAGTCTCCTCTGAATATGCACAAAAATGTTCCTGTACCTTACGCCGCACTCTCGCAGCCTGTCAGCTCTCAAATGAACGGCCGTGTGGTTTACGCCTGTTAGCAGGCGCATTATTAACGTCTACAAGTCCATGGCACCTGCCTGGGAGAGAAATATTAAGTAGTATCGAACAAGGTGTCTTTCAACACTAACAAGGGCTGGTCAGTGCACGTAAGCTTGAATTGATTCAGTGGCACACGATCTAGAAGGTTCGCATACCTATTACACCTCAAGGGACCTTCTTATTAATGTTGTAGCATATCAGGCTCATAAGAGGCACGAACATTATTCAGCGAAATGCTATTCTTGCTTTTGAACAGGAATAGCAGCATTTATCAAAGCAGAGCAGATCATTAATTTCGAGAGAATGCCGGCATCATGTACTCTTAATTTAGGATGCTGCGAATTGTTATATATTGCACGAAAAGAATTATGAACCCTGATGAGAAAGCCTCACAAACTACTCGTTGTATGTCTGGACTGTAAAGCTGATTAACTTTACGTAATGTCGACACCGTAACGTCCACATCCTGAATAGGTCCAGGCTTTATCTGTAAGTGAAGCGCATAAAACACGACTGTTGCATTAATCGGGCACTAAAGCGTCGGCCAAACGAGCCGTTTTTCCTCCTTCGTGCGAAATCGTGCAGCGCGCGAAACGCTTCCGCTCGTTCCGCCGATCGTACGCGCTTCCCTGCCGCCTTTGCCGCACGGCGCGAGATGGCTTTTATTGGCTGGCTGGCTTCTATTGGGTATATTGGTTGTGTAGTTTCGTTTTTACTGATGTTTTCTGCGGTTTTTGGTGGCGTGGTTCTAGGCGAAAAGTTCATTTGAGGTCCGAAGCATCTGAAGGTGGTCGAAGTGAGATGAAGACAGCGTCTGGTGCCTACTAGGCCTGAAACTACTTTGCCCCATCGCTTGAGGTCATTTGCGCATCAAGCTGGCTTTGTCCAACAGGAGCCTGTGATACATGTGCATTGAAAGGTGAAAGAAGGGAACCAAGTTTTTGTTAATTGAGAACACGACAGCCACCTGCTGCGACCACTCCGCTCATTTTTTTAATAGCGCGAGTACTTCGGCAAGCTAAACTTATGTTAACGGATTACGTTTGCTTCATTTCGAAGTCTGGCGTTGGCCGCGCATTGCATGCAGGAACGACTTTCACTTCATAAAATATTTCTCGCAAATACTCGCATGTTGCACATACCTGCATGAACACGGCTGTCACTTGTAGGCCAGAGTTTCGGTTCCTAATTCATGTTTCTCTTGGCAAAATCGGTAACCGCAGAGCCAATACATGGTGAGAGCCGGCACTTAGCGCATGCAAACTGTGTACTCATAGAAACGCGGGGTTCCGGGAAATTCCTCATGTCGCGAAAAATAGCCTGTGCACTAACATGGGGCTTCGCCGAGCCCTCAACAGCAGACGACACCACTGAAAGAATTGTTTTTCGGAATTGAAAATCGGAAGCTTCTATAGTGTAATATTTAAGGCATTACACCTTTTCTCAGATATTTGCTCTAAAAAGTGCACCGTTAAACGAAAAAAAATATTTTCCATATTTAGCACACCTGGTGGCATCAATATTTCGAAAGCCCTCTCTCACCATAGGCAATTTTGTTTCTGGTTTAAGCCGTTCCACTTTTCTGCCCATTAATTGCAATACACAGCAAGCATATTTTATTACGGGACATACTGACTTTGAAACAACGCTTCCTTGAAATGTATGTGTTACAAAAATTTCTATTTCTTCCGTCGCAGTTATGTTACTCGCGAAGTCAATTACAGTACCACTATTTTCCCGGCATTCCCACGGTGGATGAAGTGCCTTTTAAGAACCTCGCAGAGGTGGTTGAGCCGGCTTTCCCTCTTGGTAGCACTTAGAAACTGGATGATAGGTCTTCGATCCGAGGCAACTACACAAAGTTGCCTCCACATTAGTGCGCTCGACCAGCCGGGCTATACGCACAGAATTACGTGTCGGCGCTATTCACAGGCCCTTCGCCTAGGTTACAACTACCGAGGTGTGCCTAGAGCATTGCAACTGCCCAAAGTTAAAGGTGCACTTAAATCTCCTTACGTGCCCAAATGCGAAAATATTCCGTTGCCTCCTGTGTGACTTAGTAAAGTAGTTAAATGTTTTTTTTATTGTTTGTTTATTATCTTTTTAATATAGTTTCAGTTTATTTTAATTAATTTTTGTGTGTTTCTATTTTTATTTTATTTTCTTTTGAACTTTCGTTTCTGTTTTATTCTATCATAATATTATTTTTAGTAGTTTATTTTTAAATTATTTTATGTTATTAAATAATTCTGTGATGTAAACTTCGAATTCAGTCATTATTATTATTAAAAATTATATAAGCAGTCTTATGGGATAACTGTGAATTCCCGAGGGCAACCTCTGTCCGCAGCCCGTGGTGACACTTCCCGTCCACTCCGCTCATGAGGCAAGAAATGCTTTCGCATTAAACGTTGCTAGTCCGCCTCCATGAACACTAAGCCTTTAAAATTACCAGTCCTCAAAAATGTTGTCTAGTAGTCATTTCAAATAATCACGTGACTAGAGGGTTCTTACGCATTTTTAATTTTCGTAGGCAGCCAAGAATACAACTACAACGCGGCTCCGTTTTTAAGTGTAGTCAATTGATATCAGCGATCTCGTCAACGTTTCTTACACCTAACTCAGTGAAACACTGCTACGTAATTAGAGGGAGATTCTGAGCGACCTTGCAGGGGTCGCTATTAACTCTATCTGATATGTTCACACTGGATTTCAAGCTAAAGATAAAATTCGGAAGATGCTTAAGCTTGGCCATCAAGAGCAGGACGCGACAGCGTGTTGCAGCATTGCCAAGGATTTGACGGAACGCCATCGTCCTTCGCTGCAACCTCTTGCCCGGAGAATTCAAGGAAACGAAACACATATTAGTGTACACCTGAACCGGGCCGTAAGGGATGGAAATTGAAATGAATATTGGTTTTAAATAAAGGAAATGAAGCCTGTCTCGCAATTCTCGCTGGACACCCATACCCCGCCGTAAGGCAAAGAAAATCTCTTCCCTTACGGCGCGGATTAGGTGCCCACCGAGATGCGCCATTTTTTGCTCGCGGCCAAAGACGCCTACGTCACCGGCTTTTCTGCGACACGAGCTCCTTAACGCTGTCGCGTTAAAACCTTCCAAACCTGTCAGGTTGGCTCTGGAGCCTGTGCAACCAGCACATGCTTCGTCGCGGAAAACTGCGCATCCCGGACGGCATCTGTGGCCACCAAATTTTATCGCGCACTGCGGGCATTAACCAAAGCCACCACATAAACAATCAGCACCCTGGAGGCAGAAAAGGCAGCCATCGCAACCGCGATGCTCTCCATTGAGGAGTAAGAAACGATCCTACATCCTCACCAACTCTCAAGTTGTCTGCCGCAAATACGGCAGGTGAAGTATTTTTTTATGTTTCAAAATACAAAACAGCTGCTGGACCCATAGCCATTGGCTAGTAAAGGGTCCAGTGATGATATACGATACAAATGCTAACACAGCACAGAAGGAATGTAATTAACAAATACAAAATTTATTCTTGACGCACACATCATAGGCAATGCAATAATATTGTGCCACAATTTGATTTAAACATTACAATAGGTTTCAAAAAGGTATTTCTTTAGAGCACTTCTGAAGTTAATGGCTTGCTTGATGTGTACTGCAAAGAATTCCAGATCAAGGCCCCGTTAAATTCTATGAGCATTTTCCTCGGCACAGTATGAGATGGGGCAGGTTATAGTTAAGATTAGTTACAG
The DNA here is from genome assembly GCF_052857255.1 of Amblyomma americanum. NCBI lineage: Eukaryota > Metazoa > Arthropoda > Arachnida > Ixodida > Ixodidae > Amblyomma > Amblyomma americanum. The sequence goes on from NC_135497.1 coordinate 249,371,269, forward strand.
CTCTTGTATTTAGTACTGGGAGTTTAAACAAAGTTATGTGGAGAGGATCATTAGTCTCTAAGGTTCTATGTACAGTTTGTGCAATTTTTAATTCGTACAATGCATTGATTGGCTGCACATGGACAAATTATAAAAAAGATCTACTGGATTGACCACGACTTGAAAATGTAATAATTCGTAATGCACGTTTTTGCAGACGGATTACAGGTTCGAGATAAGTTGTGAAAGTGGCACCCCAAGACTCAATGCAGTAAGAGAGATGACTATGAAAGAAGGAAAAGTAAAGAATGCCTACATTGGGGTATGCAAAACATTCACGAGCTTTAAGTAAAACATAGCAAGCGTAAGCGAGCTTCGAACAAATGTGTTTAATATGTGATTTCCAGTGCATGTCTGATTGAAATAAAATACCTAAATATTTGTACGAGCCAACTTGTTCTATTTTTTTGGCAGCGTAATGATATGTGCAGTTCCTCAGTATTTATTTCCTTTTTTCTGGAATGAAAACCTGTATACTTAGTCTTACTGAGATTAAGGGTTAATTTATTCGACGTGAACCAAGTAAAAACATTGTCTAGCTCTGCATTTATTTTATCCTGTATTTCATCCAAATTCTCTCCCATAAATACAAGAGCGGTATCGTCAGCATACATTAAAGGTAGGGAAGACTTAAAGATAGCAAGAAGATCATTTATGTACAGTGACAAAGCATGTGCCCAAGAACCGATCCTTGTGGCACGCCAGTTAATACGGTTTGTGAAGTAGATGTATATTTTTCAATTACTATATGCTGCTTGCGGTCGCTAAGATAGCTTCTAAGTTCAGGAACTTACCCCTGAATCCCTAATTGCTAACTTTGTTAAGTAAAAGCTTGTGGTTGACTGTGTCAAAGGCCTTTTTATATCAATATATACAACGATAGCAATTCTATTCTCATTGAGAGCTGTCTTTAGCATTTGTGTTAGGTTGAGAACCGCAGATGAAGTTGATTTATGAGGTCTGAAACCGCGCTGGTGGGGGCTAAGCACAGTGTATTCGGATATAAATTTGTTTATACGTGTACTGAGAATCTTTTCGAAAACTGTATTGATAACATTGATAATTGATATTTGCCTATAGCTTGATGGCTGAGAGCGATCTCCGTCCTTAAATACTGGAACGACCTTTGCTATTTTTAATTCAGCAGGATATATTCACTTTCAAGAGAGTGATTAAATTGACAAAGAAGAGGACCGGCTAATATATCAATATTATCCTTAATTATTTTAACAGGAATTTGATCAAGGCCTGCAGCCTTATTTGTTCTCAACTCTTTAACAACTGTTATTATTTCATCTATCTTTACATCATATATCACAAAACTATTGTCAGCTGATTTGATTGAGGGCACAGGATCAGTAACTGGAGGCACCTGAGTTGCTAGGTGTGGTCCAATATTTATAAAATAGTCATTAAACTCATCAGCAGTTTCTTGATAAATTAAATAAGGTAATATACTCTGGTCTGAACGAACCCTATTGCACTTGTTACAATGTTCCAGATTTTTTTCACGTTGCCATTAGCATTTAAAATGAGAGATGAGTAATATTCACGTTTTCTTTTGCATAGCAAAGATACTGACAGGTTCCGAAAGCGCTTAAACTGGCTTAAAAATAATGATTAGTTTTAACCTGTTTCCATTTGTGATGCCATTTTTCTTTCTTTTTCAGTATTTCTAGGATGTCGTTAGTCATCCAGGGGCATATAGGGGCATTATATATACCCTATTTAATCATTGTGGAACTCTGCGAAATGGCAGCCTGAACAGTTGCAAACAAATTTATTTATGCCACTATCATAGCCAGCGGAGAAATCCGTTTGCTGCAGGATCTCACGAAATAATCGATAGTCAATCTTTTTTGTGGCCCACCACCAGTCATTTTAGGATTAATGTTTTCTTGGACATTAAACATAATAAATATGGGTATGTGATCAGCTATTGGATCTATATAAGTTCCGGCCCATCTGTCATGAGTAATATTGGTAAGTGCATGATCTATTAACGTGCTAGAATTGCCAGTTACACGTGTGGGTTCTGTTATAAGGTTGGACATGTTATATGATCTTAAAAGTAAGGTGTAGTTGTTTGAGTCTCCCGAAATATCTATGTTAAAGTCTCCCACAATTACAAAGCGGTTACTTTTCTTAGAGGTCAAAATTTCTAGAGTGATTCGAGTTTTTCAAGAAAAACTGAAATAGCAGAACCAGGAGGGCGGTAGACCACCCCAACAATTATACCACACTCAATTCTTATAAACAGCGCTTCAATTGTATCGTCGCTGATAGTAAAAATGGGCAGGACTTCAAAAGATATATTATCTTTTACAAAAAGGCAACACCACCTCCACGTGCACGTGAAACCCGCGGTAGAGAGGAAAGTTTGTAGCCAGGTACAAAAGGTGATTCTTTCTCCTTAAGCCACGTTTCACTGATAGCGATAATGTCATATCGAAAAATGTTCCGGGAGAGATGCAATCATCAAGTTTAATTTTTTCTGATACTGCGCACATTGCAGTGAAATACCGATAACACATGTTGTTTCGTTAACTGATCTATTTCGTTCAGCCTGAAAGCCATGAAGAAGCACAAGCACAAAAGAAAAAATGAACAATAATTAACACTACACGACACCAGCCAGGTCATTCTAGCTCTCGATTCTTAAAACTGTAGAGGTTTCTGTCTTTCTCATCAGAATCTTTCCCTGCGACACCCAGACAAATTTCCATTTTTTCTCCAGACGCAGTTTACGAGCTTTGCTCAGCAACATCTTCTCGACGCAGAGATGCTCATTGATGTAAAGCGGCTCGCTCTTTTCAAAGCCAAGAATACCAGTGTCAAGCCTTGTCCTTTTGGCCGCAGAGAAGAACTTATCCCGCACAGCACGAGAGGAAAACCGCACCACAACATTTGGCGTACTATTGTCCTCCGAACTGACACGGTGTACAACGTCTATGGAATCGTCTGAGACATCGACTCCCACAGAGGCAGCTATTTTCCCAAGGGCCGCGCGCAAATCTTCTTTAACCACTGGAATGCCTTTAATCTCGATGTTCTGACTCCTGCCGTATTGTTTTAGCTCAATAATCTCGCTCCTAGCCTCCACGACCTCTTTCTGCATCTGCTGTATTTCCTGCTGGCGTTGAGTATTCTGGAACTTCACCTCCGCCACCTCACGCCTGAACTCGTCGACATCCTTCTTAAACGCTTAAAAACTTTCATTCATGAAACCCATAGCCTCTCGTATGCCCTCATGTTCAGAATGGTTCTCAGTATTAGATGTGCGCATGGCTGTAATTTCAGTCTTGACTTCAGCCGTGAACATATCCATCTTTACCAGCACCTCGGTTAACACTTTGATAATATGTATGTATGTCCGCCCGTGCACATCATATCCTCAAAAGCAGAGGGCACCAGCCAGCCGAAGTTATTTCCACACCTGGTGACCACTACCTACACGGAAACCAGCGCATGCACTATCACCCGAGCTTATGCTAACTGTGTCCCGCACGACGGCTGCATCAGATCAAAACCGGTGTTCGAACAGTGCTGCGCAATCCATCAACACCATCGGCTCAACCAATGAACGTACCCCTCACTACACAAACACCTGAAGCGGTTGCGTGAAAACTGCTCAAAACCAACGCCTACCGCTTTCTTGGGCTCCCCAGCTGACACCTAGGGCCGTAGGAGACCCGTAGTGAGGGTCCCTCGCCAAACAAGAGCAAAAAAAATGTTTACTCAGCTAGAATGCACCCCCTCCTTAAGCCATTCCCTCAATTAGGGATTGAGGCGTCAGCTGAGAGTAAGCCAGCCGCTGCGCTTTTATTTTAATCACAATTATTTTTTTCTCCTAGCATACACCAGCAAGACGGGAAGCTGTTTGACAACTCACGGATATATGTTTTGTTGTTACTTTCGAGATGCGTTCATAAAGAAGGTCAATTAAAAGCTATACACAGGTTTATTTATTTATTTATTTCCTCAAGGGTCCAAAAAGGACATTACATGAGGGGTGGGCAAACAAAAGGGTTTTAAATGGATGAATACAGATGGTCTTCGATGGCGGATTTGAAGCGAACGGGATTGATGATGGTTGCCACTTCGGACGGAAGGTCATTCCAGTCTTTGGCTGTTCTAATGAAAAAAGATTGATGATATGTTTCGGTGCGGGCTTGTTCTGGGTAGACGGCATTAGGATGACTGTGACGAGAAATCCGATGGGCGCGTGCGACAAGGGGAGGTTCGTGGTGGTAAGTGTGATAAAATTTATGATATAAAGAAAGAGGGGCGATTTTACGGCGACAGGCCAGAGTAGGAAGATGGAGCTGTGATTTTAGTGCTGATACGCTAGTGTGATAAGAGTAGTCCGAGCAAATGAATCGGACAGCGCGGTTCTGGACCGCTTCGAGCGTGGTGATAAGGTTAGCATAGTGGGGATCATACGCGGCAGATGCGAACTCTAGTTTAGAACGTACAAATGTTAAGTAAGAAAGAAGTTTTATGGAACAGGGGGCTAAGGAAAGGTTACGACGTCGGTGCTACCTTTGAGTAGTTCTCATTTTACACGGCTATACAGATTAATTCAGGCAGAGCTTAAGAAGCATAAATTTTCTCACAGAGGTTGTTCAGAAGGACGGCCTGAAGTGCTCTGAGATGTAACGAGACGACTTTGGCAAATGTAAGTGGATTCGGTGTTCGATTAACTTGGCGATATTACTTTCAAATTGCAAAGAATAAGTATAGCAATAACCACGAATTGCCGTTGAAGGTTTTTGCTCCTGTGTGTGTGTTAATAATAAATGATTGGTTTTTGGTGAAAGAAATTGGAGCAGTGTCTGTCTCATATATCGCTATCAATTACCAAGTAACTGTGGAGAGAGAAGCCGCCATGGCTGCAATAGTTGATGCGTCCTGCCTCATCGGCAAGGAACGAGTTGCATCGTCCCCTTGAGCCCTCAGGTGACTCAGGTGACTGTTCTTTTTCTGCCCGCCCGTGTACCAAGTGATGCCCTTGCCAATGCTCTTTCCCCTTATGGCAAGGTTGTGCACATAAATGGCGGAATCTTGTGGTCGCGTCCCACTGTCCAAATCCGGGACGCGGTACGTCCGAATTGAAATGTAGCCGGACTAGACCGTACTTGACTACATCAAGGTAGCTGGCCACCGCGTGACATGCGATTACAAAGGCATGCAGCGTGATTTTCGGCATTCTGGGTCTACTGCACACTTCAGAGCACAGTGCATGGCTCCGTTCTGCGCCTGCGGCGGGTCTTTGGGCACCAAGGCCAAGGTTCTGGGCTGCCGTGTCGACGTAGTGGTGATCCACACGTTACCATGGCATGCGCGATCAAGCTCTCGTACTCTGAGGCTGCGACCCGACCTGCACCTCCGCTGGCCGCGCAGGCAGCCCTTGAAGCCATCAAGTAGCCCGGCGTTTGCGATACCGCCGATGTTACGGGTGGTTTTTTTGCGTCTCAGAGTGTCTGCGTGGAAGAAGCGGTGCCTGCGGCTGATGCGTCCAGTGATGCGCCAAGCAAGCCGAAGGTAAATCTCCCTGCTCTGTCAGCCTCAGTCTCTCCAAGTGTACCTGCCGCTACGGAGGCCGAGCCCATTGTGCCCCTACAGGTCTCTGATGCTGAGGACAAGCCGCTATCGGAGCACGCGCGGCAGCCCGCAGCGTGCGTTGCGGCTTTCAGCAACAACGCCAACACATCTGAGGCCGACGGTGACGAGAGCAGCTTGTCGTCCTCATCTTTTTCAGTCAACCTCGTCATTGACGAGACTGTCATCGTGCCTGGGCAGGAGCCAAGGCCATCTCCTCACACAGAAAATATGCTGTCGCCGTCCTCTTCTACATCCAGGATTAACGCCAGCACTTCGAGTACCCTGTCTTCGGATGTTGAGATGGTCGCTTTCAATTCGAGCTTAAAGCCTCCACATGCATCGACAACGGACTCGGACATTCCTGCTGGTCGGCCTCTTTCCTCCCCTGGTCCGGCCCTACGAAAAAAGTGAGGTGGATTGGCGCCGTTTGCGGCACGCTTTGTATTGCCTAAACATCACGACTCCTCGTTTTATTTTTAATTTCCAAAATGACTACTCTTAACATCATCACCTTAAACGTGCAGGGGATCCGCATTGTTATGAAGCAGGCAGAGGTGTTCGCCTTCGCTCGTTCATCGGGCTGTGATGTCCTCTGCCTGCTAAAAGCCAATTTTTTGGCCTATGTGACGTGTTGGAATTTAAGCGTAGGTTTGGCATCGAACCTTTCTTTTCGTTGGCTAGCACGCGTTCTAGTGACGTTTGCATTCTAGTATTGAACCGCATACTCTTGCGAGAATCTTAACTACGATGTGCTAGCTTGGGCGCGTGTTGGCGTTCGACTACACATTTAACGCAATTCGTGTGAGAATTCTTTGCATCTATGCACCTGGGCATTCTAATTTGGTAAACTCATTCTTTAAAGATCTAGGTGTGCATATTCTTGGGGGACGTAACGTTGTAACGTTGGCCCATTTCAACTGCGTGCTCGATACGGTCGCTGATGTGCAGGGCCCCGGCAGGGGTAGGCCAGGCTGGAATGCGCGGGAGTTAATTGCGCCGCCTAGTCAACCAGTTTATGCTCACAGCCGCTAAGGAGCTCCTGTATGGCGGCGTCTTTGTGTGGACTTGGCCTCGCGGATTATCATCGAGCAGGTTATACAGGGCGTATGTACCGCAGGCCTTTCGAGGACAGTGTGTGCTGCTAACGTTATGACGTTGCCATCCTGAACGGTATACATATCAGACCACTGCCCCTTTCTTCTGTCACTAGGTGTTCCGGCGCCTGCAGTGACTCCTCACAGACTATGGCGTTTCGATGTGCGCATCCTTCACGACGCCAGCACGAGAGAAGGGCTAACGCGGACCTTGCATTGTGGGCCATGCCTGGTGACTGGGACTATCTGAAGGAGCAGTGGCGTCACCATTGCGCCGCTTTTGATCGAGCCCTTAGGGCTCGCGTCTCAGATGAGATGCGCGTGGTGACGGCGAAGCTCCGTGTTGCTCAGCGCACCCCGTCGCTATCACCGCTGATGTGCGCAAGGAAAGAGGAGCTTTCGGAGCGTCTACAGCGTCTTTTACGATCACCCTCTTTGACAGCGGCATCATAGCGTTGTCAACGCAGTCCAACTGCTCATTCTGAGGTGCTTTGGTTTGCGCGCCAGAAGCTGTTGTGCCCTCAAGGTGCCCCTGCTTTATATCTTCGGCCAGGGATGTGGCCCCGCCAGTTGGCAGGAATTTCAGTGCGTTTTTCGTCCATTTCCAGTATATCGCTCAGTCGCTCCTTCTGGTTGATACCAATGGCGTTTCCGCACATCCGTTTTTTGCAGGCTTGCCGCAGGTTTCCGCTGAACTTCATGGCGGCCTTATGGCTCCACCACCAACAGGTAAATTCAATGAGGCGTTAGATTCCATGAAACAAGGGTCCGCGCCTGGGCTAGATGGTCTTCCTGTGGAGTTCTATTTACAATTCTGGCATATTATAGGCCCCGTTTTCTCGGATCTGTTAAAAATTTGCTTCACTCTGTGTGTCTTTCCATATTCATTTAAAAGAGGCCGCATTGTCCTTAATCCTAAAAAGTCTCCTTTCTCGACATGTCCTGCAGATTGGCGCCCTATCATCCTACTAAATTCAGATTACAAAATATTAACAAAATTACTCGTTCGCCGCCTATGGGCTCTCCTCCCGTCCCTCATTTCCTGCCACCAGGTTTGCTCCATCCCGGCTCGTAAAATACATAGTTTATCTTCCGTAACGCGAGATATTCTAGAGTATACCATCACCCTGCGCGCACAGGGTCTTCTTGTTTCCGTCGATCAATATATAGCGTCCGACTTTTTTGAGCATGAGTATATTTACGGTACATTGAATGCTTTCGGTTTCGCAGCTTCTTTCGCGTTTCTCATTAAAGAGATGTACAGAGATATCTCAAGCGCTTTGTCCTTTGATGGCTGGGAAAGTACCGCATTTGATGCTGGCCGCGGCGTCCGTCAAGGTTGTCCGCTCGGCCCCCTTTTGTTTGTCTTAGCATTAGAGCCTTTCGTCTTGGCAGTCAATCACCACTCTCTTATTAGAGGTCTGGCTTTGCAAGGCAGTTAGGCAGTACGCGTCACGGCTTATGCAGATGACATCACACTCTACTTAGTTGATGAACGCAGCCTGCTCGAAGCTTTAAACGTTTTTCGTGAGTACGCCTCAGTTAAGTTCCTTTTACCCCTTTCTCTTTGATCTCAGCCCGAAGGGGAAAGGTAAAAGTTGTTGGATGCCGACGTCTTGAGGTTCTAAACCTGCTCAGTCACATTACACGAGGAACTTCAGTAAGTAAACTGTTTAATCACATATAAAATAGTTAAGACAGAACGGAACGTACAACAAGAACAACTATGTACATACTGATTGATCCGCAGAGTGAGCCGACGAAATCAACCGCAGGTTCCACCAAAACGTCTTCTTTTAATCCCTAAGTCCCCGGCCTCAGTGGGGACAACAACCAATTAGGTCAAAACACAAGCACTCATCCAATCAAGGACCGGGGAAAGGAAAACACATCCAATAAAACACATGGGAAAGGAAAACACATTGAAAAGGAGACAGAGGAGTGTAAAACACGCCCAATCAAAGATTGAGAAGAGGAGACAGGTCATTGTCACGAATACTAACAGTAATTCCCCTCTCGGATCACTCCATCCTCTCCCGCGGGGCGGCATGTTAAGTTGAGTTGAGTTGAGGTGTTGAATGCTACAGGTGGGGTTAGCCTTGCTTTATCTGCCGGTAATTGCTCCACCGCAGCGTCCCTTCTATATCAACAATGCCGCATCTACCCCGCTATGCGCACAGTCTCTTATAATAGCACACATTCTCTCCCGCAGTCACCATCTATGCACACAATCAATCCCCACAGTCCACATCACAGTCCACTCTAAAAGTAACCATCTATGCACATATTCAGTAACAGTAGAACATAGGCCATTGTAGTGCCACAATACATACACAATCACTCACAGTATAAAGTAGTCCACTCCGAAATACACCATCTACGCACACATTCAATCACAGTAGGCCATAGTCCGTTCCTGCTGTCACCATTTAGAGGCAATATCCGTGTTCTGCAGAAATGTTAAAAGAAGGCGTGCAGCCTCCCTTCCGCATGTCTGGATTCCACTCGGGTAGACAATGTCCTGCACCGTGCTGTGACGGGTTCCTGTCTTCTTGAACGAAACGAAACTCACATGTCTTTCCGCGTTGTACTCTGGACAGTACATAATATAATGTTCGATATCTCCGCACACACCACATAAAGAGCAGAGCGGAGACGATGCTATGCTGGTATTATGCATCCATGCAGGAGTGCGAGCAGAGGCCGTGCGAATTCGATGTAGAAGGGTCGCCTGAGATCTTCTCAGTCCCTTGGTCACACATGGCTTGTGGGACGCACTCCACAGGGTACTGAAGTGATCGAGCACCGTTTTCCTGCAGAGACTTTCCATCTTGAGGTACTTTTTTGATGAAATCCTTGAGAGAGCGTTATGGGCGAGACTGTCTGCCTCCTTATTACCGTTGACTCCTATGTGAGAGGGCACCCATTGGAAATGTAGAGTAAAGCCTCTACTGTGCAGATTCTGCACCAAGCGCAGAGAGCTTATAGACAAGGCGTCAGTAGGGAATCCGCGCTCTAACCTCTGAAGGGCAGATTTTGAATCAGTTAGGATGACAACAGGTTGATCCGGACAAGAGCCTAACTTCCGTAAAGCCGCCTCAATAGCAACACTTTCAGCCGTTGTGGAGGATACGACAGCAGTACAGCGTACGGACCACTTACAGTTCAAAGAAGGAATGTAAAATCCGCTGCGCTAGCTTGTTTAACCTTGTCCACAGAACCATCCGTGAAAATTTGAAGATGGCAGGCATACTCTGTTTCCAAGGATTCCAGTACAAGCGAACGCGTTGCTGCCAATGGAGAGCTGCGCTTTGCGCTCACATGGGGAATTGTGACCTTACAGTCGAGGGTCGGAAAATACCAGGGGGGTTTCAACCGTTTCCTTTGCCTTCGGACATTAATGCCTAAAGAACTAAGAGTACTGAGTGCCAAGTAAGCCTTCGACTCATATCTCTTGCAGAGCCGCTGGAGAAGGGATCTCCCAACTACCGTCTCTCCTAAGCGGTCAAGATGCATTAATAGTCTCTGAGAACGATAAGGCTAAGAGGTTTCGATAGGGACTCATGAAGTACTGCCTTATTCGCAGCCGCCTGGGGAACTCCAATGGCTCTTCTTAGGCCCTTTCTGTGGACAACTTCGAGACGCTCATGTTGTGATGCCGAGGAGAAAATTAAAGGTAATTGGTACATTATCCGGCTGACCACCAGCGCTTCATGAAGTTTGACCATTGAAGTAGGATGGTTTCCCCATTGCTCACGTGCAATTCTACGGATCACATTGAGACGAGAAGATATAGATGAAACAATCGCGCCTACAGCTTTTCGCCACTGTAGACGGGAGTCAATAATGACGCCCAGGAAACGCGCGTGGTTGAATTGACGGATGCAAGAGTGAGCGAGGTCTATCTTCAACCGCGCTTGACGTCTTCCTTCACCTGGAAACAGAATAAAGCCGGATTTGTCCACTGACAGAGACAACCCCACACCTTGAAGGTAAACTTGTGCCGAAAGTAGAGCCTGTCGAGCTATCAGGGCTAATCGCTTGGGTTGGTAGCCAGTAATCCAAATACAGATGTCGTCAGCATAAAGTGACATACACACTTGCCTGCAACTTTTTTTCAATGAATCGGCATGTTTACTTGCTTAAAGAGCATGCGAGGACCACACAGATTGTCGAAAGCCGTCCCCGAGGGGCCACTTAAGGTGCCACCGCTAACCAATTCTTCTTGACGCCCTCACATGCACAGGAAGTGCCTGCCAATCATCTGGCCATGGAGCTAATAAGCGCTCACAGTGAGCATGAGGAACTTGTCTCCAAAATTGCCTCCTGGCAGCACACTGAACGGCCGTCGCCCAGGACAAGGCCTTGGGTAGCGTCGCCGCGGTAGGGATGAAAGGCGTCACGCGGCTTCTTCGCTGCTTCTCGGAGCGGGGCTGTGAACAATGGGGCCCGGCCAAGGTGGGTCACCTGCGCACCCCGCACTCCCCTCCGGCGCCGTCCGCTAGACTCATTAGTTCCATGTGGAGTCAAAAAAATAAAATGAAATCACAGCGTACGCACTCCTGTCCACATACAGGCGGCGTTGCGCACGTGTTTACTTGGGGCTCCGGATGTGCCCAAGCCAGCCGCCCACGACAGCCTCCTTGTCGGGGGCTGCTCTTAATTATTCTAAGAGTCGTTGCTTTTTTGTGGGGTCTCCTCAGAGACGTATTACATGCGCGATGCCTTTGCAGTATTGTTAGCAGATGCGCATTTTAGGCGTGACCTACGACTGTGCTGAAATATCGGATGGTGTGTGCTCTTCGGTCGTAGAGTACATTACAGCGCGTGTACGGAGGACGCAGACATTTGAACTGCCTCTGCTTGAGAAGCGCTACTTGGTTCAATCGGTCATACTGTGTGCCTTCTGGCACTTTTGCCACATTGTTAAACTACAGATTGTTAGACTACACATTATTAGACTGCAAATATTTCTTTCTTTTTTTTTGGTCAGGCGGAACCAAGCTTGTGGCTCGTGCTGTTCCGGAACAACCACGCGAGAGAGGTGGTTTTGCGAATCCAACTTTGTCTATCGCGCCCTCGTTGTTAGCTTTCAAGTGCATTTTGCGTATCCTGCTGGGAGACGCGTCTGCGGCGCAAACCCTGGCGCGCTACCATTTGGCCTCTTCTTTCCGCTTTGTGAATCCCTCAGCCCCTGTTAATAATGAACCTTAATCAGAACAGCCTGCCGCTTTCTATGCTACGTCAGTGGCCTTTTTCCCACATTTAAGCGCAGTAGCACCTGATGTCAACATCGTTGCAGACCGTGTGGTGGACATTATGAACTCGCTGGCGTTGCCTCTTGTTCCGGCCGCTCGCCGCTCACCGATGCGCCGCGTTCAGTGGGCGCGCACAGCGTCGACACCTCTCCCAGAACATCTACGCGACTTTGGAAACTTGGTTGGGCAGTGTTGCCTACTAGTGATCGGCTAGAGCGGTGGGGTGTTTTACGCTCCAGTACCTATCCGAATTCCTCGCTTCTGGAATCTGATCGCCACGCTACAGTCACCTGCGTGGTAGCGCGTGTCTTTTGGCGCGCAGTTTATGCGGGATTCCGTGGACCGGGCATTTCGAGCTTTGTCTCCCTAGCAGCAGTTTCGCTCTCCGGTTAATTGTTGGGGGTATTTTTAGTTTATGGCGCAGTCAATGCACCGCGGTCGCTGGTGCATTCACTGTGCTAAAGACCAAACTGGCGCTAAAATCTTTTTTTCTGTGTCAGATTATTGCTGTTTCACATTTCTGTCAATAGGTATGCTATCCCGTTTTACATCGCCCGTAAGTGATTATTGTTATTTGCTAAAAAATGCTTAAGGAAGAACTTTAATTGGCTCGCCTTACATGCTTAGCGCCATGTAGACTTGTGAATGTCAATGTATCCGGTAACCTTCGCATGTTTACATAAGTAATTACAATTTTTTCTAGTGACTTGGCAAAAGTTTTTCTTATCAGGCTTGGCAGTTGGTGTGCAAACCCGCATAAGTTTGAGAGAAAGCGAAACTTTATTATCACAAATGAATCAGGTTGACGCAGGACTCTGGGTCCCCGCAAGACACAGATAGCGCTGAGGTGTTCGTTGCCTGGTTCACTCCGTTGAGCTGGATGAATTTAGCACCTTTGTCACATTGTAAAGACCGCTCCTCCGTGTCATAATACGTGTGCAGACAAAAGATATTTTCTTTTTTTGGTCGGGCGGAACTGAGCTTATGGCTCGTGTTGTTGATGGACAACCACGGGAGAGGGGCTCTTTTGCCTTCCCAACATTCGCTTCTTCGTTGTTAGCTTTGATGGGTATTTTACGCGAGAGCGTGCAGCCAGCATCGCACGTCTTCTCCTGTTCTATCTCAAAAAATCCCAGAATTTTGAAGTAAGAATATAGAAAAAGAAAATATCTCTTCTTGGAGTTCGAACCTATAGGAAGTGGGGGTGACACGCGGGGACGCAACGCATACGCTATGAAAGGTCGACGGTTCCAGCGAGTTGAAGAGGAACTTAGTGAACGCTTAGTGTGTGTATGGCTTAGTAACATGTCTTTGGTGTGTGCACTGAGGTTGTAGTAATTAAAAAATTAATATGCTAATTAGGCAGCATATATTGCGCGTAATGAAATGCGGAGCTATGGTCTTCATTTTACTGAAATAAATGGTCCATATGCGTGATTGTATGTAGGTACGTAGTATATCGTCTACTGTAACAAAGATAGTGATTGGTAATCTATAATTGTGATTGATAATCGGTAACGTGATCGTTAACTGTGATTGTAATCAATGATTGCGATCGGTTTGGTCATTGAGAATTGGTAATCGGCGAGAAATTAGAAAGAAAAGGAGTAAACAGAAAATTGCCGACTATTACGTTACTTCTAACCCGAAATTTGAGCGCAGATCATCAGCTGTTCCAGCTTTTCGATAAATTGAGGAAAAGAATTCGAGCAAGACATGTACGTACAATTACAGATAACATATTATTTTTCACAAATAATCCTTCTTTAAGGAACACTCCACTAACAGTTCTTGACTGTCATGAACGAAGATTTTTGGTCGGAGAAATGGGTGGATACATGCTCGGCTTGCTGCACCAAAGCCCAGCTCTCAAAGACGAGGTCTGTGCAAGTATTTGGCGAGATTGTCACCGCCGTGGGAGGCAGTACGAGCGAGAGTAACGGGATGTTCTCCCGCATAAGAGGTAAGAGGGCCTCCGCTTCGGTGGCGAGAACGTCAGGGTCTTCTCCGCAGCGGCGCTTAGCCTATGCTTCAGCGACGCGCACTCCTGGATCATGTCGACGGCGACCACGGTAAGCTTCTGCTTCGGCGGCACGCATCTCTGGATGCTTGCTGCGACGGCGCTGGGCCTCTCTCTGGCAGCTCATTTAGTAGCAGCAGCATAAGAAAGACTTCCCCCGGTTACCTTGCTCATGGCTCAGAAATAACTGGCAGATAATTAACTATTGATATAGGAAGGCGGTTCGCAGTGGTGAACGACGGCTGCTCTCCGTTTCGGCTCGGGCGGTGCCCATATCGAGATCCGCGCCACCGATTCGACGCTCTGATTGCCGCCTCTAAGGGGTGGCATTGAAGGAGAAGCGAGGAGAGCAATTAAGTTATCAGGAGGTCGCGGGAGGAAACGTGTGGGTGCATAGGAACGCTGCGCGCTGAAGAGATAGCAGCGACTGACTGATGCCGCTGATGGCTGCTAGCGAGTCAAGTGAACGTGGCTCTGCGTTTCGCCTTGGGATGCTCGCACCGTGATCCGCTGATGCCGAACCGGGAAAAGGACCACTAGGGGGCCGGCGAATGCGAACGCGCTTCGCATCGGCTCTGTACAAGCACGGCGATTTCGTCCGGATTTCGGCCCACGCAGTGCCCATCTTTTTACTGCACCGTTCGTAAAGGTGAGTGCTAACACCTGTTCAAATTTGGTGGCCGTCTGGCCCCCCTAAGTGGGCCCACGGGCCGAAAACCGCGCGAGGCCTAGTGCTGCCGCACTAGACCTCACGCCACTGTGCGCTTAGCCTAAGCCGCTTCGACTTCCCCTAAATCGACAGTATGGAGGCCCAAGTGATTGGAGAGACCATCAACCCAAAGGAATATGATCCCAGGGACAGGAAACATATCCTGAGCTTACCCGCCCGTCAGAAAGGAGCACCGAAAATCCAGGACCAGGCGAACGCTACCACCGGCTCACGACCTGCAGATTCCGTACACCAAGCGCCCCAGCTGCGCGCGATGCGTCTCGCGGCGCAAATGCCGCAACGCCAGCCGCGGTTGCCTGAGGATGCCTACATGATAGTGTTTCGTTCAAGCGACCTCCAACGGCGCCAGATTCGCCTGGCCCTGATAACTGCAGCCAAGAGCCTTCAAGCCCCGGACGCCACAACTTGCGTATGCACCATCTAAACAACACTTGCACGATGAGTACCCCGCATCAAGCCTACGCGCTACGCCTGGTCGCCATAAAACAAATCTCAATTCGAGCCCAAGCCTACAACGTCCCCGCCTAGATCGCCCCCATCCCCCCCCCCCCCGGATGGTGCAGTAAGAGGAGTAATCACTAACGCCTACTCAGAAGAAACCCCAGCACAGATTCTGGAAGACCTCATCACGGGCAACACGGGCGTCCCCGTCATTGATGCACGCCGCATGGGACAGACCCGTTGGATCCTAATCACCTTCCAGGCGGGTCCGGTGCCCCGAACTATCTCCTACGGAGGCGGACTCCACAGCTGCACTTTATATAGAGGACACCTGGATGCTTGCACAAACTGTAAAAAACCAGGGCCTCGCTCGGATGTGTGTACCCTTCAGCGTACGCACAACTGTTCAAGTCGCGGTGTCCCGCACCCGCGAGAGGACACCCCAATATGCAGCCCAGTCTCTGTGGAGGCGCCCACATGAGGAGTACTAAAGGTTGCAAAGCGAGGGGAGCCGCTCAGCGCCCGCTTCATCGCAACAGTACACCTCCCGCACGCCGAGCGAGACGCGGACCATGCCAGCGTTCGTCGCTCTAGCAAGTCTCGCTCATCGTCTCGTCGCCGCCAGGACCAACAGCCTCCACAACTTTCCTGGGCAGACAGAGTAGCAGGCAACAGGCTTAAAGCTACCAGCAAGCCCTCAACCCCTCCCCCCCCCGCCTACACAGGTGGACCCCCGTGACCGGAAGCTCCAGGCCCTGAGAGAGGAGGTGAGTCGTCTTACCTCTCACATCAAGACCCTCATCTCCACCCCTCTACCGCTTCCGCCAATAGTCCCTTCCACGCAACCCACGCTGCTATCTCAAACACCCCCTGAAAACATGGAACAATCGGACTCCCAAACCACCACCTTACCCGCACCCAAGAAAAACGCACAACAGAGCAACCACCCGTCACCTAGACCGACCTTCAATCCCTAGAGGCCCGCATGGACCCTAATCTCGCCGAAATGAACGCGCGTCTAGAGGCAAAATTCAATCACCTCATCGACCACCTGTCCCAGCGCTTCGAGCAACAAATCGAAGCGGCATTTACACGAATGGTGCACACCCTTGAGATAAGCCTTGCACGGTACGACACCCGCCTCCAAAAAATAGAACAAACCCTTCCCTCGCTGCATCTACCTAATCCCCCATCAATCCCGCCCACCTACCCCACAGAACCCCCTACCCAACCCACCTACCCTCACCCCACCCAAGCTACAGTAAGGCGGGGCGACCACCTAATTACTTATCAATTCTGCAGTGGAACTGCCGCCGCTTCCGGGGCAAGCGCGCACCCCTCCAACTCCTCCTCCCCACAATTCCTACGCCTCGCATCCTCCTCCTTCCGGACACACACGCCCCTGCCACACTTCCCAGCTACACATCTGCTCATTAGGACGCAACGAATACACCCAGGGCTTGCACACTCATACATCTCTCCATTGCACACCAAACGCATCAGATCACCTCCGAGACGCCCTGCGTGATCACAGAAATCGTACCAGATGCACACTCCACACCATCTATTTTTATTGCAAATATATACCACACGCCGTCTCATCCGATGGCTTCATTGGAAACGCTACTGCGCGATCTCCGTCGTATTGCAGGCAAGCGTCCATTGATTATCGAAGGGGACTTCAACAGTCAGCATACTGACTGGGGCTACCGCACCACCACAAGACAAGGAAGGCGACTCTGGTGCTTGGTACAACAGTCCCGCCTCGCAATACACAACTTTAACACTCCCACGAGAAATGGCAACAGTGTCAGCGCGGACACCAGCCCGGACTTGACACTGAGCCGCAACCTCGCTGGTATTACGGGAAACACAACACATCACACATTAGGGAGCGATCATTACATCCTCTCTGTTACAGTACCGTACAAACAAAGAACGGTACCCTTCACCTAACACACAAACTGACCAACTGGGATGCGGTCCGCGCCGCGCGGGCGGCCCTTTCTGACGCCCCCATTACAGACATCGACCAGTTGGTGGCATCACTCATGAACGATGTCTCCGCACATACTCGAACGCTTGACACCACACCAGATACGCCCACCCTCGACACTCGCCTGGCCCACCTATGGGAGGCCCACCATAGCATCCTAGAGCGAAGGAAAGGGCAAAAGCTCAATCGGACCCTTAAACGTGGCTAGCCGCACTGCAAACAAAACTTACTGAGCACACTGAGGAGCTCTGCCGATCCAACTGGAGACAAATTTGCGACATTATGGCTGGCAATCTGTCCTCCAAAATCAGTTTGCAACTCTTCCGTCACTTACTTGACCCCACGCAATCAAAAACAGCCACATAACACCACGTCACAAGCCTTGTATACAGGACCGACCTTTCTCCCGACGCACTCATCGACATACTTAGGAACACACATACAACTCCCGGTACCTCAAGCCCCCTGCCCCCTATGCCGGCAACCGGAATGCGAATCTCGACGCGGAGATTACGGACGCAGATGTCAGAGCGGCCCTCCTGACTCTCCGCTCTAACTCCAATCCAGGAGTTGACCGTACCTCTAATAGCATGCTCCGCAAGTTGGACGATCAGTCGATTGCCCTGTTCACGGGGTACACATGCTGGCAGGAGGGCACCCTTCCACAATCCTGGCGTCACGGCAAAATCTTATTCGTACGAAAGCCCCACAAACCCCTTACACCTGCAAAGCTTCGTCCCATATCACTAACATCATGCCTGGGCAAGCTTTTGGAGCATGTCGCACTCGCCCGACTCACCCAACACATAACGGAGCAAGATCTCTACCCGCACAGCATAGTGGGCTTCCGACCCCACCTGTCGGCACAGGACGCCATGCTCCAGCTCACACAGGATATTTTTGACCTCCTCATACCGGGCCCCACAAAAGCTGTCCTTGCCTTAGATCTCTCCAAGGCCTTTGATCGCCAAGCCCATAAAGCAATCATGGCGGCGCTCTCCCCCTTGAACATAGGTGAACGTATGTGCACCTATATTCAAGCATTCCTTACTAACCGCACGGCCGAAATTCACTTCGGTCCCCACACATCCCGCCTATACACCAATTAGTGGGGTTGGCACCCCCCTGGGATCTGTCCTCTCCCCTTTCCTCTTCAATTTCACACTCATACCCCTTGAACGCAAACTACAAATCATCCCTCACCTTCGGCATACACTCTATGCTGATGATATCACTCCATGGACCACCCATGGCAGTGATGGAGACATAGAGACTACTCTGCAGCCGGCAGCTACCCTCACCCAAACACATGCGCGGAGTATCGGATTCTCATGCTCTCTGGAGAAGTCGGAGCTCCTCATACCCCGCCCCACAACCCCAAACTGCCCCACAGCCCCATAACCGTGAAACTGGAAAACCGGTACATACCGGAGGTACACACTCTCTGGGTACTGGGCCTCCACATTCAGAACAAGAGGAAAAGCACTCTCACCATACAGAAACTCAAGCAGACGGCGGTGTGGATATCCCATCTAATCCGCCGAGTTTCTAGACACCACGTGGGCATGAAGGAGTATGACCTACGTCGTCTCATTCATGCCTTCGTCCGCAGTCACTTTCTCTTCACGCTCCCCTAATTGGAACTCCAGGGCCCAGAAATCTCCACCCTGGATTCCATGACCCGAACAGCAGTTAAGACAGCGCTACACCTACCCCTATATACCTCAACCGAAAAACTCCTACAGCTGGAGGAAGACGAAGTGCTTCTCTTGCGGAACACATCTCGCCAGTCTCTGTTTTTTTCTGGACTTCTTACTGCACCTGTGGGGTCTACCGCCACCTCCATAGCGGTGATGGATGTACAACACCCCGAGGATCCTCCCGGTTCCCGTTCACCCGCGGACATCGGTTAGCGGAAGCGAGGAAATACTTCGAGTGGTAGTGAGGACACAGAGCTGTACTGCACATCAGGTGACGAGTCCTCGGAAGACAGCTTTCGACTTGTCCAGTACCGTAAGTTCAAACGAAGAATTATCAACTCATCTTCGGCGTCCAGCTCGGACACTGTGAAAACAGCTCCTCAACGATGGCCTCACTCCATCCTGTTTGTGCCACAGAACGCTACCGACAACCTGCGCGACCTCAACAGGCAAGCACTCTCCGTGTATCTAGAAAACACCGTGCCAAATGAGATCAAGGATGTTAGGATAAACACTAGGCGAAACATCCTGGCAATCGATGTGATGAACCCGAGCGCACTGACCATACTACAACATGTAACGCAGCTGGGAAGCATCAAGGTCCGGTCTATCGTGCCAACGAATGGTGCCACAATAACAGGAGTCATCTATGACATTGACAATGAAATATCTAATGCAGACCTACCAATTCTCATAAAACCAGCAAGCGAACACAACGTGATTGTGCATGTTGGTCGCCTCGGCAACTCACATTGTGTGAGGATAACCTTCAAAGGCGACTGTCTTCCACCCTACGTGAAGGTCGGCCACATTCGCCACCAGGTTCGACCATTTATTCCAAGACCTATGCAATGCTTCAATTGTCAGAAGATTGGACATGTGAAGGGTGTTTGCAGAAATTCGGCCGTGTGCCCACGATGTGCCGAACCCCACTCAGAAGACAACTGCAGCGCAACCACGTTGCAGTGTCCTAACTGTCAAGGTGATCACAGCGCCTCTTCCAAAGACTGTCCCCAGACCAAGAAAGAGATCACCATTCTTAAACAAATGGTGAGAAACAACTCTACCCACAAAGAGGCCGCTGTGAAAGTACGGCGAAGACGACGTCACCGACGAAGGTCTTCACGGCGAATAACATCAAGCTTTCAGGAAAAGTCACCTCGTCAAGCATCATCATCAGCGGACGTTTCCAGCACTCCGAACACCGATGTTGGAAGGGAGAAAACTGCCAGATCTCTTTCCACAAAGGAATGGCCGCCACTTCCGCGTACACGACCGCCAGAAGATCCGCAGAAGAAGCCGCCCCCAATACAGCAAGGTGCTGTATCCGAGGGGTCGCGGAATACAGATGAGCAAGTGATAGCACTTATTAGGCCTTTAATGAATGCCATTCGCGTGCTGCTAAGCAACATGCACACACCGTCTGCCAGAAGTGCGCTTCAAGTACTGGACGCTCTGAGTCCAGTGCTTGCAACCCTTGAGTAGATCATGGCTCCACAGCCATGATCTTTTAGGGAAGAGGTCCGACAAGCAGCTATTTTTCAGTGGAATGCCCGCGGACTCAAAGCTCGCCTTTCGGATTTCCGTCGCTTCGTGTACACCAATATGTTTCCCATTATCGTCATTTGCGAGCCGAACTTATCGAACAAAATCAGGCTTTCTGGATATGAATCATTTATGTCGTCAGCTGTTTATGAAAACAGTAAGGTTTTGGTGTTTAATTGCCGTGACCTCACCTAGACTCATCAGCCTGTACCACCTAATGACAGTAATCAATATATATGCCTAAACGTAAGGAAAAAGAATCTGGCCTTTACTTTTGTAGGCGCCTACCTATCTCCGTCAAGTCGATTTGATTACAAGACTACGGGACATCCTTTCCTCAACTTCCAATCCCTGGGTCATCATTGGAGATTTCAACGCCCATCATACACTCTGGGGAAGTCGGATCATCAACGCAAGAGGCAGAGCTCTGGTATCTTTCGCCTCCAGTAATGAACTTTGGCTGCTGAATGATGGAAGTCCTACGTTCTCACGTGGCTCCACGTACAGCAGCTGTCTTGACTTGGCTTTCGTCTCACGAAGCCTAGTCAGACGTGCAGGGTGGTTTGCGGACATAGAGACGCACGGAAGCGACCATATCCTCACGTACATCAAGATCAGAGGATTGACCGCTTCCAAAACACAGGATACGATCCAAAGAGTGGACTGGCCTAAATTTCAGCCTATTATGGAAGAACACTGCGACGCCAATTCATCTTTCGACTTGGAAGAGGCAATCAAGAGCGTGGTGCAAGACACTATGTGTACTCTAACATGCTCCTCGAAACTTAATGATTTTGATGTGGAACTAGAACGACTACGAGCAATCCGAAGACGTGCTGAACGAAGGTACCGACGTACGAAAACAATGGACGATCTACGGACCGCCAGGCGCACGCAAAAGAAGATACAGCGCCGGTTAGACAAGCTAGAATCGCAACGTTGGGCTGCCTTCTGTGAGTCGCTAGATCCACACAAGCCTTTATCGCAACTATGGAGAACGGTGCGCGGGCTGCGGACACTTCCCGTACAGCGATTCCCATTCAAGGCGCTTGCCCTCCCTCAAAAGAGATCGGAGATTGACGTGGCAGAGGATTTCTGCGCCAGATTATCCGGCCAACTCACAGCTACCAACATTCCATCGCCTTCGAGGAGCTACCCGCCACCACATGATTTCCGGTTGCATCTACCATTCTCGATCCACGAACTTAAGGCAGCATTAGCTTTGTGTAGCCGCACATCAGCGCCAGGACCTGACGGAATTTCCTACCGAGCTCTGTGTCACCTGGGGGAGCGAGCGAGAGGAGTTCTTTTTGAGGTGTACAATGAATCTTGGAGAAATGGCACGCTACCAACAACCTGGAAGACAAGTCGCCTTGTTCCACTGCTGAAGCCTGACAAGTCGCCGTTGGAGCTCTCATCATATCGCCCGATCGCTTTGGCGGGCTGTGTGGGCAAAGTAATGGAGAGGATGGTCCTAGGACGCCTGGAGTGGTACTTGGAGTACCACAACACCTACCCAGATGCCATGGCGGGCTTCCGACGCGGTCGATCATCGATCGATAACGTCGTCGACCTGTTGACCTACTTTCAACATGAGAAATGCCGTAAGCGTCTCTGCGCATCCGTATTCCTCGACGTTAAAGGGGCGTATGACAACGTTACGCATGAAGCCATCCTCTCTGCTCTCGCAGAGGTAGGAGTGGGTGGTCGGATATTTCAATGGATACGGAGCTATCTATCCATGCGATCCTTCTTTGTAAGCACCGATGAAGGCCATACTTCTCTTCACTATAGCTACCGCGGCGTCCCCCAGGGCGGTGTACTTAGCCCCGTGTTATTTAATCAAACACTAATTGCTCTCCTAGAGCACGTGCCAACCACAGTCAGGTTATCAATGTACGCGGATGACATCTGCATATGGACATCTGCAGTAACACGCCTACAGTTGCGAGCGAGAATTCAGAGAGCCGCCACACAAACTGTTATCTACCTCCGTAATCGAGGCCTGGAAATTTCCTCCGAGAAATGCGCACTAGTGCCATTTACGCGCAAACCCATGGCAAACTACAGTGTAATGATAAATGGCCAAATAATACGACGGGTCCGATCGTACAAGTTTCTAGGTGTCATAATCGACAGGGACTTGCCATGGAGCCCACACATATCATACGTGAAAAACGGTTGACAGGCATCTGCCACCTGTTCAAGTTTTTCGCTGGCAAGACCTGGGGAATGTCGCCTAGTGCCATGTTACATCTGTACAGGGTGCGTTTTCTAGGATTTCTGCGATACAGCTTGCCAGCAATAAACAACACAGGCAAAACGAATCTACGCATAATACAAAGTCTTCAGGGTCAAGTGCTCCGGATCTGTCTGGCCTGCCTCAGAGTGCTTCAACAGTGGCTACGATAGCAATCGCTAGAGACCACCTTGTCAAGACCCACATTGAAATCGAAGTACTCAGGACCCATATAAGGCATCTAGCCAGGAATCCTCGTCACCATTTAGCCTCTCTACCAGCGGACAGGCCACACACATCTTTCAGCCAAACGATAACTGCATATGATGAATCATTGCCAGGTTGATTCACTCCGGCTGCGAGACCTTCGATCCCTCCATGGTGCCTCGCTCCGCCAAAAATCAACCTCGCAATGCCTGGTATCTTGAAAAAAGCTGATCTGTCATCACCAGCCCTTAGACAGCTCACGCTACTACATTTGTACGAAAACTACCGTGACTCAACGCATATTTACACTGATGGATCTGGCCTTCCAAGCAGCTCCGCGGCGGCAATCGTCATTCCAGCGAAAGCTACAACAATCAAATTTAAGACGACCCACGCGACAACATCGACGGCAGCAGAGCTCGCAGCGCTCTTAACTGCTCTTCATCACATTGGGGATGAACCGCCACACAAATGGACAATATTCTGCGATTCGAAGTCGGCACTGCAGTCTCTACTGTCACCTCTACGACGCGGACCACACGAACAACTAATCTTCCATATTACAGACGTTACACCATATAAGTGATGCCGGCCATGAAATAACGTTCCAGTGGCTTCCAAGTCACTGCGGGATTATCGGCAATGAACGGGCGGATCACGCTGCTCGTTCAGCCCATACTGAGGAGCGCCACGTCCCAATTCCTCTTTCTAGAACTGACGCGGCACGGAAGCTCCGCCTACTTGCTCGGCAGTGCACCGAGTCGCAATGGAATGAGCCACATTTATGAAATACGCGACTGTACTCACTTGATCCAACATTAAGTCTTCGAGCGCCATCACAGCTTCGCCGTAGAGACGCCACGCTTTTATATCGACTTTGGTTGGGTGTTGCCTTTACTAAAGCCTATGCCTTCCGCATAGGGATGACCGACACCCCAACCTGTGACCACTGCGGCCATGAAGAATCAATTGGCCATATTTTGTGCTCCTGCCCGCAGTACAGTCCACAGAGGGCATGCCTTAGCCACGAACTTGACCAACTGGACGACCAACCGCTATCCGAAATAAGAATTCTACAACATGGAAAGGACCTACCGTCGGAGAAGGCCGTGCAAGCGCTTTTGCGCTTCTTACAATCTACCGGCCTGTGTGAAAGACTAACTGGAACGCCTTGTGTGTGTGTGTCCCCATGTGTGCACGTTCCTTTTTTTTGCGTTTTCCTCTCTGTCATCTTTCTAACCAATATCCCCCATCACCAGTGTAGGGTAGCAAACCGGAGACTCACATCTGGTTAACCTTCCTGCGTTTCCTTTTCATTCTCTCTCTCTCTCTCCTACAGCTAGACATACGCAACACGATAGGTGAGCTTATCGAGGCCCACCGACAGACACAATGCATACATCGCGCGAGAACCACCACCGGCAGAAACATCCTACACACCCTCGGCATCAGAATACCAACCACAGATCCCACACAGCTCACGGTCCCCCACCACATTCACCACGGATTACTTACTAAGCCTCTCCCCAAAAACATGCACCCCACCTACCACGAACCCCACCGCAGAACTCGCGCACGGGCGCTCCACAAACACTATGGCATGGAACCGGATGCCGTGTGGGTGAATGCCACATGCACAGGCGAGGACGCGGTCGTAGCCATCACGAATCCTTCCCTACAACCGATTGCCACCCTTCACGTACCCACCGCTGCCACTTCCGAGGAGGCTGGAGAGGCCGCTATTGCCCTAGCCATCACGCCCGCGGAGGCCCGGTATATACGATCGGACTCTAAAACTAACGTACTAAATTTCGCCCGCGGGAGAGTTCACGTTCCTGCATTTCGCATAATGAACTCCCTCGCCGCACAACTGCCCCGCCACATGGAACTCATATGGGTGCCTATCCCACTCAGGGAATCCTGGAAACGAGGCTGCCAACGCTTTAGCCCGAGGTTCTTTCATCCGGGCACCAGCGGCCTCCGATCTGGGGTTCTCACGTTAGCGCATGCATTCCTTCAGCGAATTGACGCAGCCCTGTAAAGCCGAGCGTCGGCTGTACCCCCACGCCATCCCTCCCTCGACAATTATCATCAGGCACTTTGGAGGCGGCTCCAAACACGCACCTTACCCTCCCCTTATATGCGCTCGCGCTATCACCAAGTCTACACAAACCCCTCCTGTACCCTCTGCCACCACCCGAAAGCCACTCTCGATCAAATCCTTTTCCTCTTCCCGACGGAGGACCCTACTGCACTCC
This sequence comes from Amblyomma americanum, assembly GCF_052857255.1. Taxonomy (NCBI): domain Eukaryota; kingdom Metazoa; phylum Arthropoda; class Arachnida; order Ixodida; family Ixodidae; genus Amblyomma; species Amblyomma americanum. The sequence goes on from NC_135497.1 coordinate 249,396,400, forward strand.
GAGGACCAGGCCAAGCAAGCCATCGCCACAGGCCGAGCTGCCAGCGTCATGAGCCTCCGGGACATGAAAGTTTGAGTGAGTGGGGCCGTGCGGAGGCCCAAGGACCTGCGCATCCTAAATTCTCCTGTGTGTGATAGTTTCCACCACCACCACCTGCCGAGCCGACGCTTCCGCAACAGGAGAACGCCGCACGCTATCGCGCGGTCGCCGCCACGGAGTAAGAAAGCGGAGGGAAGGAGAGAGGGGGGACACGCAGTTTCGAATTGCGGAGGCTATGCGTTTCGGCTCAGCTGCGGAGCTGGTTTCGAGGGACTACGGGGACGCCCCGAAGCGCTGGAACGGGCACCAGAGAGCTACGCTCTAAAAGATGAAGTAGGAGAAGGCGACATCGCGTCTACTCTTAAGAGGGCTCACCAGATACAAGGCAACTCAGATTTGAACTTTTTCTGTCGATAGATGGCAGCACTTAAGTACCACAAAAAGGAGTGAACTTCCATTACCCCTCCAGGTGTGTAAATTCTACCGCGACATCTCCCCGACCGCGGCACGAAAGTATTAGTTCTTCCGGGAACAAAAAGTAGGGCCGAAAACTTTCTGTGTACATTTTGCCAAAGCAGGGAGACCGAAGCACAAAAAATAACGCGTCTCAAGTGGTGATGGTCACAGAATGGACCTTTTTCCAGTAACCCACCACTCATCTGCCACAAGAAAAAGTACGTTTTCCGACTACTGATCCGGAGTTCCCGGGTTCGAACCCGACCGCGGCGGCTGCGTTTTTATGGAGGAAAAACGCTAAGGCGCCCGTGTGCTGTGCGATGTCAGTGCACGTTAAAGATCCCCAGGTGGTCGAAATTATTCCGGAGCCCTCCACTACGGCACCTCTTCTTCCTTTCTTCTTTCACTCCCTCCTTTATCCCTTCCCTTACGGCGCGGTTCAGGTGTCCAACGATATATGAGACAGATACCGCGCCATTTCCTTTCCCCCAAAACCAATTATTATTATTATTTGGGTCCCCCTAAGCTCCCTAGCATCCTTTCTGCGAAAATACATTTACAATGATAGGGTGGGGTATACAGCGTGTAGTTAGAAGCAGTGTTGGTTTTAGCCCAGCCAGAACAGATGATTGTGAGTCATCTTTTTGACACACCGTACGAACACCTCCCCTTCCGCACTTTGGCCGGCTATTCCGTACTCCGCGTATTCCTCCGTCGCCACACGCAATGCAAGCCTGGCGACCGTGTACGAGTGTGGGCGCCGATTCGACGACGCTGCCTCTGTGAAAAGCTTTTTGCGCTCTTATTGTTTACACTGCCAGTGTTTATTCTCCATTGGCTTTGCTGCTGTGGACCTTATTTTTTGTTTAAGCATCCGATCGATGTTTCTTTGACAAAAGGAATGCCGCGAAACTGTTGTACTACTTGTTTGTTCGAGTTCAAAACCGTTGGCGCACGGGAATATCACTTTGTTATGCGGGATGCGATCAGCGTTATCTAGAAGGCAGGCGCAACTATTTCAAAATCATTCTGGGTTGTTGTAGTTGTTTTAGTGCCTTATCTTGAAGGCTCCTCTTCGACTACCACCAAGCACGTTTGTTGCTCTCGGCGTCGCCGAATTCTTCAGTTTATTTATGGGCGATAGTCACATCAGCAACTAAATTACTGCTCAAATACTTCGTTTCATGTCTCCTTCACTGCTCATAATTTCACCACGGAACAAATCAAACTTCGGTAAAAGGGTGAGCTGTGTGATTTTCAAAAGCACTGAGATCGTTTTGTTGGTATTCGTGGTGACATTGAAAGCGAATTTCGTCATTGCACAAGCGACTACCAACTGTTCTGGACAAAGTTGCTAGTTGTCGTTTATTGTTAAAAATAACAACAATCGCAATTTCATAGAAGATGGCCACATCAGCCACGCCAACCGCGTGTGCTCTTTCCGAACACAAAAACGGCAGCACACCGGAATTGCATGACGTCAGGGGTTTGAAAGCAAAAATTCCACACCTACTATGGTTTCCGAAAAAGTCTCATTATGAGCTCGGCTTTTTATGTTCTTTTATGTATTTGATGTATTATATATTTTTATATATTATATATTTTATATATGTATTTATATAGCGCCCCTTCCGAGCGTTTTTCTGATTGAAATGTGTGAATTTTGGAAGCGTAGTGCAGGAGGTGCGACTAGGTGTGGCGCATACCGAGGCGTTTCTAATTGGCAGAATAAAGACGGTTGGGGAACGCTTGACACATGCGAAACCGGTTCAGAAGCAAAACTGCATAGTTTTGCCAGCCAGTCTATTAACGTTTGACATCACGTTATTTACACCACTGAGATGTCTATTCAGGAGTAGGGGGCTCGGAAATCCGTGAGCTCCTTTCTGCAGATAAGGTGCAACCATGCTTACCCGCGTACAGTGGACACCACCTGCACTGATAACGCGAACATTCTGGCAGAGATATGCCTTGTCGTGAGGAGAATTGGGGAAAAACAGCGACGCTCGACTAAAGATTCGTTAGAGAACCGATGTTTCGATGCCAATCCGGCACATTCTGGCTTCACTAGCTTGAAGCCAAAGCCGAACGTTGGCTTCGACCGGTTCTCATGACGTCGCAGTTGCAGTGCAGCAGGGGCTGAGCAGGAAAAGGAAGCAGACGGTCCTTTCTCCCCTTGATGGGGGCTGTTGCACTGGCATACATAGTTGTCCCTGAGTATAGCATGAAATCACAAGTGATTGGCAAGTGCCTCAGTAAAAGGAGGTTAATCGCTACGTCATGACAATCAGTCTACGCCATTAGCTCTGTTTACATGAAACCGATAGGGTCGGATCGATTCGGGGGTCGGGTTGAGCATGGTCAATCCAACTCAACCGCTGCGTGTTTACATGAACTCGATTTTAGCGATTCGACACCGGTTCAGCTGTAGTGGCACCAAGCATCGAACAAGCAGTAGCAGCCTCCAAGATTGAGGCACGCCATCATTGTATCGGAGGTGCGACGTGGCACGTGGAAAGCAAGTTCGCATTTATCCCTTTCCCTCTCACAAACCCTACTTTTCGACCCAACAGCGTCTACAAGCACATCGGTTCAGGGTCGAGTTGAGTCACCTACCCCTTGCGGCAGAACTGACTGGACCCGACCCGTCGACTCCCGGCTCGGCTTGCGTACCAGTACCGGTTTTCAAACAACCAGGCGTGTGGGTTCATGTAAGCACCGGCCGCTATCGGCTCGAGACCCTCCTATGAGTAATACTTGGCGCTTCATTCTTGACTTGTAGCGAAAGCTGGGTCACTGCGCCCTTGCGCTGGGTAAGGAACAATGCCGTTCTCCCACACTGTCCTGAATGAGGAGCCCCATCCTGTGTTTTGGCACTAAAAATGCCTTATTGTGTGGCTGCCGGGAGGGGAAAGAGGGCGGCACTTTTGGGTGTGGCCTTGCATTCCACTTCCTTTCGGCACCAAGAGCTCGAGCAAAAAAGAAACGTAGAAATCCTTTAAGAACACAGCCCAAGCAAGAAAAAAGGAAAGAAAGAGCTCAGGTCCGTCCAAGTTCTGAGTAAAAACCTGCGCGCACGAACACAGCCAACCAAGGGCTAGTGGTAGAGTGCAGTAGCGACAAAATATTCTGACGCCAGATGGAGCCACGTTGCGCTAGTTAATTTTGGCGCGAATTTCAAAGTCCCACAGAAAATGCATACACAACTTTAAGAGCCTGTAAAACGCAAATACTACTCTTCATATGAATGAAAACTGCGGCTTCACAATGTAGAAAGAAAAAGGGAGAAAATGTTGTTGCGGACGAAATTCTGATATTTGGCTTAGTTTTTTCACGAAATGAGATGAAAGACCGACATATCTAAAAGTGCAATTTTTCTGGATATTTACCTCTGATTTGCAAAAAAATTAAACTTAAAAAATATCTGTCTGCAACATTTCCTCCATTCATTAATGAAGAAAACGCTGTCACAGACCTCTACACCCCGAATGATACATCGAACAGTGGCCGCGATTATTACGGAGCCCTCCACTACGGTAGCTCTTTCTTGCTTTTCTTTGTCGCTCCTTTATCCCTTCCCTTACTGCGCGGTTTGGGCGTCAACCTAGATATGTGAGACAGTTACTGCTCCATGTCCCTTTCTCAAAAACGAATTTTCAATCGTTATTCCGAAGCCCTCCACTACGGCAGCTTTTAAAGAGAAAGTTTTACTGCCCGCGAATTTGCGATCTCGCCGTGGCGGTACTCTGAGGAGGTGCATGACGTCACAACAGGCGCCTCCCCGCGGAGCCGAACCGGTCTGACCGGACCGGCGGCGGCTGGCGCACTCGGCACGAAAAAGACATGCTGCGCCAGTGCGTTCTCCTCCAGTGCGGTCAGAGTGCGTCGAAGCCGCCGAACGCGTCGGCGGTCAAGCGCAGTTGGAGTATAGAGGGTCTCGATTTGGCCGATCTGACGTCGCCATGCAGCGCGCGCGCGCGTTACGCCGGCCAGAGTATAGACCTCCTGCATGTTTGCAAAGAAACGAGGCAACGCTGCAGTCGCTGTTTTTTCCTTGCATCATCCATCATAATCTGTTTCAGGGAGTGGTGCTTGATCTCGAAGCTTGCTTGGAAAGAAGCGGCCGCAGTCAAGATGCTAGCAGAGACACGAAGCGAGATTGAGAGGGGACGCGGCAATAAAAAAGCGTTTCCGTTATTTATGCATGCGATGTAACAAAATTTTTAGCAAATATTATATTGCTATTCTAAACTCAGTAACGTGTTTTATTTTCAGCTACCTGGTACAATTCTTGGGTAATTATATAACACCCTCGTCGCGTCATCCCCGCGGGTCTTGAATAATTAAGTGGAAAGTGCTCAATTTTTTTGCGCCAATATGCTAACACAGCTCGGTTCTGCAAGTTGAATTAGTTGTTTCTTTAGATGCTCAGTACTTAGGCATTCATCTTTACATGAAAACATTTCTTACAAAAATAACTGACATACTACTGCTCGTGTGTAAAAAAATCGAGCGATTTATTGCATTCCTCAACGTATCAGGATTTATTCGTGACAAATGGAATCATTATATTTTCATTTCGAAGGAATGGGTGATGCCGATGGCAGAAAATGTGAATGCTCAGGGAACCATCCTAAAGTTTATTCCCTCTTTTAAGGCATCGGAGTTTTTGCTTTTGTTCAAATTAATGCGGCATTGAAATAAACGGACCATCTGATCTTTTCTCTTCGGGGTGATACTATAATGGTGATGTTCGTTTTCGGAATAACCCGCGTAATTCTCGTCGCGAAGAGACCATTGCAAGCGCAATTACATCCACACATCTAAAGAGCTTAATTTTACAAATTCTTACTCAATATATATTGTGCTATAATATTTCGTCAAGAAACATATGAAGACCCGAGGGCTATAGGAAAGGAAAGAAAATAATTTCAGATATTGAAAGTTATCAACACTCGATTAATTTAAGTATAGGAGATGTCGACCTGGCCGGTGCTTGCGGCCAAAAACAGCGCTTAAGCGAGACAGATAAGAGTGCGGACACCCCGCTGTCCCTACTCTTCGCACTGCACAGCACGTGTGTCAACAGATGGTGAGCGCAATGCCAGCGGTTCCTCTCAATGCTGTTCCTAAGTAAAACCATTCCTGCTGATACAGTCATAGTGTTAAAAACCGGTTATTTTCCTTGATACCTAGTGTTCAAATAAACGGCAGCAACGCTTTCTGTTTGCCACTAACCCTATATACAATACATAGTGCCCAAATCTTTCTTCGAATACGTTGTATGTTGCCAACACGAGCCCGTGCACTTGCGAGAAATTACTAAGTTAAATGCATCAACCACTCCTGTGATTCGCGTAAACTGAAAATGCGCCTACAAGCCTTGATAACCCGCGCTCGCTAGCTCGCTAGCGACTGCAGCGTCGCCTCGTTTGTTTGCAAACATACAGGAGGTCTATACTCCGGCCGGCGTAACGCGCGCGCGCGCTGCGTGGCGACGTCAGGTCGGCCAAAGCGAGACCCTCTATACTCCAACTGCGCTTGACCGCCGACGCGTTCGGCTGCTTCGGCGCACTCTGACCGCACTGGAGGAGAACGCACTGGCGCATAATAATAATAATTGGTTTTGAGGGGAAAGGAAATGGCGCAGTATCTGTCTCATATATCGTTGGACACCTGAACCGCGCCTTAAGGGAAGGAATAAAGGAGGGAGTGAAAGAAGAAAGGAAGAAGAGGTGCCGTAGTGGAGGGCTCCGGAATAATTTCGACCACCTGGGGATCTTTAACGTGCACTGACATCACACAGCACACGGGCGCCTTAGCGTTTTTCCTCCATAAAAACGCAGCCGCCGCGGTCGGGTTCGAACCCGGGAACTCCGGATCAGTAGTCGAGCGCCCTAACCACTGAGCCACCGCGGCGGGGCACTGGCGCAGCATGTCTCTTTTTCGCGCCGAGTGCGCCAGCCGGCCCGGCCAGACCGGTTCGGCTCCGCGGGGAGGTGCCTGTTGTGACGTCATGCGCCTCCTCAGAGTACCGCCACGGCGAGATCGCAAATTCGCGGGCAGTAAAGCTTTCACTTTAAAAGCTGCCATAGTGGAGGGCTTCAGAATAACGATTGAAAATTCGTTTTTGAGAAAGGGACAAGGAGCAGTAACTGTCTCACATATCTAGGTTGACGCCCAAACCGCGCAGTAAGGGAAGGGATAAAGGAGCGACAAAGAGAAGCAAGAAAGAGGAACCGTAGTGGAGGGCTCCGTAATAATTTCGACCACCTGGGGGTCTTAAAGTTGCACTGACATCACTTATAGCACGTGCGCGCGGCGTTACGCTTCTATCGAAACGCGGCCACCGCTGTTGCGTTCGAACCGGCACTTCGGATCAGTAGCCGAGCGCTCTAGCCACTGAGCCACAGCGGCGGGATTTCAACTGCGCGCTCGATACTGTCGCTGTTGCGCAGGGTCCCGGCAGGGGAAAGCCAGTTTGAAACACGTGCGAGCTACGCAGCCTTGTGCTCAGAAGCGCTTATAAGTTCTTGTATGGAACAGTTTGTGCTTGAACGCCGATATCAGATAAAAGGTTTCGCAGGCATTGTGAACTTTGGTTGTTACTACCGCGGTCGGTGATTGTTATCACTCTCCTCTCTCCGCACCTTCAATTTATTATCCATAGCCTTTCTTTTAACCACTTTCCCGTACCGCTCTCTGAACGTCCTGCACGATCCCGCCCAGCACCGACCACATTCCGCTGAGCTGCCCATGGGGCCGACAGCGATACTTGGAGCCTCCTCGGGCCAGCCTCCAATGCTCCTTCTGAACTTTCGCCCAGCGGGCAAAACCATTTTCGGGCACAGCCCATACTATCTACCTCTGATTCCAGCGGGGATCTAGCAATACTGCCAGCTTCGGATCGAGAGGGAGAGAGTAAACTTTATTTACTTTGAGGGATTTCAAAATTTCAAAATTAACATGTTTTATGTGGGATAGATAAGATTTTAAGAGCATTTGAAATTTGAAACGATAAAATGAAAATTGGTTTGGAAAGTAAATGGCGCAGTAACTGCCTCGCATATCTCTGCGGACGCCCAAACCCCAGCGTAAGGGAAGGGATAAAGGAGGAACTAAGAGAAGGAAGAAAGAGGTGTTGTAGTGAAGGTGTCTGTTATAATTTCGGCCACATGGGTATCTTTAAGGTGAACTGACATCACACAGCACACGGGCACCTTCGCGTTTCGCCTCCATCGAAACGCTGCCGCCGCGTTCGGGCTCCTTTACGCCTTTACGTCATTTCAATGTGGAAGAGGGCTTGGCAGTTCGTGTACGAACAACGTGTATGTTTGAGAGAGCATGAAACTTTATTATAACGAAGGAATTCGGGGCATGCTTTGAAAAAAGTATAGGCGTTCGGAGATATGTACACTGTAAACAAGAATCAACCCAAATGGGAGTTTAAATTGTGTGCGCCACCCTTTATACTCCATGTGCTGAAACATTTACTCCATCAATATGGATCAAATATGCGCAAAAATACATATTTTACTCACTGCACTAAATAAAGGAGTATAGAGGAGGATTCTATATGGAGTGTCTTGGTCTCAATGCGCCCCAAGTCCCCAATGGAGTAAAAAAATACTATTTTGCGCCATCTGCCCCACCACCTAGCGTCTCCTCTGCTTCCGGTCAGTCGTCTCATAATGGCGGTGAGTGACGAATAATAATTAATGGTTTTGGGTGGAAAGGAAATGGCGCAGTATCTGTCTCATATATCGTTGGACACCTGAACCGCGCCGTAAGGGAAGGGATAAAGGAGGGAGTGAAAGAAGAGAGGAACAAATAGGTCCGTAGTGGAGGGCTCCGGAATAATTTCGACCACCTGGGGATCTTTAACGTGCACTGACATCGCCCGTCTTGTTACCGTCGTCGCTGGGTCTCTGCTCACTTCTGCGCCTTCTCGAGCGTCTGTCGCGGTAGAAGATATCGGATTGTCGCCGTTTTCCGCTACAGTAAGCTACATAATTGAACTGCTCTTGTGAAGCATTCAGTGTTCTAATCATAACTGACCTTAGCGTCGCTATTCCGTTACAGCCCCCAGTTAGGCTTAATTCTCACAACTTTTTTTCGTTTTGGTTCTCGCGGTGTGTTGCAGTAGATTATAGTGCGCTGCGTAACATGGAACTGTGATAAAACATATTGTCAACGCAGGCCTCTTGATTAAGCTGATGAGGCTACATTTTTTCTCAGTCATATCGAAATGCCAAGCCTTAAAGAAGTGAGCATGAAAGCAAACACTACCTTACCAAACTGCCTTCAGGGGTGTTTTCGTTTTCAGCTTATTCTCCTCTGGTTTTCAGACAAATATGGCGTGGTGCATGACCGTGAAAACTTCTGCGCGACTCCTTCTCAGTTTTGAACTATTGATTCTAATGATGCATCCCTTTATCTACGAACACAGCCAACCAATCAAGCTTGTACAGCAAAAGGAGACAACAAGCAGACGACTCCTGCCGCCTACGCCGCCACTGGGCTTGCAGACAGCGAAAACAACGCGTGACGCGGGGTCACATTACGGCAGCGCAGTTTCCCAGGTTGGGTTGCCGGTGGCCCCCGCAGCTACTGCCCGTTTCCGCCCCTGGCACTGCTGTAAGAATGAGCCTGGATGAGAATGAATAAACAGGAAGCCCCGTCATTTTGGGAACCATTTCAGTGGGTAGTAAAAAAATTACTCCCTTGTACTTCTAAATAACTCCCATTTATAAGGGAGTAAATAAAATACTCCAGTTATATGGAGTGAATAAAACCTTCAATTAGTCCCATTTAGGTGTTTTTTTTCTTAACAGTGTATGGAATTATGCGGTAGAGGGCCTGACAATCAATGTGCGAACATCGCATATGTTTGATACAGAAAGACGCTTTAAAATAACGAAGGAATTCGGGCACGCAGGCTCCTGGATCCACTACCAACCCAGATAGCGCCTAAGTGTTTACTATCTGGATCAGTCCAACATGCTGGGTACCTTTGGTACCTTGGTCGCATTATAAAAAAACCGCCCCTATGTGACATAATATCTGTACAGACAGCTTTTTTTGTGGTCGGGTGGAAGCGAGCTCATTGCTCCTGCTGGTGATGGACAACCACGGAAGTGGGGTGGTATTGCCTTCCCAAATTTGTGCTTCGCGTCGTCATTGAAAGCTTTGAAAGATATTTTGCGCGATAGCGTAAACCCAGAGTCGCCCATTTCCCTCTGTGCGTCTGTGCGCGTTGACCCCGGATCTCCAGAAAAAAGAATATAATAAAAGAAACCTTGTTTAAGTTCGAACGTAGCACATGTGGGTGCCAGGTGGAGACGCTGCGCGTAGGCCACGAACGCTTTTTTTCTTTATTGCGTGGGAAAAGTGCCGAAAAGAAAAGTCTGTGCACGCTTACGCCACAAAACACCAAGCCAACTTACCTCGCATGACCCCTCTTTCCAAAACATCAAAGGTCTGGGAGGCACACACATGCATCCAGATATGGGAGCCAGCTAGGCGGCTCCTGCAGGGCAGCATATATACCCCGCACCAAAGCGCATTGTTCAAGAAATAATGATTTCGACGACCGCGGTTATACTGCATGGGGGTCCATAATGTGGCTCTTCCAGAGAAGAAATAGCCCCAGCAACATAAATCTATCATACGGCACAACACTGTTTTTCTCCACAGGCAAAAAACAGATACACTAGGGTATGATGTCAATCTCCTTCTTAATTGTTCGTTGGAAAATGTCCCAGAAGACTATAGCATCAATGCACACAATAAAACAATGTTCAATTGTCTCAGGTGTATCGCAAAGGCGGCAATTCACCGTCCATTGGGCAAGCACATCCTTAGCATGAAGCCGTGCCTTCACAGGCAGCGTTGACGTCTGCAGCTTAAAAATAATGCTTTCGCGGCAGAAAAAATGCACATTCGCTTAACACGTTTTAAAACACTGGCGTCAAGGAGCTCCAGAAAAGGTTACCGATAGAACGGTACAGGGAACAAATACTCTGTAAGTGCCTGAGTCATCTGCCTTCTGTAGAGGCTATACAGGTAGCCGAAAGAAAAGCGCACAGTGAGGAAATTGAAGGTGCCGGCAAATTCCTTAAGGAATCCCCATAAAGGCCCACAACGTGTGTGTCCCCCGTCGGTGCGAATTGGAAACGCAAATGAGCACTGAGACGCCAAATAAGCACACCAACTAAAAAGGGTGGTTTGACGATTTGAAAAAGAAAAAAACGCGAGAAAAGCTGACGAACGTTTAAGTGAACAAGGCCGATTCCATTAGACTCTAGAGAAAGAAATAGGCTATCGCGACGCATGGGTTCCCATTGAGAACGCCATACGAATGTAGCAAATATTCTGCGCATCACCTGCACTATCTTCCTCGCACAGTGGAGAACCTGCAACACATATGCAAGTTTTGCACAAAAAAAATGTTGCAGATTTCAGCCCGAGCAAACACTGATAGTTCTCTACCCAACCAAGCCATAGTTTGTCGCCTCATGGAGTCTGTGAATCCCAGTAGGTGCCACTGTTGCGAATTTGGGAAAAGGAACCCCTAGGCAGTGAAGGGGCCCGCAGTTATAATTTATACCACCATAATGACGACGTTGTACCCCAATGACCCAACCAAAACCCCTTGGATTTATCTAGGTTAAGAGCCGAACCTGACGCCTAGCAAAACTGTTCAGTCAAATGCAATGCCTCAAGCACACCCTTTTAGACAGAAGAAAAGAGGGCGACATCATCTGCATAGGCTAAAATCTTAATTTCATACTGCACCAGGGAAAAAAGCACAAATAGATGCGCAGTTAATATACTGAGGCAAATGGGTTCAAGATATTGGGCGAACATCAAGGGCGATAAGGGACAGCCTTGGTGAACAGATAATCTCAATGGAATAGGTTTGGTTAGCACTTGGTTAACAATTAACCTTGTATGGGACTCCTTATAGCGCATTCTTATGCTCCTAAGCAAAGCATCTCCAATATTTGCATGCCCTAAGACCGCAAACAAGAAATCGTGACTAACTTTATCAAAGGCCTTGTTTAGGTCAATCTGAATTAGAGCTACTTGTCCGATCTCATCTGATTCTGTCTCCACTACTGAACGTGCAACATGAATATGGGTTTGGATGCTGCGTCCTCTGATACCACAGACTTGATGCGTGCCTATAAAGTGAGCGACAACTAGCTGCAAAGAACCTGTGCAAAAAGTTTGTAATCTACATTACACATGAAAATTGGACGATATCCCTAAACTGTTTTCAGCCGATTAAAATCTGTGCTTTTTGGGATTAATATAGTATGTCCAGAATAGAAAGTGGGGGCAAAAACCAACATCGCAAGAAGCCTGGAAAACCTCCATCAAGAAAGCGCTAGGCAAAAGGAAAATGTTTTATAGAACTCGCTAGTAATGCCATCTGGCACAGGAGATTTCTGAGCCGTCAGGTCAGAAATAGCAGATTTAATTTCGTCCAAAGCGATAGGCCCCTCTACTACAGCACGCTGCTCATCGTCAAATCGAGGCAAGACTTCTAATAAGTGACGGCGATCTGATGTCCTATTTGTGTCCGCACAACCACCAAACAGCTGGCGATAATAGCCAAGAAAGTCTCAATAATACCAGGACCATCGCTGTATGTCCTACCACCATACTGAATTTTCAATATTTCTTTAGCTAGAGGACTCTGCCTTTCATCACTCAGGACTCGACGAGATGGTTGCTCATCCAGAAATCTCCGTGTCCTAGATCTTAGCAAGGCCCCTCTGTATCTTTCGGTTTCAAACAGCTGAAGCTCTGCTTTTAGGGCAGTTATATCTTCTACATAGGCACCTGGGCTTATCCTCTCTAACTCATGTAGCTCAACGAAAGTACGGCCGAGCTCTCCAAGGTCTCTTCAAAAACGCGATTCTTGCTGAGGCTTAAATAGCAATGATTTTGTTTCTTGTTTAAATAAGTACCATTTTTGCAAAACTGAGAGACCACCGCGTGACAACGTGTCCTTCAAGCAAGTAGATACAGCACGTCTGAAGATTTCATCTAAGAGCAGGTAGCTATTAAGCTTCCACAGCTCCCCTCGAGGATGGAGTATGCGCCGACTGTACCTCCCTATCTGAAGAGACACCATGCAGTGATCACTCAAGAATTTGGGCCGCACCCAGTAACCAAAAGCACTGGATAGCACATCTGCTGAAACGTAAATCCTGTCAAGCCGAACTCTAGAGGAGCAGTGAAAATGAGTCAAATGAATGGATGTCCCTTATATTGCCCAATATCCGCCAGATTGTATTCGCATGCCAAATCGGTGAATAAAGCAGCGCTAGGGTCACATCGCTTACTTAACACTGCTCGGCCTTCATGTCTACAAACACAATGGAAATCACCCAACAGCATAGCTTTACGATCCGTAAACAAATGCTCGACTAATGACAGGAAAAATACCCTTCTATCTCTCTCCTTTACAAGGGCATAAACACAAACAATTCGCCACTGTACACCCGAATTTGCGAGGTCACAGCAGATTAGTCGCCCATCATCATCTGTGCTATACGACACGGCTGTAATCCCCAGTGTGTTGGCCAGGAATAGCATGCACCCACCTGATAATAATCTCGAGTGACTAACGATAACATTGAATTCTGACAAAAAAGGCTCGACAGCAGAAGACGCACACAGCAGATGCACACAATCTCACGGAGGTCCACAATCTGCGCAAGCGCGTCTCGGATGTCGGGAGCAGGGTATGGGTGACCCTCAAGGTCAGCATGCAGAGAGACTGTGTTGAGGACGTTACCGGTAGGTAGTCGAGGGAGGACAACTTTGTACGAGTCCGTGGCAATTCAGGTGTCGGGAGGCCTCGGCCACCGGCCGATGTGATGTTTCCAGCTAGAAGCACTTCAACACACAGCCGTTCAAAACGGCTTCCTCTTGCCACGAATGGTTATTGGTAAAAGAAAGAGGTGCACCTGTTGAGCACGTTGTAGTGTGTATGGCAGTAATTTGTATTTGAAATGTGGGCTGATGTTGTAATAATTAAGTAAATTCCTACGCTGATTGGGCGTTACAAATTGCGCGGAAATAAGAGGTGGTGTTATGTTGGTTCATTGCATTCAAACAAATCGTGTGTATGCGTGAGAGCAAGTAGGTACGTAGTATGCCGTGTTCTGAAACCAAGATTGTGATTGCTAACCAATAATTGCTAATAGTAATCGGTAACGCGATCGTTAATTGTGATTGTAATCAATGAATGTGATGGGTGTCCTCCTCAGCGTCCTCCTCAGTTTCGGGCGTCTAGCGGGTGGACGCGTCTCCGGCGTGATCTTTGGCGTGACACTTTCGGAGGGAAAGGCTCCACTTCTTGCATGCAAAGCTTAAGGTCAAAATACGCTAGGATTTGACCTCTAACTGAAGTCTTCCATCCCGTCTTTTGCCGCTGTGCGCGAGATGGCTTGTACAGGCTGGCTGGCTGGCTCTATTCGATAATTTGCTTTCGTAGTTTCGTTTTTACTGAATTTTGAACGGTTTGTGGTGGTGTAGTTCTATACACCAATTTCATATGAGATGCGAGCCATCCGAAGGTGTTCGAAGTGAGATGAAGACTGCGTCAGGTGCGTACTAGGCCTAAAACCAGTTTGCCCCATCACTTGGAGCCATTTGCGCATCAAGCTGGCTGTGTCCAGCAGAAGCCTGTGATCATTATGCATTCACAGGCGAAAGAAGAGAACAAAGCTTTTTGAAAATTCAGAACAGTCACCTGTTTCGACCACTCCGCTCATTTTCTTTTAAAAGCGCGAGTGCTTCGACAAGCTCCACTTATGTTAACGGATTGCGTTTGCTTCATTTCGAAGCCCGGCGGTGGCTGTTCATTCCATGCAGGAACGACTTCCTCCTCATGAAATATTTCACGCAAATACTTGCATGTTATACATATCCGTGTGGACACGGCTGTCACTTGTAGGACAGGGTTCCGGTTCCTAATTCATGTTTTTCTTGGCAGAACCTGTAAGCGCACAGCCAGGACATGGTGAGAGCCGGCACTTAGCGCATGCGAACTGTGTTCTCACAGAAAAGCAGGTTTCGGGCAAATTTCTCGTGGCACAAGTTGTACCCTGTGCACGAACGTAGGGCGCGAACCCTCAACAGCAGACGATACCAATGAAAGATTTGTTTTTCGGAATGTAAAAGCGGAAGCATCTATAGCGTAATTTTTTAGGCGCAAGAGCTTTTCTCAAAACTATTTGCTCTAAAAAGTGTGCTCTTAAACGCAAAAAATTATTTTCCATGGTTCGCTACACGTGACGGCATCAAGAGAAATCTCTCGCTCACCATAGTCAATTTCGGTGCTCGTTTGAAGCCTTTTTACGTTTCTGCCCATTAACTGCTTTATGCAGTAAGCATATTTTTTACAGGACATACTTATTGTAAATAACCGTCTCCTCACCATATATGTGTTATAAAAATTGGTATTGCTGCAATCGAAGTTATGTCACTGGCCAAACCATGGGTACAGTCCGCTCTTTTCTCGGCATTCCCAAGGTGTATGAAGTGCCTTTTAAGAAACTTGCATAGACGGTGGTGCCTGCATTCCCTTAGGTAGCAGATAGAAACTCGATGATGGGTCTTAGAGCCGCAGCAACGCGACAAACTTGCCGCAGCATTAGTGGTCTCGACCAGCCGAGCTGCGTACAGAATTAGGTGACGGCGCAGCCGGCACTCTCAGGCCGTTCGCCAATGTTGGAGCCACCGAAGTGTGCCTATATAGCGTTGCCATTGCAATGCTATTTCGAGTTCCGTCGCCACCTCGGTTACGTTGAAAAGTAAATAGTCATTAATTGAATTTTTTGATTACCTTTTAGTTTATTGTATGAAGTTTTAATTTATTCATCCATTTCTATATTTATCTTTTATGTTGTTTCTGGCATTTCCCAAATTTGTTTTGTCGTATTATCCTTTCCTATTAGTATTTTTGATACCTTGTTTTTAAATTATTTTACGTGATGAACTAAAATAATTAAATTATGTGATCAACTAATTCTTTGTTGTAAGCTTTCCATTCAATCATTAGTAATTATTAGAAATCTTTTATACATCTTGCGGGATGATACAGAGTTCATGAGGACACCCTCTGTCCACAGCCCGTCGTGACACATCCCATCCGCGCCATTCATGTGGCAAAAAATGCTTTCTCATTAAATGTGGCTAGTCTGCCTCCATGAAAACAAAGCCCTTAAATATACCAATGCTCAAAAACGGTGTGCAGTGGTTATCTGAACTATTCACGTGACAACATGGTTCTTTCGCGCATTTGATTTTCGTAGGCGGCCAAGAATACAATTGCAACGGGGCAACGTTTTTAAATGTAGTGAATTGACGTCAGCGATCTGTTCAACGTTTCTTCTACCTAACTCAGTCAAATACTACTACGTAATTAGAGCGAGATTCTGAGCGACCTCGCAAGGGCCACTATTAACTCCATCTGATATGGTCGCATTGGATTCCAAGCTACGAGATAAAACCTTCCAATCCTGTCAGGTTGGCTCTGGAGCTTGTGGAACCAGCACAGTCGCGGCAAACTATGCATCCTGATCGGGATCGGCGGCCAGCATATTTGATCTGCACTGCAGGCATTAACCACCCCCACCACATGCACCACCAGCACTCTGGAGGCAGAAGGGGCACCCATCGCACTCGCAATGCTCTCCCTCGAAGAGGAAGAAACAAACCTATATCCTCAACAACTCTAAAGTTGTCTGCCGAAATTACGGCAGGTGAAATAAATCCGCCCCTGAAAATCGTATCCTCAAAAGCAGAGGACACCAGCCAGCCGATATTCTTATTTCTAGACCTGGTCACCACTACCTACACGGAAACCAGCGCGCGCGCTATCACCCGAGCTTATGCTGACCGAGTCCCGCACGACGGCTGCATAAGAAACCAGTGTTGGAACAGTACGGCGCAATCCTTCAACACCATCGGCTCAACCAACGTACGTACTCCTCACCACCAAAACAACAAACGCGGAATCGAGGAAGCGGTTGGAAACTGCTCTGAACCAACCCCTACACTCTAAATATTTTAATGCCTAGAGTCATGCCACGCACCGGTTTTAAGCGTAAAATGCGCTCCTCGGCGGCATGAACTTCGTTCAGGAAACCCCCACTCTTTTTCTTATACGCGTGATGCATGATTCCATGCGTGAGGACCGGAAAACTCACGCTAAGAAAAAACCAGTGCGCCCGATCTCCCGTCTCTTCATTACGCACATATATATATATATATATATATATATATATATATATATATATATATATATATATATATATATATATATATATATATATATCAGCAGACAAGTTAAAGGAAATGAGGGGCCCGTTTGACAAATTTATGAAGGGAGCCAACAGTCACCGAAACCAAGGTGCATAGGGGAACGTTAATTTTTTTTTTTTATGTTATGCTTATCAGTAGGATAATAATTCTTAGACTAATAAATTGCTTAAAGAAAATTACTTATAAAGCAGCAGAAAAAACAACCATGCCGCCGGTGGGATCCGAACCCACGACCTCCGAATATCGCGTCCGGTGCTCTTACCAACTGAGCTACGGCGACGGCTGTCCAATCTGCTGCTCTCGTGGGTATTTATGTTTACTGGGTGTAAGCGAGCCTTGAGAGTGTTCACCAGCGCCACCCTCGACCATAGCGGCGGACGTAGCACGTCCTGTAATACCGCGAGCGTGACGTAGAACGTCATCTAACGGCGAGGGCGGAAACTGTGCGAGAGCCCTCTTATGCTACCTTTGGCATTAAGACTGCCAGAACCGAGACCCTCGTTAAGCTATCAGCAGACAAGTTAAAGGAAATGAGGGGCCCGTTTGACAAATTTATGAAGGGAGCCAACAGTCACCGAAACCAAGGTGCATAGGGGAACGTTAATTTTTTTTTTTTTATGTGTTATGCTTATCAGTAGGATAATAATTCTTAGACTAATAAATTGCTTAAAGAAAATTACTTATAAAGCAGCAATTTATTAGTCTAAGAATTATTATCCTACTGATAAGCATAACACATAAAAAAAAAAAAATTAACGTTCCCCTATGCACCTTGGTTTCGGTGACTGTTGGCTCCCTTCATAAATTTGTCAAACGGGCCCCTCATTTCCTTTAACTTGTCTGCTGATAGCTTAACGAGGGTCTCGGTTCTGGCAGTCTTAATGCCAAAGGTAGCATAAGAGGGCTCTCGCACAGTTTCCGCCCTCGCCGTTAGATGACGTTCTACGTCACGCTCGCGGTATTACAGGACGTGCTACGTCCGCCGCTATGGTCGAGGGTGGCGCTGGTGAACACTCTCAAGGCTCGCTTACACCCAGTAAACATAAATACCCACGAGAGCAGCAGATTGGACAGCCGTCGCCGTAGCTCAGTTGGTAAGAGCACCGGACGCGATATTCAGAGGTCGTGGGTTCGGATCCCACCGGCGGCATGGTTGTTTTTTCTGCTGCTTTATAAGTAATTTTCTTTAAGCAATTTATTAGTCTAAGAATTATTATCCTACTGATAAGCATAACACATAAAAAAAAAAAAAATTAACGTTCCCCTATGCACCTTGGTTTCGGTGACTGTTGGCTCCCTTCATAAATTTGTCAAACGGGCCCCTCATTTCCTTTAACTTGTCTGCTGATAGCTTAACGAGGGTCTCGGTTCTGGCAGTCTTAATGCCAAAGGTAGCATAAGAGGGCTCTCGCACAGTTTCCGCCCTCGCCGTTAGATGACGTTCTACGTCACGCTCGCGGTATTACAGGACGTGCTACGTCCGCCGCTATGGTCGAGGGTGGCGCTGGTGAACACTCTCAAGGCTCGCTTACACCCAGTTAACATAAATACCCACGAGAGCAGCAGATTGGACAGCCGTCGCCGTAGCTCAGTTGGTAAGAGCACCGGACGCGATATTCGGAGGTCGTGGGTTCGGATCCCACCGGCGGCATGGTTGTTTTTTCTGCTGCTTTATAAGTAATTTTCTTTAAGCAATTTATTAGTCTAAGAATTATTATCCTACTGATAAGCATAACACATAAAAAAAAAAAATTAACGTTCCCCTATGCACCTTGGTTTCGGTGACTGTTGGCTCCCTTCATAAATTTGTCAAACGGGCCCCTCATTTCCTTTAACTTGTCTGCTGATAGCTTAACGAGGGTCTCGGTTCTGGCAGTCTTAATGCCAAAGGTAGCATAAGAGGGCTCTCGCACAGTTTCCGCCCTCGCCGTTAGATGACGTTCTACGTCACGCTCGCGGTATTACAGGACGTGCTACGTCCGCCGCTATGGTCGAGGGTGGCGCTGGTGAACACTCTCAAGGCTCGCTTACACCCAGTAAACATAAATACCCACGAGAGCAGCAGATTGGACAGCCGTCGCCGTAGCTCAGTTGGTAAGAGCACCGGACGCGATATTCGGAGGTCGTGGGTTCGGATCCCACCGGCGGCATGGTTGTTTTTCTGCTGCTTTATAAGTAATTTTCTTTAAGCAATTTATTAGTCTAAGAATTATTATCCTACTGATAAGCATAACACATAAAAAAAAAAAATTAACGTTCCCCTATGCACCTTGGTTTCGGTGACTGTTGGCTCCCTTCATAAATTTGTCAAACGGGCCCCTCATTTCCTTTAACTTGTCTGCTGATAGCTTAACGAGGGTCTCGGTTCTGGCAGTCTTAATGCCAAAGGTAGCATAAGAGGGCTCTCGCACAGTTTCCGCCCTCGCCGTTAGATGACGTTCTACGTCACGCTCGCGGTATTACAGGACGTGCTACGTCCGCCGCTATGGTCGAGGGTGGCGCTGGTGAACACTCTCAAGGCTCGCTTACACCCAGTAAACATAAATACCCACGAGAGCAGCAGATTGGACAGCCGTCGCCGTAGCTCAGTTGGTAAGAGCACCGGACGCGATATTCGGAGGTCGTGGGTTCGGATCCCACCGGCGGCATGGTTGTTTTTTCTGCTGCTTTATAAGTAATTTTCTTTAAGCAATTTATTAGTCTAAGAATTATTATCCTACTGATAAGCATAACACATAAAAAAAAAAATTAACGTTCCCCTATGCACCTTGGTTTCGGTGACTGTTGGCTCCCTTCATAAATTTGTCAAACGGGCCCCTCATTTCCTTTAACTTGTCTGCTGATAGCTTAACGAGGGTCTCGGTTCTGGCAGTCTTAATGCCAAAGGTAGCATAAGAGGGCTCTCGCACAGTTTCCGCCCTCGCCGTTAGATGACGTTCTACGTCACGCTCGCGGTATTATACAGGACGTGCTACGTCCGCCGCTATGGTCGAGGGTGGCGCTGGTGAACACTCTCAAGGCTCGCTTACACCCAGTAAACATAAATACCCACGAGAGCAGCAGATTGGACAGCCGTCGCCGTAGCTCAGTTGGTAAGAGCACCGGACGCGATATTCGGAGGTCGTGGGTTCGGATCCCACCGGCGGCATGGTTGTTTTTTCTGCTGCTTTATAAGTAATTTTCTTTAAGCAATTTATTAGTCTAAGAATTATTATCCTACTGATAAGCATAACACATAAAAAAAAAAAATTAACGTTCCCCTATGCACCTTGGTTTCGGTGACTGTTGGCTCCCTTCATAAATTTGTCAAACGGGCCCCTCATTTCCTTTAACTTGTCTGCTGATAGCTTAACGAGGGTCTCGGTTCTGGCAGTCTTAATGCCAAAGGTAGCATAAGAGGGCTCTCGCACAGTTTCCGCCCTCGCCGTTAGATGACGTTCTACGTCACGCTCGCGGTATTACAGGACGTGCTACGTCCGCCGCTATGGTCGAGGGTGGCGCTGGTGAACACTCTCAAGGCTCGCTTACACCCAGTAAACATAAATACCCACGAGAGCAGCAGATTGGACAGCCGTCGCCGTAGCTCAGTTGGTAAGAGCACCGGACGCGATATTCGGAGGTCGTGGGTTCGGATCCCACCGGCGGCATGGTTGTTTTTTCTGCTGCTTTATAAGTAATTTTCTTTAAGCAATTTATTAGTCTAAGAATTATTATCCTACTGATAAGCATAACACATAAAAAAAAAAATTAACGTTCCCCTATGCACCTTGGTTTCGGTGACTGTTGGCTCCCTTCATAAATTTGTCAAACGGGCCCCTCATTTCCTTTAACTTGTCTGCTGATAGCTTAACGAGGGTCTCGGTTCTGGCAGTCTTAATGCCAAAGGTAGCATAAGAGGGCTCTCGCACAGTTTCCGCCCTCGCCGTTAGATGACGTTCTACGTCACGCTCGCGGTATTACAGGACGTGCTACGTCCGCCGCTATGGTCGAGGGTGGCGCTGGTGAACACTCTCAAGGCTCGCTTACACCCAGTAAACATAAATACCCACGAGAGCAGCAGATTGGACAGCCGTCGCCGTAGCTCAGTTGGTAAGAGCACCGGACGCGATATTCGGAGGTCGTGGGTTCGGATCCCACCGGCGGCATGGTTGTTTTTTCTGCTGCTTTATAAGTAATTTTCTTTAAGCAATTTATTAGTCTAAGAATTATTATCCTACTGATAAGCATAACACATAAAAAAAAAAATTAACGTTCCCCTATGCACCTTGGTTTCGGTGACTGTTGGCTCCCTTCATAAATTTGTCAAACGGGCCCCTCATTTCCTTTAACTTGTCTGCTGATAGCTTAACGAGGGTCTCGGTTCTGGCAGTCTTAATGCCAAAGGTAGCATAAGAGGGCTCTCGCACAGTTTCCGCCCTCGCCGTTAGATGACGTTCTACGTCACGCTCGCGGTATTACAGGACGTGCTACGTCCGCCGCTATGGTCGAGGGTGGCGCTGGTGAACACTCTCAAGGCTCGCTTACACCCAGTAAACATAAATACCCACGAGAGCAGCAGATTGGACAGCCGTCGCCGTAGCTCAGTTGGTAAGAGCACCGGACGCGATATTCGGAGGTCGTGGGTTCGGATCCCACCGGCGGCATGGTTGTTTTTTCTGCTGCTTTATAAGTAATTTTCTTTAAGCAATTTATTAGTCTAAGAATTATTATCCTACTGATAAGCATAACACATAAAAAAAAAAATTAACGTTCCCCTATGCACCTTGGTTTCGGTGACTGTTGGCTCCCTTCATATATATATATATATATATATATATATATATATATATATATATATATATATATATATATATATATATATATATATATATATATATATATATATATATATATATATATATATATATATATCCTGATACATATCCCCAACGGAGGCAGGCGACGCGGCCGTTGCTCGCATCTGATTTGCTGCTGTGGCTTCTTCTCATTTATTCTTTTTTTTCATGCGGAGGCAGTGAAAGGTGGCGCTCGCTTCACTGATTTTGATGGCAAAACGTCGTTTGACCGTGCAGAGCCGTTGGAGCCACCGGCCATAACAGTCTCTTTTGTGCGTCGTCTCTGACTGCTTTGCAAGCGTGCGCTGTGTGGCGTGCTCGTTTCTGATGATGAACTGCGGCGGAAAAGTAATAATGCTATGAGTATGTTGTTATCGGTTGACCTGCTTGGTGTGCCGCGCTGTAGGTACATGAACACCGCGTGCGAATTCCCAGAGTTCTCGTGCAACAATGGCCCCGCTCTCGGCGAACTGTGGGCGCTCATCGGGCATTTTTTTTAATATCTAGGTAAGCAAATGATTTTTAATGTCTTCACTCAATATGTGTTTTATAAAGATTTCCCGAGCAACGACGTTTTCAGAGTAAACTGAAAGTGATCTTATTTACCTCTAAACTTCGCCTTAGGGTCAGGTCCAATTCTTAGCTGCCATTTGACTCCGGTCGTGTGGTCGACCCGGAGAGATGACAAGAAGAAAGGAGAGTTGGTCTCGCTGCCGTTGCTGTTAGTCGCCTTGTTCGCCATCCGATTTAGAATGTCTCGGCGTCTTACGCTCGTTAGCGTTTGCTCTTTGGCGCCGAAGTTTCGCGGCCGCGTTGCAGTTCGCGTCGTTGGCCACTTTCGGCAGAATAGCAGTACCACCGGCATTCCTTGAGCGTCCTGGCTGCTTGCGCGGGGGGCTAGAAAGCGCCTGCTCCCACCGCTCTCCTCGGAGAACACCGAAAATGAGATAAATATGGCATACCGCAATTAACAGTCGATGCGAACTTTACGACGCGTTGAAACTTGTCCCATTACACAGAACCAGCGCGTTAAGGTTACACTAAAAAGGTTTTTGTCCTTGTTATTTTCGCGCCGTCCTGACATCATCAAAAAAGCTATGCACCAACTAGCCCAAACCAAAGTACTTCTTGAACTAAAAAGGTGCCTGTTTGTGCTGCACATCGCGGCTGGAGATCGCTTGTTTTACGACAGTGAGCGACGCATCGATGTAATAGTATTGCATTTAAATCGCATGCGACTGTGGGTGGCACTACAACCTAACCTTATATTATATGATACAGTTCTGTTCCCTTTACGAATTTCAGTCTGCTGGGTGAAGTCACAGTCGTGTGTAATTATTATTTCTATTGCTGGGTGGCAGCACAAATAAGTTTGCGGTATAGTACTTATAGAGTCAGTGCTGTTGCGGGCAGTGGCGTTTGCTGTCGCGGCGGCAAAGATACAGCACCATGGCGGTGTGTTCTCGTAATGACAGCATACGAACGGGCAGAAAAGCTGTTGTTTTAGCAGCCCAAGAACAGCAGACGTGTTAAAGCTGTGAATTCGGACTTGAACATTCAACTGCAGATCCACAAAAATGCCGTGACAACAAAAAGCCTGTGCTTTGTTCAGTACCGGCTGCTGCGACTAATAGCTTATGTCTGGAATGCCATTCCTGAAATTCGCGACGAAAGCTTTATTGATACATTGAAACGTAGTCACAACGAACTCTAGGTCAACGATTTTTCTGATTGACGGATATTTTTCAGACCCTGAGCGGCGCGCATATTCTTTTGATGTAAATACAGTTACTATTAATTTCAAAATATCGACTTTTATGACAATCATTTAAACGATTTGCGACCACCTTTTTGTTTTTCTTTGGTGTCATGAACTCTCCTATACTACGAAATTAGATCTGAACCGATATGTTCATAAACTTTGCTTGTAACGTCCTCGGCAAGCCACATGAGAAACCATAGTAAAAGCGTACTACAAGAGCACGAAGCGGACACCTCGCCTCTGCAACAGAACACAGGTCAAGAAAAACTTGAACGGCTCCTTGCAGTTGGTTGGGTAGTGTCAGCTTGAAATCGATGGTAGTATATATTGCCACGTGCCTAACGCGCCGCGCGGCCTCCACGCTTGGTAGAAACGACGACGAAGCTGTGGTTGGCGCTCGTGGCGCTCTGGCTCTGTGACCTGGACTCTGGCTCTCCTGGCTCCCTAATTAAAAGCTCAATCTTGGGTTCTCCCCGACGCCTACCTGCACGGCTCCTCAAGTCGTGACACTGGTGGAGGTGCGACCGATGCTCTCTTCTCCTGCGGAAGACTCGACGCGCCCGCCTCTTGTGACCACCCCTGTCCATCGTGCCAGCCGGAGGATCTGAGGCCTGGCCCCCGAGGTCTTCTCTCATGTCGGCGCACGCTCGACTTTCATTCCGCTCACGGCGATGTCACTGCCCGCCGTGACTATGGCTGTACCTTCGGCCAGCCCCACCTATCTGACCCCTCAGACCCCACGAACAAATGAGCCCTTTCACGGTGGCCAGTTCGAGGATGCCGAGGACTGGCTGGACCACTATGAACGGGTAGCGACCTTCAACTGCTGGGACGACGTGACCAAGATGCGTAACGTGTATTTCAGCCTCGAAGACTCTGCCCGTACGTGGTTCGAGAACCGTGAGGCTACCTTGTCTACGTGGCCGAAATTCCGACGTCAGCTCCTGACCACGTACGCCAACAGCTACGGCCGGGAGAACGCGGAGCGTGCCCTGACCTCCAGAATCCAAACGAGGGTGTTGCAATGTACGTAGAGGATGTGACACGTCTTTGCCATCGCGCCGATCCGGCCAAGAGTGAAGAAAGCTGCGGCACCTGATTCACGGCGTAAAAGACCAGCTCTTTTCCGGCCTCGTACGGAACCCGCCCAACACCGTCGCGGAGTTTCTGGCCGACGCTGTGCACATGGAGCAATCCGCCTTTTGCACGACGCGACTGCTCATGCGCCCATCCCCTGGCGGCGGTGTCGCGAAACATATTGGAAGTGTCGCGCGCTCCACTCGAGAATGGCCGTGGAAGTGTAAATAAACCTGGTTCCTACGTGGGGTGCGTTGCTGCAACCGTCGGGCGTTCAGTGCGACGCATTTGGCGATGCACACATGTGTTACATACGGCTGCAATGCCCAATATGTAAAGGGAAGCAAACTCGGATTGGCTCAGTGGTTAGGGCGCTCGACTACTAATCCGGAGTTCCCGGGTTCGAACCCGACCGCGGCGGCTGCGTTTTTATGGAGAAAAAACACTAAGGCGCCCGTGTGCTGTGCGATGTCAGTGCACGTTAAAGATCCCCAGGTGGTCGAAATTATTCCGGAGCCCTCCACTACGGCACCTCTTCTTCCTTTCTTCTTTCACTCCCTCCTTTATCCCTTCCCTTACGGCGCGGTTCAGGTGCCCAACGATATATGAGACAGATACTGCGCCATTTCCTTTCCCCAAAAACCAATTATATTATATTTTTTTTCGTTTTCCGAACGCTTCCCGGGACCGCCTTCGACGCGAAGCGTGGATAAAAGCAGTTCGCCGGCTCGACGATCGTGGCGACCCTTCGGCACCGTCAAGCACGTCAAGACTGCGGGAATCACTTTGTGACAGGTACGGACAAGGTATACTGTGTTTGAATGCGTGTGTAGTCGATCACGAAGTGTTTTATTCATAGGAAGGAAGGCCTCGAATGTCACCGCGGCACCCAAACTTCGTTCCGGCGCTTTTTGCTTCCTCAAGCAAGAAGACCAAATGGACAAGTGTTGTGAGCCGCTTTCAAAGCGCGATGTAGCGGACAACGAAAAAGAAGCTACGAGAGCATTCACGTATGGTGCTAAAATTTTGTTGTAATCTTCTATGGAAAATAACTTGCTTATGCCACTACACCCTGGCCAATCCCCCCGTGTGGGTATGTACCATTTATTAAGAGGCAGAAGAAGAAGAAGGTGCGTTATGCGTGTGTTCGCATCATATCCATGATGAAGAGCTCTGCGTGGTATCGCCGGAATGCCTCAGTGTGCGCCTCTCGCGCTCATCTTTATGGACGCACACGCTTGTTTAACCTATGCAGCGGTGTACTGTGGGAAAATAAAGTGAAATGCTAGCAGAGCTGCCATGTTGCGAGTGCGCTTGTGTTTTTATAGCTCGTGTAGCTATTCGGCAGCGCTGTGAAAACTGTTGTCCCCAGTTGTTTTCTGTGCTACGGTGTGCACGATGTAGTATCCATCTTTTATTCATGGCAGGCATATACAGCGGAAAACGTCAACCCCACTGATCCGGTATATTTCATTGAACATTATGTTGCGAATGTAGCCTTCATCTCAGAAGCGGTGGCCCTTGCTCAGCTGCGCGATCGCATCGCATGCCGGATGATCGGAGATATTGAAGAATTTGCTCTTCGGTGGGCACAGCAGCCTGCTTCGGACTTCGCACCCAGCCACCAGTCAATCCTAGAAATCCCCCAGGTAACAGGTGATCCCCAGGACACGCCATCGTCGACGGATTCCAACAAAACGTGCTCCGCAGCGGCACTCAGTCCGGCCGGGTTGTGCGCACAGTACCCTTCCAGTGAGCTTCCAGCGTTGTACGCAAGGTGGCAGCACAGGAAAATGAAAAGACGAATTGCTGAACCAGAGGTCTAATCAGTACGCCCAGCTAATGCGTCCAGTTCCGACGCTGTCCACCTTGGGCCGGTTCGACCCCGATCCCGGGATGAATCCGAGCTCCCTTCGCGAAATCATCCGTTCCATGGTCCGCGAGGAGCTCCAGCAGTGTAAAGGAACATTTTCCGCTCGCATCGATTCTGTTACCAGTGTCATCCGCGAGGAAGTTCAGCAGGCGCTCAGGGCACAAGCCGCTCCGGTCGTGCCGGCACCGCAACCGGCCCCATGTGTTCCCGCGCCGTACCCGGCCCCTGTTCGGCCAGTCATGTACGCGGACGTCGTGCGCTGCCTAGCCCCACTTCCTGGGCCTTCGCCTTACACCCCTCTAGTGGTCGCGGTGGACGCTGCTCAACCGCTTTCTTACTGGGGTGATCGGCGCAAGGCACCGCAGAAGACTGATCTCTGGCGCACTCCGGATCAACGCCCGCTCTGCTACAACTGTGGCGAAGCCGGCTATCTCTACCGGCGGTGCCCATATCGCGAAATGGGTCTGCGCAGATTTTCTCTGGACAGTCCCAGTCCACGTCCTGGAGAGCACCCCCAGGACATCGCCGAGTATGTCGCCCGCCAGCGTAGTTTCCTGCCTCCTCCCCGCTGCCCGTCTCCCCGCAGCGAGTCGCGCTCGCCTCCTCCACGCCGGTCTTCACCTTCTGAGTCCCGTTATGCCTCAGCACAACGTGGTTCCTCTAGCCCTCATCGGGAAAACTAGCTCCGGCGACCTTTGGAGGCGAGGCCGCCGAGCTCCGATCCACCGCAAAGCTTCCACCGACGCACCGACCGACTCGCCCCGACGTCGAACGCCGTATCGCCGTACAGTTTTCCCCGACACGTCGCCCGAATCGCCCGATGCCGCAACCCCAATCGCCGACCAGCTTCCGCCGGCGCACCGATTGAGACACTCCCAACAGCCATCGACAAGCCGCGCTGAAGGCAGGATCTCCTTGGACATCCCTGTTCTCGTCCACACTAAGGAGGTCAGCGCGTTGGTCGATACGGGCACTGATTACTCCATCTTTAGCGGACGGCTTGCAACTGCCCTGAAAAAAGTGACGACACCGTGGGAAGGCCCCCACATACGTACGGCCGGCGGACATGTTGTCGCACCGCTCGGTATGTGTGCGGCCCGGGTTAGGGTTCGAGGCTGCACCTTCGTCGCCACTTTTCTTGTCCTGCGCGAATGTCCTCGCGATGTCATTCTTGCCATCGATTTTCTACATGAGCACGGTGCTATAAGAGACCTCACGAATCGCTTGCTGACGTTTTCTGCCAAAATGGCCGCAGCAAAGTCGGCGCACCAGGGTTCTCGGTCCGCCCTGCGAGTTGCCGACGATAACGTTACGGTGCCCCCACGTGCCATCATTCTCACTAGAGTTACCTGTGACGAGCCACATCGGGGACTCTGGGTTGTCGAGCCTAATGTCTCTCTCGTACTCACTAAGGGGATTGCGGTGGCACGAGGCCTTGGCTGCCTTCATGACGGTTGGACAGAGGTCCTTGTTACCAACTTTTGCAATGAGCATCGACATCTATTCCGTGGCACCGCCATCGCTTACGTCGACCATGTCCAGGAAGTGGCCGAATGCTTTGCTTGCGAGGAGGGTTCACCTGGAGTTGACGCAGAAGCGCTCAACGAGGTCAACATACATCCGGGCCTTTCACCCGCTGAAAAAAGGGAAACTCCAGGACCTCTTGCGGGAGTTCCGTGCGTGTTTCACGTCGTCGTCTAAAGCGACAAACTTCGATAGTTAAACACCGCATCATCACGCATGAGGGAGCTCGACCCATCCATCAGCAGCCCTATCGTGTGTCCCCTCGGGAACGAGATGCTAAACAAACACAGGTCAAAGAGATGATCGCGGACGGCGTCATCCAACCGTCCAGCAGCCCGTGGTCGTTACTGTCGTCCTCGTGAAGAAGAAAGACTGAACAGTGCGATTCTGCGTCAACTATAGGAAACTTAACAGGTTGCCAAAGAAAGACGCGTGTCCGCTGCCACATATCGATGACTCCCTCGACCGTCTTCGTAAAGCCAAGTACTTCTCTTCGGTAGACCTCAGGAGCGGTTATTGGCAGATAGAAGTCGATGTGAGGGACCGTGAGAATACCGCCTTCATCACACCGAACGGGCTCTACGAATTTCGCGTCCTCCCATTCGGGCTCTGCTGCGCTCCGGTCACTTTCCAAGGAATGATGGACACAGTCCTCACAGGGCTGAAGTGGCAGACATGTCTTGTTAATCTGGACGATGTCATTATTTTTCCGCAACGTTCACGGAACCTCTGCACTGCCTCAGAACTGTCCTCGAAGCCGTTCGTTCCGCAAACCTCTCCCTCAAACCACAAAAATATCACTTTGGGTTCGCCGAATTGAAGTTTCTCGGGAATGTCATTAGTGCTGATGGAATTCGAGCTGACCCAGAGAATCTTGCTGCCGTTGCTGCCTTTCCGGTCCCCGTTCACAAAAAAGCAGTCCGACGTTTCCTAGGCCTGTGCTCCTACTATCGTCGCTTCATTAGAAACTTCGCCCAGCTTGCCAGCCATCTGACGTCCCTGACGGGATTATGCATCATTTTCCTTGGGCAATGAACAGCAAACTGCCTTCGACGAATTACGACGCCGACTCCAATCGCCGCCAATCCTAGCACATTTCGACGAAGATGCCGACACGGAGGTTCATACGGATGCGAGCAACGTCGATCTTGGCGCCGTTGTCGTCCAGCGGCAAGATGGTGTCGTCAAAGTAATTACCTACGCCAGCCGTGCACTGTCGCGAGCTGAGTTGAACTACTCTACCACCGAAAAAGAATATTTAGCGGTACTCTGGGCAGCAGCTAAGTTCCGCCCATACTTGTACGGCTGACCGCTTTGCGTCGTCACCGACCAGGCTGAAAAATTTACAGGACCCTTGCGGCCGCCTCGCACGTTGGGCATTATGCCTGCAAGAATTCGATTTCATCGTCACCTATAAGTCCGGCCAGAAACACACCGACGCTGATAGCCTGTCACGCGCTCCCGTCGAACCTCCTCCACAAGGCACCATCGACGACGATAGCTTCCTGGGAGCGGTCAGCACGTCTGAGCTCGTTTCCAGACAGCGTGCCGACGCCGAGCTGCGTCTGCTCATAGAACATCACGAAGGTGGGCACCCTGAGATACCACGGTACCTGGCTCGTGGGCTATCATCATTCTGCCTTCGGAGAGGGGTACTTTATAAAAAGAACTCTACTTCAAGTCCGACAACTTACCTGCTCGTCGTACCGTCTGATTTACGGGATGAAGTTGTCCTTGCCTGCCATGATCAACCTACTTCCGGCCACCTTGGTGTCACACGCACCTTGTCCCGAATCCGGCAGAACTACTACTGGCCCCAGCTCACTACAAGCGTCAAGCGTTATGTCCGGACATGCCGGCAATGCCAGCGGCGGAAAAAACTGGCGCTCAAGCCTCCCGGACTGCTTCAGTACATCGAGCCGCCACACATACCATTCGACAAAGTCGGCATGGACCTTCTGGGGTCATTCCCTCTCTCGTCGACCAGCCACAAGTGGATCGTAGTCGCCACAGTCTACTTGACCCGAAACGCTGAAACGAAGGCCCTTGCGCGAGGTACCGCCGCCGAAGTTGCCCACTTCTTTATGCAGGACATCGTGCTTAGACACGGCGCCCCATCGACCATCATTAATGGCCGAGGCAAGTCGTTTACAGCTCGGCTCTTACGTGACGTCTTAACGCTTAGTCATACATATATCGACAAACAACAGCGTATCATCCCCAAACCAATGGTCTAACGGAACGGGTCAACAAAACATTAGCGGACATTATCTCGATGTGCGTTGACGTTGAACATAAAACGTGGAATGAGATCTTGCCGTACGTCACCTTCGAATATAATACAGCGACGCAGGAAACCACCCAGTTTACCCCTTTCCGTCTCATCTATGGTAGAGAGGTTCGCATGATGTTGTGCGTGATGCTCCCGTATGGCGATGCAGAGGTAACCACTGAAGCAGGCCACTTCGTGGAACAAGCAGAGCAAGCCCGTCAGCTGGCCCGCTTAAACATCAAGGACCAGCAATCCGTCGATGCTCGACACTATTACCTTCGGCATAGGGATGTGCACTACGAACCGGGTGACCAGGTATGGGTGTGGACACCAGTGCGCCGCAAGGGGTTGTGCGAAAAGCTTAATAGGTATTTCGGCCCGTACAAAATCCTGCGCCGCCTGAACAGCGTCAACTGCGAAGTTGTTCTCGATGGAACTGTGGTCGCCGGCCGTCAGCGTCGACGGCCTGAAGTCTTTCATGTACTGCTCCTAAAACCGTACTTTTCGCGTGACTGAGCGCCGTGCGCACGTTTTGTTTCCTACTTTAATCTCCTTACCCCACATGCGAACATGACTCTCCTCACCTCTCAACTAGCGCCAGATGTATTGTTCACCTCACCCCTATTTCTCGTTTTTTCCCTTCTTCTCTCCCTGTACATACCCCATTCCACATCGAGACGATGTTTGCTTTCGCGGGGGGGGGGGGGGGGGGGGGGGATAAAATGCCACGTGCCTAACGCGCCGCGCGGCCTCCACGCTTAGTCTAAACGACGATGAAGCGGTCGTTGCCGCTCGTGGCGCTCTGGCTCTGCGACCTGGACTCTGGCTCTCCTGCATCCCTAATTAAAAGCTCAATCTTTGGTTCCCCCCGACGCCTACCTGCACGGCTCCTCAAGTCGTGAAAATATCGTAATTTCTGCTCGCATGAATTTTGCTCCTCGACTTATTGTTGCAATCCTGTGAGTCATTGCGTCCTTATACGACTCAACTCTGTGCCTTAGAAACAGACGTAGAATTTGGCGTTATTTGTAGTGAGCAAATTCGTTGCAGGTTGAACAAGTCAACGACATACTCACATACGTGGTGCGCACAAAACAACTCTACGTTATGTGTAACTGTAGTAGACTAAAGCATGCGATCAAAGCCATTTTTAAACAAAAAATAAAGCGCAAAATAATATTGTACTCTTTTGTTCAGACTAGTCTGCACCACCTGCTGAAAAATGCCACCAATAGGGTCCTGCGCCTACGGCGAGGAAGGATTACTGGGGAGGAACCACCATGGCTGTTGTTAGTGGTTTAATACGTCTGCATTACGCCAGCATTTTCAATGATATTTCTTCTTAACAGACTAAGCGCTCTCTTCACAGATG
The DNA here is from genome assembly GCF_052857255.1 of Amblyomma americanum. Classification (NCBI taxonomy): domain Eukaryota; kingdom Metazoa; phylum Arthropoda; class Arachnida; order Ixodida; family Ixodidae; genus Amblyomma; species Amblyomma americanum. Next base: position 249,427,957 of record NC_135497.1, read on the forward strand.
ACGACTAAAGTTATTGAAATAGTCCTTTCAAGTGGAACTCATTGCACACAAGCTAATGAGCTCGGGACCAAAAAGGGATTCTGCAAGGGACAGCTGTGTGATGAGCCATGAAACGATGATAAGCGGCCATGTGATGAGCGGCGAAACTAGATGTCGTACACTGGCCTCGACACATACCTGAGGCCAAGGCTCGCATTAACTGCCCCAATCTCAATGGTGAGTAAAATCGTTTATCACAACCGAAGTTTCACGCACGATTCTAAACTTGTTCATTTTGCCAACATTCTCTTTTTTTGAGCCGTGCATGACGAATATTTAACGCCGCAGTCGCAATGCGAGGCTGCGCCAGTGAAATAGTTTCGATAAATTCGTAGTTACTTCACTAAGTGAGATATATCTGAACGGTCCACTCCATCAAGTACCACGTTATTTTCTTAATTTTATCTTTGCCAGGTTTCACCCGCAGTCATCGTTGGCCCGTGCATTTTGTGGGGCGAGAGGAAGCCGCTGGTATGCTGCAGAGATCCCGTGCGATCGTCAACTTGCAACCCGGCACATCTCAGAGGAGACATTAGTGCTTTGTTTGTGCGTATATTACGTAAATGGCATTACGTATGCGGAGATTGTATTCAAGGTGTGGTAGGATGTGCCTGTATAGTCGAAATTACATGCGCGCAAAAAAGGCTACCAGATTTTGTTGTCGAAACTCCTCTGAGAGCTTCGACAACAGGCCGGAAGAGGCCGACAGGCAGGCCGGAACGAAAAGCAAACAGCGTGTGCCAACAAGCCAAACTATCTTACCTGTGTACTTGCGCACAACAAACCTGATTCATGTTTAGGGGCAAAAGGTCTACCGAAGTTTATATTCATAAAATAGTTATAAATTAACATCTTCCTACAAGGTTTCCGGAAAAGTACGGCATATGCGTACTGGCGTTTCATTCCGACATGACATAGCATTTTTCATCCGCTCCTTTAAAACGGCATCAAGGATGCATATTGATACTATTTTCTACTTCATATATTTTTTCTCAGATTGTTCTTCCAGGGAAGCATTTTGTAACTTATGATCACTAAAAAGTTCCACTCATATTTAAAATTCGCTTTGCTTCGCGTTCGTATAGTGGTCCTCAGCTTTGCTTCTACATGTAAAACCTAACCACATTCCTTACTTAATTTTCTTTCTAAACGTATATGTAATAACGCCGCAAGATTTCGCATCAGAGGTTTAGTTGTAGGACTGGCTAGGCGCACTTGCGCATGATACTTTATGAAAATTTCTCTTGCACTGCCGTCAATGGATCTTGGGTTCGTCAGAAAACTAAACGAATTCGCGCTCTCTAAGCTTATTTTCTGGCATGATATAAAACCAACCAACTTTATGCAATAGGTAATTTCATAATGCAGCTCCTAAACGATGTTGAAATGAGGTGACCTTTTCTTGCACTTCTTTCATTAGCTACGCAGTTCATATGTAGGAATATGTCATGAAACTAGAGTTTCAGCAAAAAAAATGTAAACTTTTTTCTGAGTACATTCAGGCTCAGGCTAAGATTGTAAAGGCGACGAATGTGAATAAACGTAGATAGGTCACTTTTAAGCATTTTGAAACCCACTTGTAAAAACGCGCAGTATATACGCGAGAAAAAGCTTTGTTGGGAAGGCGACGTCGTTTCTGGCAACATAGCACACAATGACGAATTGCCGGCCTTGAGCAGTGCGTAAGCACGCAATATGTGCCGTTAAGTACACAATGGCGAGAGTAGCCAAAGAATTAATGAAGGAATGTCTTATTGCTTGCTTTTTACTTGTACTATAAATGACATTCTGATTTTCTAAAAAGCTAGCTATGCTTTGTTACGTTCTCTCAGCGCAGTGTTCTTGTTTGCATATAATGCGAGATGAAAATTGAGAGTTCATTTTTGTAACTAGCTATTTAATGGTAATCAACAGCATTTTACAAGCAGCCGCCAAGCCCATAAATGCGGCACAACAATAATTTCCTTCTTTCAGCTTCCTTTTAAATGTTTTTTGAAATTCTACACAGCACGAGATTGCCGCATCGAGAAAGTAAAAAGCCTCAGGGGCCAGTGCTTCCACCACTTCTTTTCCTTCTTTTTATTAATGATTTGAGCAAGAATATCGATGCAATAGTACGCATGTTCGCGGATGACTGCGTCATCTACAAAGAAATCAATAGCCCTGCCGACCAAATTGCCCCAAACAACTCACTGCACTCTGTATCAAAATGGTGTGACAATGGCAGATGGCCCTCAACCTGGAAAAAAAACTGTCTGCATGACAGTCACTAGAAAGAAACAGCCATTAAATTACAATTATGAAATCGAACAGAAGACACTCACAAAGGTAGAGCAGTTCAAGTATCTTGACGTTATTATTGCCTCGGACCTACTATGGAACGAGCACGTGAAACACATTACCACAAAGGCGCATTCTGCTCTTTACATGATAAGACGTTCCCTTCGGCTTGCTTCACCGGAAACAAAACTTTTGGCATACAATTCACTTGTTCGTTCTGTGCTAGAATACAGTATTATTATTTGGCTGCCCTACACTAAACAATGTATTGATAGATTAGAAATTGTCCAGAGAAAAGCTCTCCGATTTATTTTCAACAAATACAGTCGCCATGAATCCCCCACACTGCTTCTGCAAAAAGCCGGCCTCTCTACAATCCACACACGAGCTATACTGCTGAGGCTTAAGTTTCTGTTCCTCCTTTTGAATGATCGCACAAAACTTGATAAGACTAGATATCTGTTTGAGCCCAACACACGTGTCACAAGAACAAAACATGCAAAATACCTATCCGAATACACATTCCGTAGTCATACATTCAAATTTTTATTTTTCCCACATGTGATTCATAAGTGGAATATGTTGCCTCCAGAAATTGTGAACCAGATGTCCCCTGAAGCATTTGAATCGAAGCTAACAAACCATCTTGAAAATTATTAACAACAGTGTCACCATGCGCGTTTACGTGTACCTTTTTGTAAAATGAAAAAGTTCCTTCACTGCTGTTTCTCTTTTTCTTTTTTTTTTCTTTCGCACTTTTTCATATGTATGCAAACCCAATCCTGTTACGGCCTCAAAGTGAGGCCAACAGTATGTAGTAAATAAATAAATAAATATCGTCCTGCGGTATAGTTCAGGCACACTTCGCTGCTTTGTTCGGTGTTTTCGGAGGCGTTCTTTTCGCACAGTATCGTAAGAAGGCTGCTGAGTTGAAGGATCATGCGAGGTGTGCTCAGGGAGCTCCGGCCACTCGTCGTCATTCCACTGGAGAGCTGCGAACCGATTGGATGTCTGCAATGAAGTTATACTTAATGCAAAAAAAAAAAAACAGCGCGAACAAACGGGGACTAGACGAAGAATACACAGGAACAAGCGCTGACTCTCAACTAAAGTTTAATCACAGGAAACACACTTATATAAGGAAACAGAAAACGAAAAAAACACAAAATCAGAACGCATGTGTTACTATGTGATGTCCAGATATGCAACCTCACAGTCACGCAGGAGCAGGGATGGTTGGCTGACACAGGATGGTTGTTCGCGCTGTTTTTTTTTTGCATTATGTATCACCAACTCGCCCGCTTATCTATCCTGTTGAAGTTATACTGTCGTGTATTGGTCACGGCTTAGTCATTAGACGACGAGCCTTTTGTGTTGCCTTTTGATTTGTCGGACAGCTTGGAGATGTTATCTCGTGGTCGTCGGTTTTACAAAGGCCGCATCGATAAGTCACTTTCCCTTCCGATGTACTTTCACCGGCAGCACTGAAGGGGCAGGATTTGCGCGTATGCCCAGTACGGAAGCAGTTACAGCAATATACCGCACTCAGTTTATATGGCCGAGGCCGTAAAATACCGCCATAAAAGCACAGACGGGCTGGTAGTGTAAGAGGGCCTTACAAGGTGACTATGCAAGAGCGTCCCTTTCCCATGCGTAGGGCCTGGATGACACGGTGCGTGGGACAGTACAGCTCACGCTAGAGTGCAGTTTGATCCTCAGTGATATCGACGTTGTAGACGACACAGCGCTGCAAGTCGGAGCCTTCAACTAAATACACTTGTACTGGCACTGAGATTTCGCTTTTTCGAAAGCGTTTGGTGAGCGTTTGCAGCCGTTCTACGGCAGCCAGAGTCGGAAGCCACACTGCAATGGTGTTGGATTTTGTCCTGGCTGTGAAGCCCAGAAATCATTTGGTTCCGAGGCACGCGTCCAAGTTAGCTTGTAAAATCTTGTTTGGTATATCCGTGAGGCTTTTGTCAGCCAGTGATTTAATGGTAACTTTGTAAGAATACGATCCGGGTGTAGGCTCCACCGAGTTCTAGAACGTAAGACAAGTGCGCTTAATTTGGGATCCATCACTTTCCGAAGATGGAATCGGTTGGCTGTCGTTTGAGGGACGCTTGTGAGTTGCACGAGGGCTCTTTTGCACGGGTAGAGGTGCCGATAAGTCCATTGGAATGCCCGGTTCTTCATGCCATGTGGTTTGAGGCCCATCCAGTGGTGTAGAGTTGATGTCCATTGGCCCTGGGAGCAGATCACTTACGCGCTGTTCGGCATTTCGGGTAGGCAGGAGGGGTGCATCTGCCGAGGAACCGGGAGCACAAAGCTGGACGTGGCGCCAAGGATCAGGTGTCGACTGCATGGCTGGTGCTACCTCCGCCAGCGTGGCAGCGGAGGCACTAAGCCTAGCGTCAGTGCCCAGCTCAGCTGCACTCATGCATGGTTCCCAGGAGGCCTCAGACGGTGGGAGGACGTCCGGAGCTTATTCAGAAGGCGAACATGCAGTTCTCTTCAAATAGGGCACGTATTTATGTGGATAGCGAGGTTTTTCTCAAGAGCGATGTGCATCCACTTTAGCAGGGACACACTTCTTCGACCGTGTTCTTGGTTTGAACCGCATACTCCTGCGAGAACCATGTTAACTACGATGCGCTAGCTTGGACGCGTGCTGCCGTTCGAATGCACGTTTAACGCAATTCGCCTGAGAATTCTTTGCATCTATGCACGTGCGCATTCTAATTTGGCAAACTCATTTGTAAAGATCTAGATGTGTATTTTCTAGGAGGAAGTAACGTTCTGATGTTGGGCGATTTCATCTGCGTGCTCGATACGGTTGCTGATGTGCAGGGCACCGGTAGGGGTAGGCTAGGGTGGAATGCGCGCGAGTTGCGCCGCCTAGTCAACCAGTTTATGCTTACAGACGCTTATGAGCTCATGTATGGCGGCGTCTTTGTGTGGACTTGGCTTCGCGGATTATCGTCGAGCAGGTTATACAGGGCGTATGCACCGAAGGGCCATTCGAGGACAGTGTGTGCTGCCAACCTTATGACGCTGCCATGCTCGCCGGTATACATATCAGACCATCGCCCCTTTATTCTGTCACTCGGGGTTCCGGCGCCTGCAGTGACTCCTCGCCGACCGTGGCGTTTGGATGTGCGCATCCTTCACGACGCCAGCACGAGAGAAGGGCTAAAGCGGGCCTTGCGTTTTGGGCTGTGACTGGCGACTGGGACCTTCTGAAAGAGCAGTGACGTCACCATTGCGCCGCTTTTGGTCGAGCCCTTAGGGCTCGCGTCTCAGATGAGGTGCGCGTGCTGACGGCAAAGTGGCGTATTGCTCAGCGCACCCCGTCGCTATCGCCGCTCATGTGCGCAAGGAAAGAGGAGCTTTCGGAGCGTCTACAGCGTCTTTTACGATCATCCTCTTTGACAGCGGCTTCATGTCGTTGTCAACGCAGTCCAAGTGCTCATCCTGAGGTACTTCGGTTTGCGCGCCAGGAGCTGTTCTCCCCTCAAGGTGCGCCTGCTTTTAAATATTCCGCCAGGGCTGTGGCCCTGCCAGTTGGCCAGAATTTCAGCGCGTTTTTCGTCCATTTCCGGGATATTGCTCAGTCGCTTCCTGGTTGATCCTGATGATGTTTCCGCATATCCATTTTTTACAGGCTTGCCGCAGGTTGTCGCTAAGCTTCACGGCGGCCTTATGGCTCCGCCAACATGTTATATCAAGGAAGCGTCAGATTCCATGAAACGAGGCTCAGCGCCTGCTCCACATGGTCTTCCTGTGGAGTTATATTTACAGTTCTGGGATATTTTCGGCCCCGTTTTCTCGAATGTGTTAAAAATCAACTTCACTCTGCATGTCTTTCCTGATTCATTTAAAAGAGGCCGCATTGTCCTTATTCCTAAAAAGCCTCCTTTCTCGACATGTCCTGCAGATTGGCGCCCTATCATCCTACTAATTTCAGATTACAAAGTATTAGCAAAATTACTCGTTCGCCGTCTACGGGCTCTCCTCACGTCCCTCATTTCCTTCCACCAGGTTTGCTCCATCCCGGGTCGTACAATACATAGTTTATCTTCCGTAACGCGAGATATTCTAGAGTATACCCTAACCCTGCGCGCACAGGGATTTCTTGTTTCGCTCGATCAATAGAAAGCATTCAACTTTCTGGAGCATGAGTATATTTACGGTACACTGGATGCTTTCGGTTTCCCACATTCTTTCGTGCTTCTCATTAAAGAGATGTACAGAGATATCCCAAGCACTCTGCTCCTCGATGACCGGTGAAGTACCGCATTTGATGTTGGCCTCTGTGTCCGTCAAGGTTGTCCGCTCTGCCCCCTCTTGTTTGTCTTAGCATTAGAGCCGTTCCTCTTTTGAGTCAATCACCACTCTCTTATTAGAGGTCTGGCTTTGCCAGGCAGTGAGGCAGTACGCGTCACCGCTTATACAGATGACATCATACTCTACTTAGCTGATGAACGCAGCCTGTTCGAAGCTTTAAACGTTTTTCGTGATTACGCCTCCTTGTCCAGGGCTGCTCTTAATTATTCTAAGAGTCGTTGTTGTTTTGTGCGGTCTCTTCAGAGACGTATTACTTGTGCGATACATTTGCAGTGGTGTGCGCAGATGCGCATTTCAGGCTGACCTACGGCTGTGCTGCAATATGGGATGGTATGTGCTCTTCGGTCGTAGAGGGCATTACAGCGCGTGTGCGGAGGGCGCAGACTTTTTACCTGCCTCTGCATGAGAGGCGTTGCCTGGTTCAGTCGGTCATACTGGGTGCCCTCTGGTACCTTTGCCACATTGTTAAACCACCCCTGCGCTTCATAAGGCGGGTGCAGACTACCGTTTTTTTCTTTTTTTTTGGTCAGGTGGAATCGAGCTTGTGGCTGGTGCTGTTCTTGGCCAACCACGCGAGAGAGGTGCTTTTGCTTTTCCAACTTTCTCCATCACGGCCTCGCTGTTAGCTTCGAACTGCATTTTGCGTATCCTGCTGGAGGACGCGTCTCTGGAACGAACCCTGACGCGGTACCTTTTGAGCACTTCTTTGCGTTTTTTGAATCCCTCGGCCCCTGTTAATAGTGGACCTTAATCAGAGCAGCCTACCGCTTTCTACGCTATGTCAATGGCCTTTTTGCAGACATGTAAGCGCAGTAGCACCTGATGTAAAGATCGTTTCAGATGGTGTGGTGGACATTATGGGCTCGCTGGTGTTGCCTGTTGTGCCGGCGGCTCGCCGCTCACCGATGCGCCGCGTTCAATGGACACGAATAGCGTCCACACTTCTCCCGGACCATCTACGCGACTTTGTTAGGAAACTTGGTTGGGCAGTGCTGCCTACTTGTGATCGGCTGGAGCGATGGGGTGTTTTACGCTCCAGTACCTGTCCGAATTGCCCGCTTCCGGAATCTAATCGCCAGGCTACAGTCGCCTGCGCGGTAGAGCGTGTCTTTTGGCGCGCGGTTCATGCGGGATTCCGTGGGCAGGGCATTTCGATCTGTCTCCCGTGGCAGCTTCCCCAGCGGCCGTTTTGCTTGCCTGTTAATTGTTGCGGGTCTTTTTAGTTTGTGGCGCAGTAGATGCACCCCGGTCGCTGGTGGCTTTTGACGCGCTCAGTGTGGCCAATACTTGGCCGTCTTCGAAGGGAGCTGAGTTTCTTGTCAGAGGAACTCTTTCTTGGGAGAGGAAGAGTTTCTCCGGCAGTGATCGTGCTGATTCATTTGTGTTAACAACGAAAGTCTTGTTCTGATTTTTAGACCAAACTGCCGCTAAGGCCTTTTTTGCTGTGTCAGATTGTTTCTGTTTCACTCTTCTGTCAGTACGTACGCTATCCCGTTCTACATCGCCCACAAGCAATTATTGTTAGTGGCTCAAAGATGCTTATGGTACCTCTTTAATTGGCTCTCCTTACATGCTTACCGCCATGTCTACTTGTGAATGTCAATGTATCCGGTAGCCATCGCATGTGTACATATGTAAATACAATTTTTGCTAATCACTTAGCAAATTTTTTTCTTATCAGGCTTGGCAGTTGGTGTGGAAACCCCCATATGTTTGAGAGAAAGGGAAACTTTATTATAACAAATGAATCAGGTGCACGCAGGACCCTGGGTCCCCGCAAGACACAGATAGCGCTGAGGTGTTTGTTACCTGGTTCGCTCCATTGTGCTGGATACCTTTAGCACCTTTGTCACATAGTAATGACCGCTGCTCCGTGTCATAATAACACGTGTGCAGGCAAAACATCTTTTTTTTTTTTGGTCGGGCGTAACTGGGCTTATGGCTCTTGTTGTTGATGGACAATCACGGGAGATGGGCTGTTTTGCCTTCCCTATCTTCACTTACTCGTTGTCTGTCTTGAACGGTATTTTACGCGAGAGCGCACACCCAGCGTCGCACGTCGTTCACTGTTCTGTCTCAAAACATCTCAGAATTTTGCGAGCAAGAATATAGAAAAAGAAAATATCCCTTATTGGATTTCGAATCTATAGGCTGAGGGGTGGCATTGGAGGGGTGGCATTGGAGGAGGAGCGAAGAGAGCAATTAAGTTATCGGGAGGTGGCAAGAGGCAACGCCTGGACGCATAGGAACACAGCGCTACGAAGAGACAGCAGCGACTGACTCATGCCGCTGAACGTGGCTGTGCGTGAACGTGGCTGTGCGTTTCGCCTTGGGATGCACGCACCGTGATCCGCTGATGCCGAGCCGGCGCTTCAGCAATCGGAGAACACCGCGCGATAGCGCGCGGTCGCCGCCACGAAGGAAGAGAGCGGAGGGGGGAGGGGAGGAGGGGTACACGCAGTGGTGAACGGCGGAGCCAATGCGTTTCGGCTCAGCTGCGGAGCTGGTTACGAGTTACAGCGGGGACGACACCAAGCGCTGGAACGGGCGCCAAAGAGCTACGTTCTAACAGATGAAGTAGGAGAAGGCGCTATCACGTCTACTCTTAAGGTGAAGGTTAAGCGTCCTTCTAACTTTCGCATACGCTCGAGGGACGCGTCTCCGGCGTGAACTTCGGTGCGGCACTTTTGGAGCGAGAACTTCCACTTCTCCCATGAAATGCTGAAGGTCAAACAAATGACGCTTGAATTTGATATCTAACTGGAGGCTCGCCCCAGGTGTGGAGCTGCGTCGTCATATGAATTGCCGGCGGTGTTACCACTCGTTCCACTTCTCCGATCGCTCGCTCTCGCGAATTCTGTCACGTGCGAAACCACGTGATAAGCTCTTGCTGAATAAAGGCTACGCTCGCCGCCTAGACACCTCGGAGACATGGAGCCAGAACCTGTCTCCGTTACGAGTTCTTCCACTGAGCAATGGAGGGGCCGAACCGCTTCCAGCGATCCCTACGGCAGCGAGCGTTACAAAGCCGCCTTGGCTAGGCATTCATCGAGTTGATGAAACCCCTGAAGAACTGAAAATGCGCCTGGGGAAAGAACGGTTTAGGCAACAAGAGTTTCTCAAGCTGAAAAGGGCAGCGGATGCTGCCAACGTCTCCGCGTCGACATCGGCGACTAATTCGGTTGCCTTCCGCTCCGTACAACACGGCTCAACCGAGATGAGCCCAAGCGATATTTTGAGCCTTCCTTTACGCTTTGTACAGCGAAATATTTTTTAGCCTTGATGTAAGCCATTTAGAAAGTTTAACAGTAGCCGTAACGCGTAACGTTACACATTCTGGTTTTGAATTTTCTAATCGCGCGGTTCATGTGTCCACACAGAAAGTGAGCCTGGAATGCGCCTGTCGTTTCCTTGAAACCAACAGAATGTTTAGACCGCGAAGAAGATTCTCAGCCTAGCCTTTTTTTGCAGTCTAGACGCTCTCGTCTATTTCAAGAAGGACACAAAACTGAGTTACCTTTCGGGAGAACACCTCAGCTGCTCCGTGACAACATGAACGACGAGGGAAAGCTTGTTTCCAGCTGGCTTTGGTGATATTCTCTGATAGCGCGGTTCAATTGTGCACCCGATAAAGTGAAACATTTATGCGCCTTTTCCACCGGTTACCTCGCAGTGCTTCGTATGCTCTAGACTTGACGTCGTGGTCTGGTCTGGGTACTCCCTCCTGGCACATGTTGCCAGACTGCTGGGGAAGTGATCATCACTCTATCATCATCGGTCTTCACAACTCACATTTCCGACCTTTACGCTACAAATGTTCTGTGATCAACTGGGACAGTTTTCGCTCCTGTATGGACAATATCTCCTCAGATTCGTCGCCAATCCTTGTTGAGCGCATATAAACAGCGATCAACAGTGCTACAACTACCACCTGGACTGATGTTGGTCGACCGGCACCAGACCTCGGCCTTCTTAACTTGTGGGCGGCACGCCGTCAAGCCGAGCTGGCTGCTTTACGCAATTGCACTTACGCGATTGCACTATCTTACAGCTAAGGCACACAGATATGAACGCGACCTCTCTCGACGGCAGGGGCATGCGTGGTGCGAACAGTTTTCTGCAAAATTCTCGAATGCCTCTCTCTGGCGAACATTCCGTACAATGAAACGCGGTCGCCGTTCGACTGACGCAGCAGGAACCGCATGCTTCCCGGATAACTTGTCGCTAGATGATTTCGCCAAAGAACCAGCGCGAGAGCTTTTCCCATGATACGATGCTGTACCTTCTTCAGCCGCTATTTTAAATATGGCAAGCATACCAGCGCATGCATATCAAATGCCGTCTGATGTTGACGCAGATGGAATTGCGTGCCCGTTCTCTATTGTTGAGTTGCTGGCTGGAATAGATGATGCGAAACGGAGAACAGTGCTCGGCCCGGACAATATTCAGTACGAGGTGTACAAGAACCTGAGTGGCGCTGCACTCCCTCAAGAACTAGATACCATAATTAAAGTATGGCTGGATGGCGTCGTCCCCGAGAGCTGGAAATCTGATGTCTTGATTCCTATCCCGAAACCAGGAAAGACTCCAATGGACCTCGCAAACTTGCGACCTATCTCCTTAACTCCTACGCTGTGCAAGCTGGCGGAGAAAATACCAGCCACACGATTGTCATGGTGGCTAGAGCACCACGGTTTTTATCACAACGCACAAATCTGCTTTCGTCCATATATTGGTACAGAGGACGGGTTGGCGGTCTTGACATCTGCAGTTTTGTCATCGACCACAGCGGTGGCCAAGTGGTTAGGCATCTGCCTCGCATGCGGGAGGTGCGGGGTTCGTTCCCTAGTGCCTCCGGTACCCACCGGTGATACAATGGGTACAAGCTTTCACCTGGTCTGGTGCTCGGCTTATTTAGGGTGAAATGCTTGGAAAATGGGTCCTTGACCCCACCTTGAGAAAAAGAAAAATACATTGTGTCATGGCGCTCTTTGGCCTTAGATGCCCTTTCGCCATAAAATTCCATCATCATCAGTTTTGTCATCTACCCGCAGCCGCAATGTGCGTACCATTTTAGCAATGGCCGTTGAAAAGGCATATAACAACATCAGTCATGCAGCCATTCTGAACTCCATTGACATGCTTCAAATCCCTCTGAGAGTTCATAGTTTTGTTGAATCCTATTTGGAAGGCAGAATATTTGCAATACGCCTCAGCGCCGAAGCAGTCGGATCATTCTTTCCTCCCGGCGGCGTGCCCCAGGAATCAGTATTGTCGCCGACGTTACATAATACTGCTTTCATCCCGCTGGCTTGGCGCTTACATGACATCCGTGACATAAAATTTCTTCAGTACACTGACGAATCACGGTGTGGACTAACCAAGATCTCCGCACTAAGGAGCTGCCCTTCAATCTGATTTGGATGTTAGCTCTAATTACGCATCATCCATCGGACTTCAGCTATCCGTGCATAAAACGACATACACGGCAGTCGCCAACCGCTGGCGACGCCGTAAACTTGCTGCAAGTCGAATCCGTCTTTGTCTATCAGGCACCCCACTACAGGAAAGTTCGAGTGTAAAAACCCTTCGCTTAATGATTCACCAATCAGGATAAGCGACTGCAAGGCTTTCTCAGGCAAAGAGGCAAGCTATTCAGCATTTTCCTTTGATCAGAAGAAATCCTCCTAAAACTGGTGGTGCCGGCTTGTTCGTTGCATGGCAACTCTTGAAGGAAGTTCTGCAGCCACGTATTGTTTATCAAGCCCAGTTTCAACATCTTACAAGAGACCAATGGGATCGCCTTGAAGCCATGAACCGAGAGGCTATGAGGACCATTACGTGCCTTACACGCTTCACACCGGTCACAGCTTTACAAGAAAATGCGCAGCTCAATACCTTTGATGAGCTGGTGCAGCAGCGCCTTGAAGCGCACTCCACGCAAGCACTGCGAACTTATGCAACGTTGCAATCCGTTCTTCAGCCGCCAACGCCAGTTCTTCCCCCATGGAAGTTTGTACAGCTCAGCGACAACAAGATACAGATAATCGCCGGCCAACAACTGCTAATTCGGCATCGTTGTTTCCCCAGAAATTTTAGGAACAAGATGCTTGCCTGCTTGAAAGATCCATTGTTGTCTACGTAGACACAAGCATACAAGACTGCAAAGCTACAACAGCTATCTACTGCCCGTGCAGACCTGGCCTGAATCTAACCTCTTGGTTTCAGCTTACGGAACCCCCTTCGTCCTTTTGTGCTCAGCTCGTTGCAGTTCAAGAAGCACTCTTCTCCGTGAACGACATAACTATGATCCCTGCGGCCCGCGTTGTCATCCGCACTGAAGCCCTTCAAGTTGTCCGGTTGCTGGGACGTGTTAGCTGCTGTCCAACGACATGTCAGGACATCCACCGGCTTCGGCACGCATCCCGGAGCCAGTACGTATTGAGTGGGTCCCACGGGATCTGCTGACCTACCAAAGCCAGGCAGATTTAGCGGCCCGCCTTGTGAATCCAAACTCATCACTGCCTCGGCTCCTTCATTTGGACAATTTTACCCTCCTTTCATCAAGAAAGGAACTCCTCCGGCGCCGCACACGTGCTCTCATCCCTCCATGTGCGGTAACCCTCCCCCGCAGTGTTATCCGTGCCGAGTAGGTTGCGCATAGGAGGATCCGGGTCAGGGTTGCATTCACACCAGCCGTCATTCGGAAGTGGCCTCAGTACCGCGATTTGTTTCCTCGGCCAGGATGTCCGATATGTAAACACGAGGACATTGAAGCCGACATTCATCACTTACTGTGGGACTACCCAGCTCTCAAGCCTACAAGGATCTCGCACCTGATGGTAGCGGGTCTTTCACCTAGCAACCCTGCTATAAACATTGCCTGGCCGCAGGGACCGTACCATCGTTCTCTACTGCACTTCATCAAATCAACTAGCCTTTTTCCATTCATTTGATCTCTACTACATCATTCATCCCACCTTCACCCATCATTGACGCCCTGCGGCAATAAATTTCGGTTAAAAAAACAAAACACCAACGCAGCTAGAACGTCTGCTGGCGTACGAAAGGAAAGCATCGATTCCATTCCTACGCTTAAATTCTAACACTTCACTGAGGCGAAAAAAATTGGGTTCTAGCAGGCAGAGGATATCGCAGCCCGATGAACGAGTGAAAGCGACTACCTCTGCTTGCTTCATAACAATGCGGAACCTCTGCACGTTAAGAGTAATGATGTTAAGAGTAGTCATTTCGGAAATGAAAAACAAAACGAGGAGTCATGATGTATAGGCAATACAAAGTGCGCCGCAAACGGCACCAAACCACCTAAATTTTTTCGTAGAGTCGGACCAGAGGAGGCAAGAGGCCTCCTTGGCTAACCAGCAGCAATGTTCGAGTCCGTCGTCGACGCATGTGGACGCTTTAAGCTCGAACTCAAAGCGACCATCTCAACATCCGAAGACAGGGTACTAGAAGTGCTGGCGCTAATCCTCGATGTTGAAGAGGACGGCGACTTCATAGGTTCCAGGAGATGGCCTTGGTTCCTGCCCAGGCGAAATATCTGTGCCGATACTATACTAAACCTCAATGACGCTGGAGACGTAAACAGCGGCCTCGGCTCCGGCCTATGCACGATGCCCGCCTCGTCAATGACGAGGTTGAGTGAAGAAGATGAGGACGACAAACTGCTCTCGTCCTCATCGGCCTCAGATATGTCGGCGTTGTTGCTCAAAGCCTCAACGCTGGTTGCGGGGTGCAGCGCCAGCTCCGACAGCGGCTTGTCCTCAGCATCAGAAAACTGTAGGGGCACAATGGGCTCGGGCTCCGTAGCGGCAGGTACACTTGGAGAGGCTGAGGCTGACAGACTTGTGAGGCTGACAGACAGTCGGCTTGTTGGCGCATAACTGGACGCATCAGCCGCATGCACCGCTTCTTCCACGCAGACACTCTGAGACGCAGAAGAACCACCCGTAACAGCATCGGTATCGGAAACGCCGGGCTCCTTGATGGCTTCAACGTACGGCTGCCTGTACGGCCGGCGGCCGTGCAGGTCGGGCTGCAGCCTCAGAGTATGAGGGCTTGATCGCGCATGCCATGGTAACGTGTGGATCACCACTACGTCGTCACGGGAGCACACAACCTTGGCCTTTGTGCCCAAAGACCTAGCAGCGGGTGCAGAACGGAGCCATGCATTGTGCTCTGAAGTGTACAGCCGACCCACGATGCCGACAAACAAGCTGCATGCCTTTTTAATCGCATGTCACGCGGTGGCCAGCGACCTTGATGTAGTTAGGCACGGACGAGTCGGGGTTCATTTCAATTCGGACGTACCGCGTCCCGGTGGTGACAGTGCGACGCGACCCCCTGATGCCGGGACTTATGTGCAGCACCTTGCCATACTTGGTTCGCGGGCGGACAGAAAAAGAACAGTCACCTGAGTCCCCTGAGGGCTCAGCGGGACGATGCAACTCGTTCCTTGCCGATGATGAGGCAGGCCGCATCAACGATTGCAGCCATGGCGGCTTCACTCTTCACGGTTACTTTGTAATATCGTCAACCCAAGCGCTGGACACAGTAAACTTCCTCCAATCCAAATACGGAGGCTGTCGCATCGACATCCTCGGGACTAGCCCTCTCAGGGATGACGACGTCAAAGGCAAGAGCCTTTTTAGGTGGCTCACACACCATATTGAGGCTCCCGCCAGCCGAAGGGCACCCGAACAAAAGAGCAAGACCGGAAGTCGACCACCGGCCACCGACGCAAGGCGGCGGCCGGAACACACACCCGCCACGGTGGATCAGGGGTTAAGACGCTCAACTACTGATCCGGAATTCCCGGGTTCGAACCCGACAGCGGCGGCTGGGTTTCAATGGAGGCGAAACGCTAAGGCGCCCGTGTGCTGTGTGATGTCTCTGCACGTTAAAGATCACCAGGTAGTCGAAATTATTCCGAAGCCCTCCACTACGGCACCTCTTTCTTCCTTCACTCCCTCCTTTATCCTTTTCCTTACGGTGCGGCTCAGGTGTCCAACGATATATGAGACAGATACTGCGCCATTTCCTTTCCCGAAAAACCAATTATTTATTATTAACACACAGAAACAGAAAAAAAAAGTTTCAACGGCACTTCAGGCTTATTGCTATTGCTTATTCTTTTATATTTGTAAGAAATTTCGCCAAGTTAATCACATAAAGGGAAGTTTATTGACACGCCAAAACAAAATCTACACAAATCCCGTCTTTACATGTCCACTACGAGTGTAACATGCTAATCAGCTAACATCGAGTGACCACAAAAATTTACAGTACATATTTAACATTAATAATTTCTGCTGAAACGGCGTGGCTTTGCACAAATGAATCAGCCCTCCCCGCAGGGGGGCGAAGGGGGAACACTCCCAGGGCCACCCGGCCCTAATGGAACACCGAATACATTATAGATGCCAAAGTCGTCTCGTTAATACTCAGCGTACGTCAGGCCTTCTTTGTGAACAACCTTCGTGAGATTGGTTACGCTTCTTAAGCTCTGCCTGAAATAATCTGTATAGTCGTGTGAAATGAGAACTGCTCAAAGGTAGCATCGACTTATTTAACCTGCGTATAGCTTTTAATCGACCTTCTTTATAAACGCATCTCGAAAATAACAACAAAACGAAACATATAACCGTGAGCTGTTAAACAGCGTCTCCTCTTCCTGGCGTATGCTAAGACAAAATAAAATAATTCTGATTAAAAGAAAGGCGCAGCTACTGTATTACTCTCGGCTGACGCATCAATCCCGAATTGAGGGAATGGCTTAGGGAGGGGATTGATTCTAGCGGGGTAAACATTTTTAAAGCGAAAGCTTTACTGGCCGCGAACTTGCGATTTCGCCGTGGCGGTACTCTGATACTGGCGGTACTCTGATACTCCTATACTGCACGGTTCGGGTGTCCACCGAGATATGTGAGAGAGATACTGTGTCGTTTCCTTTCTTCAAGAACCAAACAAAACAAGTGAGCCGACGGAGTTCATAGAGTTCATTGGCGTTGACAAATTTGCAAAGCCGTTCATTTTTCCGAAGGGAAGGCGCACAACGACTCTGTAGGTCAGTAAAAATCTCAATCTCGCTTTCATGTACCTGACTTTGGTGTCCAACTGCAAAAGCCTGCTCTTGTTGCGTTCCACACACTGTTGCGTTCCATTTGTAAAAAGACTTTCTTTCTTCGAAACGACTTTAAAGGCGCTCACACAACAGAGCATATATTTAATCTAGGTTCGGTGATATTTACTGCTGTATTATAGCTCGTTGTACACGGAGATATGGAACGAAGTCCGTCTAGAAACGACGCGCAAATCCTGCAGATAATTTCAGAAAGCCAAATTGAAACTGAAATTGTTTTTTTGGGGGGGAGGGGGGAAGAAAATAGCACAATCTGAGACCGGGCTCATTCCTTTTCTCAAAATGAACTTTCACTTCCCTTCGATTGCGGCGCAGTTCGGGCGTCCACCGAGGTATGTGAGACAAGCGCCATTTCCTTTCCTTAAAACCAATTTTCAATTCATTTCATTGAGCCACCCGCCGCGGTGGCTCAGTGGTTGGGCGCTCGGCTACTGATCCGGAGTTCCCGTGTTCAAACCCGACCGCGACGGCTGCGTTTTTATGGAGGCAAAATGCTAAGGCGCCCGTGTGCTGTGTGATGTCAGTGCACGTTACCGATCCCTAAGTGGTCAAAATTCCTCCGGAGCCCTCCACTACGACACCTCTTTCTTCCTTTCTTCCTTAACTCCCTCCTTTATCTCTTCCCTTAAGGCGCGGTTCAGGTGTCCAACGATATATGAGACAGATACTGCGCCATTTCCTTTCCCCACAATTCAATTATTATTAGTATTATCAATTATATGCGATACTGAAAGACGCTTTCCCGCTTGACCGAAAGTCAATATCAAAGGTCAAAGCCAAAGTCAAATGCCAACGGTAAAGGCCAAAGGTCAAAGTCCAGATAGTTGGTCTTCCAGCCGCTGATGGCGCTGCTGTAGCTGACGTCTTGTGTCGAGCCTCTGTCTCTGTCGCCAGTTATGCTCATGGTTTGACCTCTACCTAGATTCAAGGTGAAACTGGCCACGGTGACCTCTAGCTACGTTCAAGGTCAAACTTGTGGCCCCGCTAAGGCTCGAAAAGCTGGCGTCGGGATGCTTTTCACTTTATAAATTGGTTTTTGAGGAAAGGAAATGGCGCAGTATCTGTCTCACATCGCACTGGACGCCTGAACCGCGCCTTTAGGGAAGGGATAAAGGAGCGAACGAGAGGAGATTATGCACGTGGCGGTGACGTTGCGAAGGCTAGACCTAACTAGACCTAACTAGGATTGAAAGGGACCGTCTATGGTGCAGGAAAATGCTCGGAATCGGCCGTGCTTCTTTTTTTTTCACAGCGTGGTTAAGTGCCAACCGACGAAATGAGCCAGTGGTGCGCCTATCCTTTACTCAAACTCCAGGGAAGGGTCTCGGCGGCGTATACAGTTAGAATTTGAACTGGACTGTCTTATTTGCTTCGTGCAAGCGGACCCTCGAGCCCGTGCAGCGTGCAGGAAACGCTGTCGAACAGAGGCCGCAAGCAGAAGGCCTAGTATGCTCGTGACGCAGAGACGCAATGTCAAAACAGGCCTGTGGCTCCAGAACTCTCGGCCGCTAATACTTCAGTTTTCGCTCATTAATCTGAGACGCCGGCTCTTAGGTCCACTAAATTTTGAATCCCGTGACCCTTATTGATCATAGACCTTAATAAGACTGGCTACCGCCATCAGCCACCCAAGATGACAGCAAAGGACATTAACGCCCAATAATGAGAGCTCTCTCCATACAGGGGCCGTGGATTATTTTCCTCCATGGCCTCTTGTTTATGCTCCATGGCTCATTGCTTATCCTCCATGTCCCCATGTCCAGCAATGGAGACACTGGAATGCTTCCAACGATCCCTATTGCAGAGAGCGTCACGGGACCGCGTTGGCTAGAGATCGCGAATGCGGGTTCATCGAGTTTATGAAACCGATTACGAACTGGAGCTGCGCCTGGAGAAGCAGCCGCGCAGTCAACAAGAGTATCCCAAGAGGAAAAGGGCAGCGGATGCTGCCAACGTTTCCGCGTCCGCATCGGGCACTGGTTCGGTCGCCTTTCGCTCCGTACAACATGGGTCAGCCGAGTTAAGCCACAGCCATTTTTGTAGCGTAAGCTACTCTGGCCGAGGTTGAGCAGTTTCGCTCGGCTCCTGGAGAGCCGTGATGCGCATGCGCGAGAAGCAGTGACGTCACACGGCGCTCAGCTGGCGCGGAGCCGCCACCGCCGCCGCGCGCGCCTCGCTGGTCTGCGCATCCGCATCCTCTGGAAACCGCACCACGTGACCGACCACGTGGCCAACCACGTGTTCATCACCTCCCCCCACTCAGTGAATAAAAAGAAACCCTGAGTCGAGGCTGGGAATTGAGCTAAGAAACTTTGGCCTTCAATTGAGGCGGAGACGCTACCGCTCCGCCACGACAGCGCAAAGTTTAACCATGATTAAAGGCGCATGAAGTGAATGCGCGCCTTTCATATATTAACTCCTCTGAACCAGATGTCACCGCACTTACGCTACGTATATCCTGGCCTAACAGGGCTATACCATCATCAATTTTTGCGCCACGCATTCTACACCGAAATCTGTATTAGCTTAAAAAAATACATCTACTAAGGGCAGGTCGCGAAGGCTTATCCGGATAATAAGAGGGACGTATTTTAGAGGTTAAGAGTGGGCTGGAGTGTGCATGGCAGGTTCTGTGGGTTCATGAATGGCAGTTTACATATACCCTCCCAAGAGAAATGTGTACTGGTACTCACCTAAGGGGCAAAAACAAAAATGTCAAGGCTAACGAAAAGGGTTTACCTTAAAGGGGCCATGACAGCCTATTTTCACGCATGCCCTGCTTATGGCTTTTAATTCCCAACAGGTTAAATTACAATTCCTTCAATTTTAAGTTGATTCTGTGCGTTAAATATTCTAAAACGAATTTTTTTCTTCTCTTTTGCGAACTGCTTGCTGGCCTGGCATCCTCTGATCGCTGACGTGACGAGCGCATACATTCTACGCGTCCTCTGCTGCGAGCTGTTGGGATGCTTGCATGCACACCGTAGACAGCGGTCACAGGAAAAGATTTTTCTTCTCGCCTAGCGAAACAAAATGCATTTTCCGTGTTCTGTTTTGGTGGTGGTGGTAGTGGTTTTATTAAAAATAATAGTAAAAAGGAAGGAAAAGATTTTTGCTAGCCCCGGCATCTGCCATCGATACTGAAGCACCTGAGCTGGGGCAGCGGAAATAAAGGACAGCAGGCAGAATGGAGAAATGAAATGAAAGAGGTGAGGGGACAGGAATAGAGGACAGGGGGAGAAGTAATATGTACAAACTATTTACACAATAAGTAATGTGTCCAGGTTGTGCGCGTGATTAGTTCATTTAAGAGGAATTAAATCACACACGCGCACAGCACTGTGTAGGTTACAACTGGAGTGGGGCGTCCAGTTATTAATCGTTCAAGGTAGAACTCGCGGAGCATTCGGTCACTGCGTGTAACTACCTGACGGAGAACAGACGGGACATCAAGCCCGTGTGTTCGAGGAATGCACAGAGGCTCACCAAAGTTCGCTCACGGGTGCGTTCAACTTAGTATGCGAACTGAGTGATCCTCGGGAAAGCGCACGTGCTCGTGGCGCCACTTTCCGATTGTTGGGGAAACAGAAATCAATGGACCCCTGGTTTATTATTTACGCTTAGAAGCATGCTGTTCGTATGCTATGAGTGTGGTCTCTTTCGAGCAGTCAAGTGCTCCCGTATGTGAAAAGCGGCACGCGCCGTGCATGCCTTCGCCGATGTGCGGGGTGAAAGCCGCGGTGTTTTGTAGCTAGCTATACCAAGTCCTTGTCGGCTATTCATCGCTCGATAATTAAACTCAAATTATCAAAACGTGCTCTACAGTAACCTTGAGGCACGAAAGGAGCAGAGAAAAGTGCCGAGTGCGACGAGTTCCCCGCTGCCTGTACGCGTTTGTAAGTCGAGCATAAATTTCCTTCTGCTCAGAGAACCTTTTTGCAGGAAGCAATTAAGCCGCTTGCAAAACCCTACGCGACTCGAATGCTTTCACTGTCCGCACCGATGAATAGTCGCCAACGTCTAAATGAGTGCTTCGAAATAATAGTACAGCATTTTGCTGTGCGCGCACATTGTGCCCCAGGAGTGCAATGATTACAACTGCAGCCCCGCGCTTAGGTTATTTACATGGCTGTGCGCAAACAGCACTGTTCGTTTGCGTGGCATAAAACACCATGTGGGTTATCCTTATCTTAAATATTACGTACTTTTGCTCACAAATTGCACGTTTACTCATTTACACCCATTATAACACTGCAATAAGCGCTGATGATGCTATATCGCCTGCTTGGGAAACGCTTCGCGTAGGATATACCGGCGCTTTCCGCTAATTGTACTGCTTTCTCTCATGTCACCAAAATTTAATTTTAGATCGGTTTAGCTAATAATACGTTCGGACATTACTTGAATTATTGAAAACAACCAGATTTGTTGTCCGCAGTCGACGCCGACGGCTGCTGCCGACTGTCTTCTGCACATGTTATGCAGACAGGGTCACATATATCGGCACTTCCCCCTTATTGTAATCGCGTCCTGCGATGTAGGCAGTCGTCGCTTTGAGGACACTGTAGCCAAAACTACGCTGGACAGCTATTTGCAGGCGCTAAATCTTGCGAATTGGCTCTCCGCAATCGCCGAAATCGCACACACGAATCCTCCGTACTCGCAAGGCCTCGTCACGAAAGGAGCTGGCGGTCCACCGTCAACCGAAATTCACGAAAATGGCAAACGTTCCTCACTGATTAGAAACAAAGTGAGGAGATATGATATGTAGCCGCTGGTTTCGCTTTTTTCGATACGGATAAGGTACACAAGCGGAGTTTTTCCAGTCGCCGCCTCACAGGGCGTGAAGCTTTCGCTCGGCCGCACAAGCCCCGGCGACGGCGGCGAGCGGCACCGTCGTGCGGCGTTTTCTTCCTGTGTCGCTTGCCTCGCTGATCGGTTCTATGCGCAGGCACCGATTGAAAGCACATCTTCGCGGATGCACGCACATCGCGTATGTCGTCGTGGCTAGCGATAGGTCCAATAAGTTTTAAAACTCTGAAGTTTATAGAATGTCATACCAACTAGTCCCCTACCACTCTCTTCTGGTTCCCACTAAGCTGACTTTTTAACATTTCTACGATACGCGATCGTAGATCGTGCTGGCGTCGTCGTTCGTCTAGCATGACAGACCTGTGCGTCAGCGACGGCATTTGCGTGCCGATAAGCCCACCGACTTTCGATCGCAGTCGCATCGGCCTGTAGTGCGACCGGACCCAACCTACACCGAAAAACTGCGTTACTGTTATTATCGCTTTTGCGGTACCAGTTATTCATATATGGGGACGACTGCTACTTCGATCGCTCGCCAAAGCACAGGGAAGAATGAGACCTCGCTGCGCATATTGCAGCAACGAGAGCAACGAGAGCTAGTGACGTCACGAGAGCTTTCAATATGGCGGTCGCTGCCGGTGGGAGGAAACACCCGGTCTCAATTTCGATCGTATTTTTTGGAAAATACAGCGCGTCCAGGGCAGCCAAATTTCAGAAATTAAATCATAAACTCTTGCATTAGTTACTGAAGCAGAAAACTTTAATATCAAGAACGACCATGTCAAGGCCCCTTTAAGTTAAGGACAACGCAGCCAGCCATGGAAAGAAAAATGATACGTGTAACTTTAAGAGACTGGAAGCGGGCAGAGTGGGTGAGGGAAGAAACGCGTATTATTTACATCATAGCCATTTACATTATAGTTTTTTTTTTTGGTTGGACCACGTGGTTGGCCAAGTGGTCGGTCACATCGTGCGGAGCACTGCCGGCGGCGCGGCGCCATGGCTGGTCACGTGGTGCGGTTTCCAGAGGATGCGCAAAGCGTCGAGACGCGCCAGCTGTGCCCCGTGTGAAGTCACTGCTCCTCGCGCATGCGCAGACGCCTCTCCAGGAGCCACGCGAAACTGCTTAACCTCGGCCAGCGCAGCTTACGCAACAAAAATTTAGCAGTGCTTAGCTCGGCTATGCCAGGATATATGTAGCGTGAGCCGCAATTTGGCTCTCCCTATCCATTGCTATACCACACTATATATATATATATATAAAAGGGGGACAAACAAACGCTGTTTTGCGCTTGTTTTGTCCCCCTTCCAGGGTCTTTCGTCCATCCGCGCTAAATTTTCCGCCAAAATTCACTTATCCAACTCGCTAAACTCACCATTCTTCTGTTATATATGTACACCCCCACTGATACCTCTGCGCATGCCGCGGCTATGACGCACTCTGATGACCGGCGAGGCGAGCGCGCGCGACGGCGGTGGCTCCGGCGCGCCAGCTGTGCGCCACGTGACGTCGCTGCTCCTCGCGCATGAGCAGCACGGCTCTCCAGGAGTCACGCGAAACTGTTCAACCTCGGCCAGTGTAGCTCGCGCTACAAAAGATGAAAAAGTAGAAGTCGCTAACGCGTCTACTCCTAAGGCCAAGCTTAAGCATCCTCCGAAGTTCCGGGTGTCTTGCGGGGGGACAGGTCTCTGGCTCCACTTCTCGCACGAAAACCGGAAGATCAAATGACTGGAGCCATCCCGCAGGTGCGGCTTTGACGTCATGCCATGTGACTTGCTGAATCTGTTCCCGCTCGTTCCACCTCTGCACCGACCGCCGCTCCGACCGCTCGCTCTCGCCAGTTGTGTCACGTGACTACCCACGTGATTCGCTCTTGCTGAATAAAGGCCAGTGCTCGCCGCCTAGACACCACAGAGACATGGAGGCAGACCCGGTCACCGGGTGGAGTTCTTCGACTCAGCAATGAAGGCGCCGGGCCGCTTCTAGCTATCGCTATGACAGGGCGCGTCACGAAGCCACTTAAAATGTAATTAATCCTGCAATGAAACTCAGACTGCCTAATTTCTTTTAAACAAGTTGGTCCTGGACAGCGCCGGGAATCTTTTCAAGCAGCAGTCCGTGATGCAGAAATATGCTATGAATCGGATGTGCTTGTCTTTTCATTTCACATGAACAGGTCATCAGACAGATTCATATCACATGAACAGGTCATCAAAAACCCCAAAATTTAAAGCTGTGTAAAGCTGCTTTGAGCTGTGCAGCAGAGCAGCGGTCGCCTAGACGTCCAGGCAGTGCTCCTTGTCACGACCATAAGGTCCGCAGAAGATTCCGGAGGCCCGGCCTGAGGGCCCACGGACATGCGCTGCTGCCAGCATCCTCCTCATTAAACATTCACTCACTCACTCAGGTGTGATCTGCCAAAATTGGCAAGTGGTGCGCTCAGGGATGGGGAGACCCTGCAAAAGACGGTTTTGACTGTTAATAAGGTTAGACTTTAACTGAACAGACGCGTTTGCTTCGTTCGAGCGGGCCCTCTAGCCCATGCAGTGTGCAGGGGATGCAGCCGTACAGAGACCTTAATAGGAAAAGGGGGGCGCTGCGAGTTGTCGAAGAGAGCGGACGCATGTCGCATGGGATCCGCGAATTTTCGAAGCTTTCGACGTTGCAAATCCACCGGGCAACCAAATGTTTTTTGCAAGATCGACGAAAATAGGCTTCAAGACCACGAGGACACCGAATTCTGCCTGGTAGGCCCACTTTTTGGATTTTTATCGGGTTTAGAAGTCACGACCTCGTGGCCGGGGAGCTAAGCTTAACGCGAAGCTTAGCGGACCCCGCACCCGAGCGGGCGCCCTCTCAGGCCGAAGTCCTTCTGGGAAGACCGGAATGACATCTGGGGCACCAAACAACCCTGCCACAAAAAAATTTTGGAGCTGTAGCAGCCCAGGACCAGGGGGAAACTCGAGATGGAGGCCGCGCCGGCAACCACGGGTTCCAGCACGCAGGGAGCGGGGAACGGCCCCGATGGGGCCATGGAAGACGCAAGCATGCAAGAGGACGTCAGCGACGACGAGAGCCTGGTGCGAGACGAAGAAAAAAATTGGCAGATATACCATACCAGACGATACAAGAAAGGAATCAAGCGCGCTGCCAAGGGTGACGCCATTTTCAAGCCATAGGGGCCCCACGCGATAAAGAACAATGGCAAGATGGCGCCGACAGACGCAGCTACCGGCGGGATGACGCAATCTGGCAGAGGGCGCACGCCGGAGCAGGAGCGCAGCGGCAGCCGAGGCAGAATCTACCGCCGCTCCCGATGGACGACGCCAAATCATTATCCGACCCCGTCGAGGACTCAAAGTTCTGGAAATGAAGCCGTATCAAGACATGTGTGCCATCGTGGAAGCATGTGGAGGACGAATCAAGGAGGAGGATTTTCTGGTCAGGCTATGACCGGGCCCGAACATAGTGATCGCGAGCACCTCCGAAGAAGAAGCAGCAAACGAAATACGCAATATCAAGTACTTTCCTTCTGTAGTAACGAGCTACCCAGTACAGCCATATGTGGACATGCCAAGCGACGTCAAGCGTGCGGTAATTCACGGATTGCCAGCGGGCATGCCATCGGACGTACTAGAATCGAAAATAAGACTACGTACGCGAGGGGTCGAGATCCTAGCAGCACGAATGCGGGGCAAGACCGAGACAGCACTGATGACTTTCGACGGTCCAAGCATTCCGAAGTGGGTCATCTTCAGCGCCGAAGAGTACAAGACATACCCATACAGGCCAACGAGACAATTCTGTTACGTATGCGGCCTGCAGGGACTCCGATCGGAGGTATGCCCAACGCCCGAGGCGAGAACCAGCAGGCGCTGCTGAATCAGTAATCCCATCGACGGACACCAATTCCAACCGAAATGCATGGTATGCGGAGGCGATCACGTGACCGGTACCAGAGACTGCACGATGCGGCTCAAGGCCGCTGAAGAGCTACGCGGGCGCCCGTCGCCGGGCAACCATGGCCAGCAGCAGCAGCGACGAGGCCGCAGCCGTAGACGCCGACATGGATGGTTCAGCTCAGAGGGTGGCGAGTCAGTCCCGGAGTCGGGGTGGCAGCCAGGCTGGAGGCGGGAACTAGTCACGGATCCGGAGCAGGGGCCGGAGCCGGGGACAGAGCCGCAGCAAAGACAGAGGCAGACCCAGGGACGAGTCCTTTCCACCCCTGGAAAAGCAAAACAACCAAGGTCCTCCGAAACAAGAACAGCAGAAGAAAGGCGGAGTCAAGGTGAGCTGGGGAGAGGGCCCTCCCAAATCACTGTTTCCGTACTCGGGACAATCGAACAATGACACGAAACTAATAGAGCAAAACAAGGCGCTCAAAAGGGAACTAGAGCTAAGCCGCGAGGAAACCAGGCAACTAAAGAAAAGAATCGAAGATTTAATAAGAGAGTTACAGGCACAAGGAATGGGCAACCCACCATGAACGCAACCCAGCCACGTGGCCGAAGAACAGATACAACAAACACAAACAAGGGAAAAGAGTCTAAAAGAAAAGATGGAAACCTTTATGCAAACCATGCAGAAGCAGATTGAACAGATGCAACAAAAAATGGCGCTGCAGGAACAGAATTTTCGCGGCTAGGTAAGAAGTCAAAACACTCAGAAAATCATGAGCGACGCCAGGGACAGGCTTTATCACAAAAGAAGATGCGGATCGGAAAGCCAAAATAACAACAATAACAATACAACATGGCCGGACAAAACACACTAAGCATATGGCAATGGAACTGCAGGAGATACCGGCGCAAGCAGGGACTCCTGCAGCAGTACATAAACACACAAAACGCACCCCCAGACATCATGTTGCAAGCGACAAATATCCCGCCAACACTCAGGGGGTACACATGCCAGGAAAACAGGTAGCACGGCCACACTAATTAGCAACAAACTAGTAATCACAGCCATTGCAAAATACTAGATACCGAGATAGAACACGCGATTAACTGAGGTGATCCCCAAGAAAAAGCATAATGCGAAAAGTAAGTTCATAGTAAACTTATACAGCCCGCCCAGACAAAAAGATGGCAACTTTAGCAAACTTTTCGCGGGGGCAGGCAGGTTAGCAAAATCCAACACCCTTTTGATAGCAGGGGATTTAACGCGAGGGACCCCAGCTGGGGGTATCAGGAAGGAGACAGGAAGGGGCAGCTAGTTTTCAAGGCCACGGAGGACACAAACTGCACCCTCATAACGGACGAAAATCAGCCAACGTTTCTAGGCAACAGCGTTAGCCCAGATACCTGCCCCGACCTTACGTACGTTAGAGGAGCAAAACAGGTCGAACGGGAAAACTTGTTGGACAGCCCAGGCAGCGATCATTACTTACTGAAGATAACTATAGACCCCGAGATCAAGAGCAAGATTGGCACAGCCCACATAACGGAATGGGACGCCTTTCGAAAGAACAGTGAACACATGAAGGGGAGATTACTTCAATAGAAGAATGGTGCCAACAGCTAAAGCAAATATAAAAACAATACACGCAAGAAATAGGCAGAACGGAACAAACACCGGAAGTGGACCCGCGGCTACTCAAGCTATAGGAGGCGAGACGCGGGCTCTCCAGGAGATGGGAAAAACAGGTTAAACAAGAGGCTAAAGAAGAAGATCGCTGAGGTCACCCAGAAGGCAGAGGAATACGCAGCGCAATTGGCAATACAAGGCTGGCACCAGTTTAGCAGCTCACTAAATGGCACGCTCAGCACAGCCAAAACGTGGCGTATACTCAAGGCACTCCTGGACCCAACCAAAACCAAACCTGCAAGCAACAAGGCAATTCACAAGCTCGTCCACGAACATGAGGGACAAGACGAGAAATTACTAGAGGAAGTCCGGATCAAATGTTATGGTCGGGACGAGCCGCAAGAATACGAAGGGGACTACTAGGGAACGGAAAACCTCTAACTCGACAAGCCAATTACAAGAGAGGAGTTGTACGCCGCCATCAGAGCAGTCACCAAAAACACAGCAGCAGGAGCCGATAAAATTACGAACTCCTTGATCCGCAACCTCAGCGATGAAGCGGTGACCCAACTCACGGACAACTTCAATACGCAGTGGGAAGCGGGCACGGTACTAAAAGAATGGAAGCACGCGGAAGTTGTAATGATACCCAAACCCGGAAAGAAGCTACAGATAGAAAACTTGCGGCCCATCTTGCTAACCTCGTGTCTCGGCAAGCTTTACGAGAGAGTGGTCACCAAACGAATACAGCGGCACCCAGAAGACAACGAGCTGTACGCCCACAGTATGTTTGGCTTCCGGACGAAGCTGTCAACACAGGATATCTTGCTACAAATAAAGGAAGAGATCCTTAACAAGATCCCCAAAGCAGGCGAAAACATCATGGCCCTCGACATCAAAGGGGCTTTTGACAACGACAGCCACGGAGCCATCATGGAAGAGCTAAACAAGACCAACTGCGGCAAGAGAGTCCACGATTACGTGCGGGCATTCTTGTCATAACGCACGGCGACAGTAGGACTCGGAGACCTGCGGAGGGATACCTTTGACACGCCTAAAAAGGGTACCCCGCAGGGCTCGGACATTTCGCCAATTCTCTTTAGCATCGCGATGATCGAGCTAGTCCAGAAACTGAACGAGATCGAGGGCATCCAGCACGCCATGTATGCGGATGACATCACGGTCTCGTAAATCAGGGATCATTGAGTCAAAAAGCAGAAAACATTCAGAAGGCGGCAACATCCATCGAAAAATACGTCAAGGAGAGAGACCTCGCCTGCTCAACCGAGAAATCGGAAATTCTGAGCATTGGAAAGAACACAACCAAGGAAAAGATAGAAGTGTATCTGGAAGGTCAACTCATACCAGAGAAGGACATAATACGCATCCTTGGCATGTGAATCCAGAGCAGCAAACGGTGCGGACACACGCTACGCCTGCTTAAGCAATCGACGGAGCAAGTCAGCAGGACGATCACGAGTGTCGCAAAGAGGGAGCGGCATGAAGGAAGGGGACACGATCCAGCTGGTCAGGAGCCTAGTGGTCAGCAGGGTCACGTATTCATTCCCGTACCACAAGATGACGCAACAAGAGAGAGAACAAGCCAACACTCTCATCAGGAAAGCATAGAAGACGGCGTTGCATCTGCCCAGAAACACGTCGAACGACAAGCTACTCAAGCAAGGTATTCCCAATACTTTTGAAGAGCTCAAGGAGACACAACTGGGTGCGCAGCTGTACAGGCTTCAGCAGTCAACGACCGGCAGGGCGCTCCTTAAAAGATTAGGCTATAAAAACATAAAAGAAACGGAGGATAGGATGGCTAACATACCAGACTCTTTTCGCCAGACACTGAAACCTAGCACCCTACCGAGGAAAATGGACCCGAATCTGCACGCAGCCAAAAGACAAGCGCGAGCAGAATACGTAGAAAAACACCTGGCCACTAAACACAATGTGGTATACACTGATGCAGTCCTATACCCGTGGGAACACAACAGAAAAAAAACAGAGTAGCGTCAGTGACCGTGGATCACATGGGAGAGCTGATAAGCAGCGCAACCCTAAGGAGCTGCACGGTAACAGAGGGGGAGGAAGCAGCTGTAACTCCAGCAGCGGCGGAGGGTTACCGTAAAAACATATCCTTGATAATACTCGCAGACTCCAAAGAAGCATGCAGACATTACACGGCAGGTAGAATCAGGAAATAGCACTGTGAATCCTCCTCGAGGCAGGGCTTCCCAACGAAAAGATACAGCATACGATTTTCTGGGTGCCGGGTCACACCGGAATAGAGGGTAACGAGAGGGCCGACAGTCTAGCTCGCGAGCCCACATACCGAGCGGGACAGTCAATGGGCCTGATACCACTATGGCGGTGGAACCAACGTACGCGGAAATACTAAACCATCACAGAGGCAAAAGGATAATATATCCACAACCCCACCCATCTTTCACATAACATGAAGCAGTCGGCAGGCGAAGGCTGCAGACAGGAACATTCTCAAATCTACACATCCTACATAAAATGTTTCCCAGCCAATACAGGGACACATGCGCATGGTGTGGGGCCATCCCAATGCTATATCACATCACATGGGAGTGCAGAAATAACTTCTCTTTACACAAAGAATACCCAGTGCGGAACAGTGGGAGTGCCTGCTCACCAGCGGCGTGCTCACAGTCCAAAAAGGATTGGTGCAGCACGCTCTCAAAGTGGCCAGGCTCACCGGTGCTCTGGAATAGGGGCGCCGACAACTCAAGACGACGGAGACTTCAGTAAAACATGAAGACCTCTGTTAGCCGCTGAAAGCTGTAAATTGAGCAATAAAGTTTTTTTCCATTGAGAGGAAGAAAGCCGAGTGCGCTCATGATGTAAAGGAACCGGTCAGGCAGCTGTGAAACTTCAAAATGGCCTGCGGCTAAAGACCTCTCGGCCGCTGATGCGTCAGCTATAGTCGATCAATGCACAAAGCCGGCATCATTATGTCGAAGATCTTTGTACGGAAAGCTACTCTAGACAGTCAGCTAGTCAGTCAGGCCAGTCAGCGCGCATTTCGGGTGTGTCTACCCAGTCAGTATACTGCGCATGCGCCACTAGATGCGCCGAGCCACAGGTGTTTCACCGCTGCGCAGCGCCGCGCCTTTCCACAAAATCCAATTTTCAATTTTCAATTGTCGCTCTGTTCCTTACTTCTTTCCCTCCCACCTTTACCCCTTTCCTTACGGCGCGGTTCGGATGTCCACCGAGATATGTGAGACAGATAATGTGCTATTTCCTTTCCTGAAATCCAAACAAAACAAGTGAGCCGACTTGTAGAGGCCGGTCATTGTGCATAACTAGCATAATGTGCATAACTGTGCGTAGCTGGCTCCCTGGGTCAGTGGACACCTCAATCTTGCTTGCATGTGTGGCGTTGGCGTCCAACTGGGAACACCTGCTTTTATTGCGTTCAGCACATTCGATAGGCAGCACACCCACCCTGTTACCCTGGCAAGTGGCAGTTGATTGATCGCGAGAGGTTGGCCACTAAGTCAACACTGTGGCCCCTTGCTTCAGTGCAGCGTGTCTGCCACAACGGTGTCAACGCTAATGCATGCAGCCCACATCTCTCTTTTACCACGCCACGTACCTCAAAGCGCGATTGAGGCGTACACTGAACTGGGGAGCTAGTTAGGCGCTTTCCCTTCCCTCAAAATAAACGGCGTCTAGAACGGGAACGCCAATGAACACAATGAAAGCCAATAGCTCTCGCTTTGCATATCCTGGATTAGCTGGGGCTAATCCGCTTTCATTTTTGGATCCCGCGACCCCTGTTAAACACTCATTCAATCAGACCGCCTACCGCCACCAGCCTTCCCAATGCACAACATGCAATAGGAACCATGTAATAAGGTCGCCTCCCTTCACTGCGGCCAATAAATGTTCTTGCCCGCAAGTGTAATTCACTCCCTTCCTAAGCTGTTCCCTCAAGGCGCAACTAACGTGTCCACAGATAAGTAGTAAGTTAGTGGGCCATGTTTCCATCGTGACTCATTTTTCTATTCCTTCTAGCGTGCACCCGCAAGAGGATTGGCTATGTGACCACACACCGCCTTATGTTACTTTTAAATGTTGCCTTCGAAATGCATTCATTCATAATATTTTTATATGAAGGCCGGCCAAAGAATGTGGCGAGGTGAACGATGGCAGTGAGATGAATGTTCTTCTTCTTCTTCTTCTCCTCAAGTAAGATGAATGTTAATGGCTGCTGGCCTAGCGCGAGCGCTCGGTCCCGCGCCACAGCCAGCTTCGTCTTCTTCGTCACATTGTTACTAAAAGACATACGGAGGATCGCTGGCACGATTCCCTCTGACTTCTTGATTCATTGGACATGAACAAAGAGATGAATTTAAGGAGAACATACACACTATCAGCCGCCTCGCATAGCTTGTTCACAAGCAAACCATGAAGCAATTACAATTCAAATGAGCAGAGCTAGCAACGCTCAAAGAACACAATTCTTCGTCACAGCAATGGGCCCCAGTTATAAGTGCTGTAAGAAATTTTATGTATTTTCCCGGGTTGCCCGGCACGTAATCTGCGCGGGCCATTTTAACTGCGTTCTTCATGCGCATACTGATGATCAACGCTCCTGGCGGCTGTCGGCCTCAGGCGCTTTCTGCTCGCGTGTCCTATATGGGCCTGGTAGGTGTGCGCTCGTGCCAGTCTGCTCTACTGACCAGCGGCCAGCAATACCCTCTTTACACGGGCAGCCTTAACCGTGGTTAAGCTTAACTGCAGTTAAGGCGTTTAACCGCGGTTAGAGTTAACTGCAGTTCGCCGCGCATACACTCAGTTTAGCCATCTCGGTTAGTGCGACGAAACAGATCATGTGATACTCGCCTCATTGAAGTTAAAACGTCGCCCACTGAGTCGTATTATTAAACAGGGCTGCGTTTAAAAGAACACATAAGAGGAAAAACATTCTTTCTTGTGCTAAGGCCTGCTTAAAAACTTTTTTCTTTGTGCTTCTGGCTGTCGTTAGCCGAAATCTAAAAACATGTTCTAAACAATGATCACAGTCGACTTCGTGGCCGACTACACGTTCTACTTTGGCCAATTTACCCTCTTTTCCCCGTGACTGCTCGCGGCGACGCATCACTGCTCGCTGCTATCGTAGTTTATTTTCGTGGCTTTTCTTTCACAGTGAGTGCTGTGCTTGTGTAGTTAAGATCCTTCGGACATCTTGTGTGTCAAGCCTGTGTTGGTCCTTATCAAGCCTGTCGTGAACGCGGGCGACGCTCAATTTTGGGCTGCGTTCGTGGCGCATCAGGCAGCGCTAGAACGCCTGCGCGTACAGATGCTGGCGCTGAGCGCTGAAACTGTCATGCTTGAAGAGACGAGGAAATGACACCGCGGGCGGCCGAAGCTCTTTTTGTTGGCGGCGGCGCACCTATCCGTCCGTGAGAGAAATCTGTCAGCGTACCCGCGCCCAGACTCGTGGTACGAGACCACGCTTCCGCACATTCCGGACAGCGGACTCCGAGAAAACTTTCGGATCAACCGCGGCCCATTCCAGTACATGGTGGCTGTTTGTGGAAGCATGAGCCGGCAAGATACCAACATGGGGAAAGCGATTCCGCTGGAGAAACGCGTGGCGATCGGCTTGCACCGCGTCGCAACATCAACAGAAGAGCGGACTGCTGCCATCTTGTTTGGCGTGAGCACTGCGTCAGTTAAGGTAATATTTCAGGAATTTTGGAGCGGGGTTGTGGAGCAGTTGGAAGCACGATTTGTGCATTTCCCAACACCAGCTGAGCTTTATGAGTACATGTGTAAATTCACAGCAGTCGGTGGTTTCTCTCAAGAGGGGTAGCGGATCGGGCTAGTTGGTGCAGATTTGACATTTTCAGAAGCGCTAAAACACCGAGGACGCAGAGGGAACAGACACGGACGAGCGCTACTTCCAACTGCTTATTTCGTAAAACCGCAAGTGCTTTAAACAGTTCTCGAACGCTTTTATGATACGGCAGTAAACTACACGTGCGAAAATACACAGTATAGCTACCGAGACTAAAAGAACCAAGGAGATAAGAGCACGATTACGTTGATACCCTGAGGAAGGCAAGTTCTTTTTTGACAATGAAATGGACGGTGAGCTTACACAAGTGCTACCCAGTGATGCTATGTTCTGTGCTTCTATAATCTCTCGGGTTAGTTGATCACGACTACGTCCGATGATGTGGCACTGATTTAACAATGGAGCACAATTGCGGCACTTACTGCAGTGAATGGCTAGGTTGCTTCCGAAGGAATTTTTAACATTGTTGTTGTGCTGGCGTAGCCGGTCATTGAGACAACAGCCCTTTTGCCCAACATACTTTTTGCCACAAGATAGAGGGATGCAGTACACAACACAGTCTACACAGTCCACGTACGCTGTTTGGTGTTTGAAACCACATAATTGTTTGACAGAAGAGTAGGGTTTCGTCAGCTTGCAAAGCTTGTTTAGCTTGTTAGGGGCCGTGAAAACAACTCTAACATCTGCTTTCTGCGCTACCTTTTTTAGGTTGTGTGAAACAGTGTGCACGTAAGGGAGCACAGCAACCTTTTTTCTCTCACTAGACTTATTTGCGATTTCGTCGCGACCGTTCAGGTTCCTAAGGACGCGTTCTGCTACCGAGATCTGAAGTGGAACCGGGTAACCAGCGGCGGATAACCGGTTCACTTGTTTATGAAAACTACTGGGCATGCAGTGGTGGCAAGATTTCGTCAATGCATTCCTGAAACAAAGTGCAATCACTCCTCGCTTAACCAGCTTAGAGTGGGCGGAGCGGAAAGCTAAGAGGGGTTTATTGCCGCGAGGTTCGTAGCTCCAGCAAACGTGGTTGTCGGTGAGTGAGAAGTTTATATCGAGGAAGCGGATTTCCCCGCCAGATGGTAGTTCATGGGTTAGTTTTAGTGGGCTGAGATTATTCTGGAAGGCTACTAAAGTCTGGCTAGCTTCGTGTTGAAGGGATTTCTGGTCACAGTCAATAAAAACTAAAAAATCATCCAAAAATCTAAACACCTTAAAAACCTTTGACCCCTCCAGGTACCGCTGGAGGGCTCTGTCATGGTAGCTTAAAAACAGATCGCTGAGCACCGGTGCTATACAGGAGCCTATACATACACCTTCCTTTTGTAGGAAGGGGTGGTTGTTCCAGGAAATAAAAGTATTTTTCAGGTAAAACTGCAAAAGTTCAAGAAAGCCACTACATGAAACCCCGGCATCATTTTGGAAGGGGACAACACCGAAGTGGTCGATGCTGTCTTGAACATATTCTAGTAAAGAAGCATGTGGCAGTGAGTAGTATAAGTCTTTAACGTCGATTGAAAAGGCCTGAAGGCTCTTGTCGGGATGGGATGAAACAAAGTCCAATACTTCTTCTGAGTTCTTAACCACAAAGGGGTCGTCAATGCTTAGCAGATTTAGCTTTTCTTGAAGAAACAAGGCCACACACTTCTGCCATGCCCCATTCTCTGAAATAATCACCCTTAAGGGCACGTCAATCTTATGCGTTTTAGCACTGAAAAAAACATCCAGGTGGTTCCGCGGACAATTCTGAATGCCCCTGGTTAGTTTATCTAGGCTGAGCCTGGTGCACAATTTTTTCGCTTCGGTTTTCCGCCTAGAGAGCGAGATCTCACCGTGGGAATTGAAGGTGGCGGAGATAGCCTCCAGCGCTTTCGCGTTGAAACTGTCGTGGGAGAAGACAGCAAAGCCGCCTTCCTTATCTGCCGGTATAACACACATGGACTGTAAACAGTTGGAAGTAGCGCTCGTCCCTGTCTGTTCCCTCTGCGTCCTCGGTGTTTTAGCGCTTCTGAAAATGTCATTTCTCTCAAGGTGTCGGTGCAGTGGATGGCTGTCATATCGAGGTGTGCCCCCAAAGCAAGAAGCTGCTGAATAATACAATCATAAGGGGTGGTACAGTGTCGCTCTGCTCTCTGTCGTCGACCACACAAACGGGTTCCTATGCACGAATGTTGGGAGCCCTGGTAGGAACAATAACCCGGCACTGTTTCAGAAGTTTCGACTGCCAGCCACTCTGGCTAGTGAGCTGTTCCGACAAGAAACATAGCTCATTGAAGGTGTGGGAGTTGGCACAATTCTTCTTGGTGATCAAGCTTTCCCCTTGCAGACGCACCTGATAAAGCTGTACCCCTTCCAGGTGCCTCTGGGTTTCCCTCACAGACCTTTAACTACCGGCTGCTGAGTGCCAGACGTGTTGTCGAAAATGCTTTTGGACGTGTCAAGGCACGCTTTAGAATGTTGCTGAAGGGCCTTGAGTGTGGCATCCACAATGTCAGTTATGTGATCTGTGCTCCTTGTGTGCTGTACAACATTTGTGAGCAGCTCAGTAACCGCTGTGATTCAAGCTAGTTTGGTGTGGTGAAGAGCGCTGATGAAAGGCGGCCTCAGCCGGTGTGCACAAGCAACCTGGAAGAGACGTCAGGTGTGGCCATCGGGGCGCCCTGGCCAAGCACCTTGCCTTGAGCTAGAACCCAGTCCGTGGGAAACTCAAGAGCAGCTAAGAAGGACACCTCTACCAAGAGAGAACAGCCCTGGACAGAGCTACACACAAATTATTGAAGGAGCAGACACTGGGTTCGGCTCACCTTAAATGGCTACCATTGCATGCACATGGTGCATACTCCCTACTGGGGTGAAGGTTATGAGGGTTACAACTAGTGTAATTTTCATAAACTATATTTTCCTCATAAAATAGGTTTGGTTTATAGAGTTTAACGTTCCAAAGCGGCTTGGGCAATGAGTGATGCCGTAGTGAAGAGTTGCAGAATTTTCGACCACATGGGGTTCATTAACATGAACTGGCAGTGCACAGTACACAAGTGTCTTGCTTTACGCCTCCAATGAAAAGCCGCCGTCGTGGCCAGGCTTTCAGAAAAAAGTCTTGCATTATATAGCTAATGTTAATTATTGGTTCTTGTTAAACTACAAACCGAAGTGGTTCGTACCAACTGCTAGTACTCCGCTTATAATTTTCGTGTACAACTGGCCATCGTCTTGCCACACTGCCAATCAGCAACTTGTTGGCACCTTGTCAAGCAGTACAAGCTTTTAGTCTTGCATTCCTACTTCTGAAAGCAGTACTTGCTGAGGCGTTAGTTGGTTGATCATACATTTGAATGGCACAAAGGAACAAACACAGGAAGACACAGCAGTGGCGCTTTTTCTGTCTCTGTGTCTTCCTATGTTTCTTCCGTTGCGCCATTCAACTTTATTCTGAAAGCCGTATAGTGAATGAAATGCATTCACTATATAGACCTTTCCAATAAGGGC
This sequence comes from Amblyomma americanum, assembly GCF_052857255.1. NCBI lineage: Eukaryota > Metazoa > Arthropoda > Arachnida > Ixodida > Ixodidae > Amblyomma > Amblyomma americanum. The sequence goes on from NC_135497.1 coordinate 249,464,449, forward strand.
CCCTGGGTATCACCATATTTTTTCGCTAGGCTGTTGCATGCACCCGATGCTAGCCCAATGGAAGCGGATACCTCTAACCAAAAAAGCTGTTGGTACTTACTATCATATTACAGTGAACATTTTATATCTAGTCGAAGATTAAGCAATAGTTGCGAGAAATTTTTCCTTTTGCTCATGAAGGTAACGAAATCATGTCGGTCACAGGTGGAAGCTTCATATTTTTGCACACATCATCCACACGCAAAGCAATCGCAAAAATGTGACGTAAATGTGACCCAATGGTGAGAACTTTGAAAGACTTAGTGTGATAACTTTCATTACATTCCCATTCCAACTCGTTAAACCATAGTACGCTTTCTGTTAACAATTTCATGTCATTACTATTTTGCTGTTGTTAAAATTTCCCACTGTTCTATAACTTGCCTCCCCCCCCCCAAGAAAACCAGTTATGTTGCAAGAAAAATATCAGCCTTGTAGCAAACAGTTTCTGGTGAACATGCAACAGCCATTGGTTCTGAGTAGAGAATCAGGTGGAGTGTTACTGCGAGAGCAGCCGCAATGTACTTGCAACAGACTTGTTTGATTATTGCACTTGTGTACCCCTGCAGTGTATGCATGGGCTCTGTTAATAACTAATACTGCAAGCTACTACGGTAGCCAGCCCGCACAATACAATTCACTGTTTAAAACACAAAACAAAACTTTCAGCAGTAAAAGATCTTTCATCTCATCACATGCTGTAATATCAAATAACTTCCAGCGGTTTTGATCACTCTTTATTAGGCGAGTCATCATTTTCTTTGTTATCTAGAAATTTTGCAAGCAGTTGCACCATGCTTGCATTTATGGCATTCGCTTCCTTCTGGAGCCGCACCATTATCTTGCGCATTTTGTGTGCCTTTCGGTCGGCATTTGCAGCTGCCTCGCTTTCTCCTTTGTGGACGGCAACTAGCTGCTCTATAGCAGATCCTTTTCGCTTGTGGCGGCTCTTTTGGGGTTTTCTTGTTTTGGTGCTTGTGCCAGCACCGGCACTGCTGCTTGCCCCTGCTGTGGCACTGCTGCTTACGCCAACACTGGCTCTGCTTGTGTCGCCGCTGCTTTTTCCTGTGCTTTGAAGTACAAGTACTGCAGCACTGGCACTGCAAATGGGGAAGCTGGCCGCAAGTTATGAGAGGTCGTCTCTTCTGCTTCCTTCAGGCAGGCTGTCTTCCCATGACAGGAGCACTTCTGAGCCGTCAGGTGCCTCATTGACAACTGGCAGTTGCACATGATGAAACATACAAGACAACATGCTATCATCTCAGAAAAGAGGTTAAATGTGTCCTAATGTAATGCAATCATCCGCTTCCACAATATATTACAAAAACACAAACTTGTGATGGCCAAACTGGAAAGAAGGCAGCGGTTCAAATTTTTGTTTCCCTGAAGATAACTAAATATATGAAGATCCAGACATGTACATCAGCATTCCCTAGCCCCAACTTTCACATGAACCAATGGGTTCAGTTCAGTTTTTTCCTGAATACTGTTGCGGAGTGCAATCGTCTTCCTTTAGGTTTATGTGACTCGAAATATCTTGTGAAGGAGTTGGAGGATTTTTCTACGGCTCCGAGTGTTGGTGTTGTGATGAATGTTGGATTTTATGTTCTTTAAATGACTTGTGCCTTTTGCAGCTAATGGTTTTGTGGCTTTCATAATTGTGTGCCCTCCTGCTTCGGCCAACGTTATGGCTCGCAGTATGTACAAATAAATAAATGAATGAACAGCTAAACAAGACAGTATACCAAGCTGATAAAAGTCAATTACAAGCAATATGTTAAACATTTGCAAGCATGTGGGGCATGGTTGACCAAGGGTAAACCGAGCTGATGAGGTTGAGTTGAACAGAAGTACATGGAAGGTGAGGTGAGAACTCTGGCACGACAAGGCGCTGCGATTTGAAGACGCAAGGGCCATTTCCGCTCCCATTGCCATTAATTCCCGTTGTTGTGGGAGTAGCTTACTCTACATCCCCCCCCCCAAGTCTGTCCAATGGTTCCAAAGGAAGGATTGCTGGCTCAGTTGGTTCATCATTCTAGGCTTAAAAACAGCACGAAAAATGGGATGATACAGAAAGAAGGAATAGACAGCACTGAACCTGCAATTGAGTGTATTTTATGTGAAATGGCAATAAATACAGAAAGCATGCACGAAGAGCTTATAGACAAACACGCAATACAATACAGATATTACTTATATACTTCGAATGAAGACAGCGCAAAAAATGACAACCACTAAAGAGGACACGACACAAAGAACTCTTCTCTTCTGTGGTTGTCCTTTTTTACGCTGTCGTTCATTCCAAGTATAAATCACCAACTAGCCCACCACTTTGTTTTATTGAATTACTTGGACATTACAGATATCACATAGAAATTTATTATCTACTCTGCTACTTCCCTTCAGTGTCCCTGTAGAGAAAAACCAGTTCGCAATAACAGCTTATGATCCACAGGTTGCTGTATTACTCCACAGTATCCAAGCCCAGTAGCTAATAGAATCAATGGACGAAGATGGATATTTACAAGGGAGAAGGATGAAGGTGAAGCTGCATGTGCACAGGTGTGAAAGATGAATTGTCATACAGCACTAGCAATATTAATATATCACGCAAATAAAGGCACCGAAATTCAAGTGCGTACTATAACTTCATCTTACTAGAGACTTAAGTCGTATCCATCCGCAGTGTGTGCCTTTTGACATATGATTCCCACCTGAAAAAAGGACGTCACCTAAACCAGCAATGCATATTGAACTCCCTGTACAACAAAGCGGTCTTTGCTCTGGCATGGTAACATTAAGCATATAGGGAGACAGCCAGCTAACTGCTAGAATTGCTAGAAAAAAAACAAGGATTTATGGACGAGCAGTGGGAGTTCCTTGCCTAGTTGGTTCACGTTTGTGTGCCTTCTTCTCTCTCCCGGCTGTCACGTTTCATGACAAAGAACAACAGCACAAGGCAAAAATGTAGACGTGGAGGCCAGTGCAAATGCTTGTGGGATTGATTTACACAACTGCTTGAGTCTGTTCTTTATTATCTATTGTTGGCCAGCATTTTAGAATGAATATAAGTTCCGCACAGAGAAATGAGCAGCAATAGAATTCTGAAGTGATCTGAATGACAGATTACACTCAATGGTATAGATCACAGATTACCTCTAAACTTTCGTCGACTCGCCCATCATCGTTGATCGGAAGGCAGCCGAGCAAACACGAGCTGCCAATAGAAGATCCATGATACACCAGGCGACCCAATTGAAGTGCCTGCCCGCCTCAGCTGCCTTGACAAGTAAAAATGAGGTGAGCTGTTAAATGTGTTGCTAAAAAAATTTGAAGGTTGTGATCACAGCGTTTCTCTCAGTGGATTAAGCTTCACTGTACACATTCTCAATGCAAGAATAAAATTTCGTAGATAAACGTCTAATGCATATGCACAGGTACAGGTGAAATTATTACATGCAATTTACATTTGCAATGTGGCTAAACTACATCCTGTTAATTGCTGCTTTGCAATTAAAGCAATGACTGTGCATTATGGTTCAACTATTTTCATTCTAGCAATATCTTACTTAGTGAATCTCTATATTTATTTCTTTCATATATTTTTCCCAGGCTGCACTGCGTATACTACTTCAGAAATGCTGCTAGTACACAGTGAAGCCTGGTAAAGAAATATGAAATAAATCTGCAAATGCAATTAACTACATTGTTGCTCTAGCAGGTTGCCAGAAATAGCGACACGTACAGCAATGCTGTTAGCGCTGCAGCTCGCAAATTGCAAATAAAAACGACGAACAACACGTGTGTAAAGAGGAAGACGAAGTTTTCATGCAGCGCCGTGCACGCTTGCACGAGCGAAGATTCTAAGTGCTGCGTATGCTGCTCCTGCCTGAGAACATTACTCTCGAGTCTTTAATACCTCAACAATGCATTCTCAAGATCGTTTTCCACACTCCAGAACTGTTCGACGACGGCGAAGAGAATCGACGCGTGGCTCCAGCGACAACACATGCTACTGTCGCACATGCGAGGCTGACTTAAGCAGTTCAGCTGCACTACGAAAACAGCGCCAAAAACCCGATGACACGAGCATCGTTCGGTAAAGGTCCCACTTACCGTATTTCTTGTTGAGGTTTTCCATTTTCAGCTTCCCTTGATTGCTGGTGTACGGGTCTTGCCCCGGCGGCAGCCCGGCGTTCAGTTCCGCTACAGCCCAAGCACATATCCGAGCGTTGCTCGTGTTACCGTATCACATCCGTATCAGATGCGTATCAGGGCCGCGGTTGTTGAATCAAGCCAGAAGACACAACTCTGGGAGGACAGTCGTTAAATGTAGCTGCGGCCACGGGCGCCGCCATCTTGTCGGTTAAGGTAGCAAACGGAGGTCGGCAAGCTCAGTTTGGGTAGCTGTGGTTAGGTGGCGTAACTGCAGTTTCGCCTGCCGTGTGAGCGCGGCTAAGTATAGTTCCGTGGAACCGTTGTTACCTTAACTGCGGTTAAAATCGCCCGTGTAAATGCGATATAACTCTCCCCTTCTCTTCCCGGTCCTGGCATCTGCCTTCCATGTCGTCTTAATTCGCGCCTTTTGCACGACTCACAATCCCGCACGAGCTAATCACATAACGTAGGAGTGCTGGCGAGATATAACCACTAAGAATGGGAATAGACGCGGGACTTAGGCAGGCGACAACACAGGGCGGTAAAGTAAATTTACCTCCCAAGAATTGTTGCACATGCTTCTGCAGGTTGATTTCTTTTAAAAGAACAAGTGTCCGGCTCCTTAGTTAGGAAGGACGTTGAGATGCGCGATTGACCTTCATGATCACAGCAATATTGGGTTTGGCTCGAAATAAGTTTTGTGGAAGTACGGTGGAGCCACATTCCTTGTCAGCCTGGACAACAACAAGGTCGTTCTAACTGCACTGACAGGCCGCTTCACGTAAAACTTCAGAGCTGCCGGTCTTAATGAAATTCCTCCCCTTACTGTCTACACTTTCCAGGGGCAAGATGCTCTGTCCTCAGCCGGTGCCTTGTTGGGCACCGTGTGCAGAGGCGTTATAGAAGGCTTCACTTAGGGCATGCTGTAGCACACCCTTCACTTTCGCTGAAACCGACGCGCTGCCGAGGAAATTCACTGAAACAACCCCCAATTCTTTCCTTCTGCCTTTCTTTAGGATTTTATGGCAAAGGTAATTACAGTAATATTCTGGCGAGTGCTGCGCCGTGCCCTTAAAGTCAAGCTATAGCCTCCAACCTTGCGATCCAAGGCCAATGTGGTGAAAGCACACAATTTGATGCCAATAGCAGGAGCCGACTTCCCTCCATAACACTGCTGCCCAGTGTTGTCGGCTGTGGCTTCCCCGTGCATGCCGCGATTTTGTAGCGTGAGCTACACTGCCTGAAGTTGAGCAGTTTCGCGTGGCTCCTGGAGAGCCATGTTGCGCATGCGCGAGGAGTAGTGGGGTCATAAAGAGCATGCCTTGCGCGCCGGAGCCGCCGCGCCGCGGCGCGCGCCTCCCCGGCCTGCGCATCCTCTGGAAACCGTACCACGTGACCAACCACGTGAGTAGTCACGTGACCTACTGCGTGACGAGCCACGTGACTAGCCACGGTGCCTAGCTGACGGCAGCGGCTCCGCACCACGTGACCGACCACGTTGCCAACCGCGTGGTCGGTCACGCGGTTATTATTGTTTTTAATACTTTATTTTTAATTTGTAGGCTTAACGCCTCAGGAGCGAAGGAAACGAGACCACAGCTACAAGCCGACGCCAGAACAGAACTGCCAGCCGTGGCTGCACGAGCCACGACCAGGTGCCGTCTTTATTCTTTTCTCAGGGTGGCGCGCGCTAGCCGGGTTGTCGGCGCCGCCCAAGAGAGGGTGCTACAGTGCCCCCCGCCTAGACTGGAAGTCGAAACGGACGGAGGGCCGGCGATGGCACTCGAGCACTAGGTCAGGCGGCGCTGGGAGTCGTTCCAGGGCGGTCTCCATGTAAGCCGGTTTAAGGCGGTCTAGACTGACGGCCTCTTCCCGGCCGTTCTGGAGGATGGTGCGGTTTTCGGGGTGCGGCGGAGTACGCGGAAAGGTCCGTCGTAAGCCGGTGTGAGTGGAGCTCGGACAGCGTCGCGGCGCACAAAAACATGGGTCGAAGTGGCCAGGTCGGGGTGTACGAAAATGGTATGGTGGCGGGACGGACGTGGGGGAGTAGGACGGAGGTCTTTAACGCAGTCCAGCAGGCGTTGGAGGAATTCTTGGGGCTGGGCTAGAAGCTGCTGGGATGTAAAAAGCCGCCTGGAAGACGCAAAGCACTTCCATACACGAGCTCTGCAGCTGAGCACTAAGTCTTCTCGGATGACTGCACTTAGACCAAGCAGCGCAAGGGGCAAGGAGTCGACCTAGGAGGCGCAATTGAGGCGGGCAGCGAGGGAGGCCTTCAATTGGCGGTGAAGGCGTTCCACCATGCCGTTAGCACACCGGTGATATGCACTGGTACGGCAATGCCTAGCGCCGAGAATATTATTAAGAGAAGCAAACAGGGAGGACTCAAACTGGCGTCCACGGTCGGTTTTCACAGTGCCAGGACAACCAAATCGAGATACCCACGCAGAAATGAAGGCGCGCGAAACAGTCTCTGCGGTGATGTCAGGAATGGAGACTGCCTCCGGCCAGCGAGTGAAGCGGTCGACTATGGTCAAGATACAGCGGTAGCCTCGAGAGATGGGTAGAGGGCCCACGATGTCGAGATGAACATAGTCGAAACGACGGCCAGGGGGTAGAAAGGCTTGGGAAGGTGTCTTGGTATGTCGACAGATCTTGGTCGACTGACAGGGTAGGCACTGGCGCATCCATGCACGCACATCAGCGTTGATTCCGGGCCAAACATAGCGCTGGGTGAGAAGGCGCTGAGTAGCCCGAATTCCTGGATGGCATATGTCATGGAGATAATGGAAGATAGAGCGACGTTGTGAAGCCGGAACAAAAGGGCGAGGAAAGTGCGTTGAAACATCGCACCACAAGGGCTCAGGCGAGCAAGGATGGGGCACAAGCCGTAATCGGAGAGAACGAGGGTTCGCTCGAAAAGCGGCGAGCTCATCGTCATTCTGCTGGGCAGGTGAGAATGCGGCCCAGTCGACGGTGGAAGATGGAGCGTCTACCGCGACTATACGAGAGAGGGCGTCAGCGGCGGTGTTGGCTGCACCTTTCACATGCCGGATGTCGTTAGGAAACTCCGAGATATAAGCGAGCTGACGGAGTTCACGTGACACGTACATCGATGAATAGGTCCAGAACACATATGCCAGCGGTTTATGATCGGTTAGCACGTGAAACTTGCATCCTTCTACAAAATGCCGAAAGTGCTGGATAGCGGAGTAGATGGCTAGGAGCTCTCGACCGAAGACGCTGTAGCGGGTCTCAGCAGGAAGTAGCTTCCGAGAGTAAAAAGACAATGGTCTCCACTCGGAGTTAATGTACTGCTGTAAGACGGCTCCGATGGCCACGCTGTAGGCATCCACCAGCAATCTCGTAGGGGCGTCGTTGCGCGTATGGACTAGAAGCACGGCGTTAGCGACTGCTTGCTTCGCGGCAGTAAAGGCGGCCTGGGCTTCTGATGACCAAGAGATTGCGGAGGACGGGCCAGCGGTTGACCGGAGGAGGTCGGTGAGCGGGCGAAGTAGCTCTGCACAGTGCGGGATAAAGCGGCGGGAGAAATTCACCAGCCCCAGGAATTGTCGCAGGAGGCGCAGGGTTGTGGGCAAGGGAAAATTCTCGATGGTCGGGACGTGGGACGCGAGAGGGCGGATACCCACTGAGGATATGTGATGTCTCAAAAACTCAAGCTCAGAAGCACCGAAAACACACTTGGAGGCATTCACAACCAGGCCGTAGTGCTGTAGACGCTTGAACAAAGCACGTAGGTCTTGCTCATGATCATGAGGTGTAGGGCTGGCGATGAGGACATCGTCAAGGTTCGCGAATACACTTGGTAGGCCCCGCGTGATCTCAGCCATGAACCGCTGGAAGGTTTGAGCCGAATTGCGTAGTCCAAAAGGCATCCGGACGTAGTCAAACAAACCAAAGGGCGTCGTGATGGCGGTCATAGGTATGTCGGCGGGTTCAATGGAAATTTGGTAATACGCCTTAACCAGGTCAACTTTGCTAAAAATGACGCAGCCGGCGAGGCGCGATGTAAAGTCCTGGATGTGGGGCAGCGGATAGCTGTCGTGAACAGTGTTGGCATTCAATGCGCGATAGTCGCCGCAGGGACGCCAGTCACCAGGATCACGCTTGGGCACTAGATGCAGCGGAGGCGCCCACGCGCTGGACGTCGGGCGTATAATGCCGAGCTCCAGCATGTGGTCAAACTCACGTTTGGCGATAGCTAGACGGTCTCCAAACAAGCGGCGCGGTCGAGCAGCTGCGGGTGGACCCCAGGTGACGATGTGGTGTGTCACAGTATGCTTAAGCGCCTGAGTGAGGTTGCATGGCTTAGTGAGCTCCGGGAAATCCGCCAACACTTTTTCGAACTGAGAGGAAGGTATCAGCGGGCGAATGCCCATGGGAGCAAGGTTGGACGAGACTCCCGAGATGGAGAGATGAGTTAGGCCGTCGGTAAGGCGACGATGCCGCACGCTGACGTCTAAGTCGTAGTAGGAGAGGAAGTCTGAGCCGATGATCGGGCGAACCACGTCTGCGATGACGAAGACCCATCGAAAAGTGCTTCGTAGGCCGACGTCGAGGGTGAGAGATCGTAGCCCATACGTAGGTATAAACGAGGCGTTGGCAGCACGGAGCGACAGTCCTGATGGCTTGGAACAATCTGCCATAGTCGGTGGAACCACACTATTTCCGCGCCCGTGTCGATAAGAAACCGGGTGCCGGAGAACTTGTCAGTGACCATGAACAGGCGGCTCGAATGACTGGGGGAACCACACGCCGCCGTTAGTGATCCCGGCGGGCGTTTCCCGGCCACGAACAGGGCGGTGTACACTTCATGGCCCGGCGGCGAAAACGCCTGTGGTACCAGCAGAGAGATGTAGGGCTGGAACTCCGAGCTTGACGGGAGCGCGAAAGAGCGTGATGATCAAGACGAGATGGATGGGTCTCCAGAGGTCGGCTCCGGAGTGCGGCGACCGAGGCGGCAAGCTTCTCGAGACGGGCCTCAAGGCGCGAAATCGCTGGGTCTCTTGGCAGCAAAACAGCAGTGACGGACGGGGAGGTGGCCTCATGAACGTTATCTGCGAGCTCAGCCAGGCGATCGAGGGTGACGTCACCAGCCGCCGCAAGGACGAGGCGGATGGGCTGGGGAAGGCGCTGGAGGAAAAGCTCTCGAAGCAACACTGAGTGGTTGGGGATGTCGCACTCCCCGAGAAGCTGTTGCATGCGGCGCAGCAGCTGGGAGGGGCGCCGGTCGCCAAGGTCTTCCCCGGTAAGGAGCAGCTGGAGGCGGGTGCGGTCCGACGGCATAAATCTCTCCAGCACTATGGTTTTCAGGTGCTGATATGGTGTAGCACCCATGGGGGCGGAGAGAACGTCGGAGAGCTCACCGCCAACGTCAGGAGGCAGGCTTGAGGCAACATGGTAGTAGCGCGTCGTCTCCGACGTGATGCGGGCTAGGCAAAAATGTGCCTCAACCTGGTGGAACCAAACTTGCGGGTTCTGGGGCCAGAAAGGTGGAAGGCGAACCTGCAGCGACGAGACGTGCTGCGGACGCGAATCCTGCTGTGTGGATGTTGCGCGATGGGTCATTGCTCGTCCTTGGTCACCAATGTAGGCATAACGCCTCAGGAGCGAAGGAAACGAGACCACAGCTACGAGCCGACACCAGAACTGCCAGCCGTGGCTGCACGAGCCACGACCAGGTGCCGTCTTTATTCTCTTCGCAGGGTGGCGCGCGCTAGCCGGGTTGTCGGCGCCGCCCAACAGAGGGTGCTACAAATTATTTTATGTTTTTAACTATTCTGTGATGTAAACTTTCCATTCGATCATTTTAAATTATTATTAGAAATTATAAACACAGTCTTACGGTTTGATTGAGAATTCGCGAGGGCAACCTCTGTCCGCAGCCAGTGGTGACACTTCCCGTCCACTCCACTCATGGGACAAGAAATGTTTTCGCATTAAATGTTGCTAGTGCGCCTCCCTGAACACTAATAATTTAAAATTACCAATCCTCAAAAATGTTGTGCAGTAGTCCATTCAAATATTCACGTGACTAGAGGGTTCATGCGCTTTTTTATTTTCGTAGGCGGCCAAGAATACTACTGCAACACGGCTCCGTTTTTAAGTGTAGTGAGTTGAGATCAGCGATCTGTTCAACGTTACTTACACCTAACTCAGTGAAACAATGCTAAGTAATTAGAGGAAGATTCTGAACGACTTCGCAGGGGTCACTATTAACTCCATCTGATACGTTCACACTGGATTGCAAGCTACGAGATAAAATTTGGAGGACGCTTAATCTTGGCCTTTAAGAGCAGGACGCGACCGCGTGTTTCAGCATTGCCAAGGAATCCATGGAACGCCATCGTCCTTCGGTGCGACCCCTTGCCCGGACAGTTTCAGGGAAAATATCCTGGTGGACACCCGAACCGCGCCGTAAGGCAAGGAAAATCTCTCCTCTAACCGCGCGGTTCAGGTGTCCACCGACATGCGCAATTTTTCGCAGACAGCCAAACTCGCCGACGACACCTGCTTTTCTGCGACACGAGCTTACATACATACATACACACATACATACATACATACTTACATATTTATTTGTCACAATTACAAGTTGAAATAAGTGTGCCCGCGGAAGCGCAAGTGCGCTTGTGGGCGGGTCACGGCAATCAAACGAAGTACAGGCTCAGTATTGACGAAAAAACATAGTTTCCTGTATGTAGAAACAAACCAAATACTGCACATCAAAGCTTATTGCAATAAGCCACATAATATTCCTAAATACAAAAAAGAACAATATCACTAATGCACACTGCCAAATTAAGACACTTATTTACACAGATTCAAAAACAACTTGAACAACCTAGATTAACATGGGATGGCAAACTCAGAGTATTTAGAGCAATTTTTATAATGCAAGCTTACAGGGCTTTTGACATATTAAGTCAGGACTTTATTCTACATTTTACCTGTTTAAGGGATTGTAATGATAGCATTTATGTTGGAAGCTGGTTAAAATGAAATGGGATGTAGAACATTCGGCACCTTTTCCCGTAGTTAGTATATACCTTGGAAAGTTTGAACGGGTTTATTTTTCTTAATACCTTGAGCTTGTTTTCAGGGTGTTTAAATTTATTTGAGAAATAGTTTCTGGTAATTACTACATGCGTGAATAGATCGTCAATGCAGAACATATCAGCAAAGAGCCTCCGTTTGGTGCTTTCAGCGGCCTCCATTGACGTGCCATACAAAACGTTAGCGGAAATTCTGCTCAGTATTCTGTCAATTTGACTGATTCTTGACGATGCACACGAACCATAAATAGTGACGCCATACCTTAAAACGGACTCCCCTAGGGCCTTCTTAACGCTTCTTAACGCTATTCCGTTAAAACCTTCCAATCCTGTAAGGCTGGCTCTGGAGCGTGTGCAACCAGCACATAACCGTCGCGGAAAACTGCGCATCCCGATCGGCATCACTGGCTACCAAGGTTTATCGCAGACTGCAGGCATTAGCCACCGCCACCACATGAAAGACCAGGACCCTGGAGGCAGAAAAGCCACCCATCGCAATCGCAATGCTCTCCATTGAGGAGAAAGAAACAAACCTATATCCTCACCAACTCTCAAGTTGTCTGCCGCAATTACGGCAGGTGAAGTATGTCCGCCCGTGCAAATTATATCCTCAAAAGCAGATGGCACCAGCCAACCGATGTTGTTATTTCCACACCTGGTCACCACTACCTACACGGAAACCAGCGCGCGCGCTATCACCCGTGCTTATGCTAACCGAGACCCGCACGACGGCTGCATTAGATCAAAACCAGTGTTCGAACAGTACTGCGCAATCCTTCATCATCGGCTTAACCAACGTACGTACCCCTCGCCACACAAACACCTGAAGCGGAATCCAGGAAGCGGTTGCATGAAAACTGCTCCAAACCATCGCCTACCTTTTTCTTAAGCTCCCCAGCTGACAGCTAAGGCCGTAGGAGACCCGTAGTGAGGGTCCCTCTCCGTGAAAGGATTAGCTCAGCCAATCCAGAATATTGAAAGCGAAAAATGTCGGCCTTTACTGTGTTCATTGGCGTTGGCGTTGACAATGTTCTAGACGGCGATGGCCTTGGGGAAAGGAAGGGCTCATAACTGTCTCCCTGGATATGCGGACGCCTCATTCGCGCTTTGATACATGTGGCGTAGCTGAGAGAGAGAGGTTTGGCCTGAATGCATTACAGCTGACAGCGTTGTTACAGTGCTCTAGATCCTTGGTTCTAGAGCACTGTAGCGTTGTGGCTCACATGCGGCTCAGTCGCGTTCATTTGGTGATCAATCTCTGGCGATCAACCATTAACTGCATGCCACCTCCCACAGTGGCAGGGAGGGCGCGCTAACTGCCCAGTCTGTGGAACGCAACAAAAGCAGGCTTTTGCAGTTCGACATCAAAGTCACGTCCATGAAAGCGAGATTGAGGTTTCCAATGACCCACAGAGTCGGTTGTGCGCCTGCCCTTCGGGAAAATGAACGGGCATTGCAAAGTTGTCAACGCCAATGAACTCTATGAACGCCGTCGGCTCACTTGTTTTGTTTGGTTCTTGAGGAAAGGAAACGACACAGTATCCCTCTCACATATCTCGGTGGACACACGAACAGCGCAGTATAGGAAGGGATAAAGGAGGGAGGGAAAGAATAAAGAAAAACTTAAAATTGAAAGTTGTATTTTGAAGAAAGGCATGGCGCTGCGCATGTGGCTCGGTGCTACTAGTGGCGCATGCTCTCTAGTGACTAGGGAGCGAGAAAAGATATCCGCGGCGGGGCGCACATTGTGACGTCATGTGCCTCCTCAAAGTACAGCCACGGCGAAATCGCAAGTTCGCGGCCAGTAAAGCTTTCGCTTTAAAAATGTTTACCCCGCTAGAATCCAGCCCCTCCATAAGCAATTCCCTCAATTCAGGATTGTTGCGTCAGCTGACCCGCCGCGGTGGCTCAGTGGTTACGGCGCTCGACTACTGATCCGGAGTTCCCGGGTTCGAACCCGACCGCGGCGGGTGCGTTTTTATGGAGGAAAAACGCTAAGGCGCCCGTGTGCTGTGCGATGTCAGTGCACGTTAAAGATCCCCAGGTGGTCGAAATTATTCCGGAGCCCTCCACTACGGCACCTCTTCCTTCCTTCATTCTTTCACTCCCTCCTTTATCCCTTCCCTTACGGCGCGGTTCAGGTGTCCAATGATATATGAGACAGATACTGCGTCATTGCCTTTCCGCAAAAACCAATTATTATTATTATGCGTCAGCTGAGAGTAATAGAGTAGCTGCTCCTTTGTTTTAATCAGAATTATTTTATTTTGTCTTAGCATACGCCAGGAAAAGGAGACTGTTTGACAGCTCACGGTTATATATTTCGTTCTGTTGTTATTTTCGAGATTGTGGAGAACCTGTTTCCCCCCTCCGTTTCGATGCGGCCCATCTTCATCGTCGGCCGTCGGGACGGACAGCCCCCGGCTGGGCGAGGAGGGAAGTCTCCCTCGTGGGGGAAAGGGAACGGTGACGGGAGCGCCACCTCGTAGGTTACGCGGAATTCTGCGGGACCGGAGAGAGGCCTTCGGGATCCGGCAAGCGTCGTGAGCGGTTGGAGCCGCACGCTCCCGTCACCTTCCGCGGCAGGCGCACGGGGATCCGTTGTGCCTTGCCGCTGGACTTCTGGTTCCAGGCAGGGAAGCGAGCACAGCAAACGCGCGCTCTGACCGCCTTCCCCAGCAGATGCTAGGGAATGGCTTTGCCCCAAGAATGCAGCGCGCACGGGAAAACCCGGCCGCCATTATCGGCGCATACAAACGTTCGCCGCCGATACCTCCGAAGTCGCGCCCCTGCCCCAGCCGGTAAGTCGGAAGTCCTTCTTACGTAGCCTTCTATTTCCGAGGAATGCCTCGTTGATGTTTTGTAGCTAGCTGGCCCGCTCTGTGTATTGATTGCAACTGTAATAAATAGCATATGAGTGTTCACGCTGTGTCGTCCCTTCCCTTTGTCCCTCGAGCACGAACCCCTCCGCGGTTAGCGAGCGGGAACGCTGCATCCGCGGAGTGGGAGTGCGGGCGGGGCGAAAGGCTTTGTTTCCCCCGTATTTCCACAATGGCGTCCCAACGTGCGGCAAGCTCTTGGGACGAGGGACGGCAGTCAGTTCGGTTCGTGGAATGCCCGCCCGGATTTGGAACAGCGTTAGGCCTGAACCGAATTCGGAGTTGCTAGCAAGGCGAAGATGCTTTCTTGACAGCGAGATGAGCGTAATAGCAGCATGGGAGGATTGCCGTGCATGCTAAGCTTTTGATGAGCACTTCATCGGTACACCTGTGGAAGGTGAACCTACGAGGTCCGCTCATGGAGAGCGAGACCGAGACGCCCACGGAGAACAGCAAGCCAGAAGCGAGTGAATGCGGAAGCCTGGAGGGTGGCCCGATTTTTCTTGTACATAGTTGTAAATATTCTCTGTTCTGTCTCTTTGGCTCTGGGAGCCGGGTGCCGTAGTCAGCTGTTTTGGATTGCAGTCGTGATTACAGGAAAAGCACCGGGGCGCTGCGACACCGCGGGAAGCGGTAGGCGCCGTTCGCGTTAGGGTCACCTTGGCAGAAACGTATCTCCTCGTGGCGTTGTGTTCTAGCTATTGTCCTTGGCCCTTTGTTGGCACCCGGAAGTGTAAGAGCGAGTAGGCCTAAGGCTCTTCGGGAGCTGCCTGTCGCTTTTGAGAGGACACAGTCGTACCGTGGCACAAGCACGCGCAAACGGGCTTGCTTGTTGTATATTTAACCTCGCTAGAGCCGAGAGGTCTCGCTCAACTACAGAAAGCTGACTTTGTTCGAACGAACTTACTTTTTTGGGCTGCGAAGCGAATTTATAATTTCGCGGAACCAGAGACGCTAACGCAGCTCAAGTGAGCTTAACATCACCATGCCGGAAAGCGAACCGCGAATGTGCTTCGTCCGAAGAGAGCCAGCTACGTTCAAATGAACCGAGCGTTTGGGCGGTGCCGGATAGGATTGTTTGGCACTTGCATTACTCCGCATTTTACCAAATGGTGAGTTTACGCGGTCTCCATTGTTTTTGCTGCAAACTTTTGGAGATCCTAGGAGCGATATGCAGAGTTGGAGAGAAGCTGCCCCGGCCCGCTGTCCATTGTATGGGTCTCTGCCTGCTGTCTTGCGGCCATGAGTCATCGAGCTGCAGAGTCTCCGGCGAGCAGTTTGCAGCGGCTACGAGAGGGGGGGGCAGACCCTCTACCTTCCAACAAAGGACGGGTGCCCGGTGACCTTGCTGCTCATCGGATGACCCCGGCACCCCGCCTGTACGAGCTGTCTTGCAGTCATCATCGCAACGCTCGTGGCCCCTTCGTCGATGGCATCCATGGACGGGTTCAACCGTAGGCCGACATTTAAGGAGGGAGGGATGTGGAGAACCTGTTTCCCCCCTCCGTTTCGATGCGGCCCATCTTCATCGTCGGCCGTCGGGACGGACAGCCCCCGGCTGGGCGAGGAGGGAAGTCTCCCTCGTGGGGGAAAGGGAACGGTGACGGGAGCGCCACCTCGTAGGTTACGCGGAATTCTGCGGGACCGGAGAGAGGCCTTCGGGATCCGGCAAGCGTCGTGAGCGGTTGGAGCCGCACGCTCCCGTCACCTTCCGCGGCAGGCGCACGGGGATCCGTTGTGCCTTGCCGCTGGACTTCTGGTTCCAGGCAGGGAAGCGAGCGCAGCAAACGCGCGCTCTGACCGCCTTCCCCAGCAGATGCTAGGGAATGGCTTTGCCCCAAGAATGCAGCGCGCACGGGAAAACCCGGCCGCCATTATCGGCGCATACAAACGTTCGCCGCCGATACCTCCGAAGTCGCGCCCCTGCCCCAGCCGGTAAGTCGGAAGTCCTTCTTACGTAGCCTTCTATTTCCGAGGAATGCCTCGTTGATGTTTTGTAGCTAGCTGGCCCGCTCTGTGTATTGATTGCAACTGTAATAAATAGCATATGAGTGTTCACGCTGTGTCGTCCCTTCCCTTTGTCCCTCGAGCACGAACCCCTCCGCGGTTAGCGAGCGGGAACGCTGCATCCGCGGAGTGGGAGCGCGGGCGGGGCGAAAGGCTTTGTTTCCCCCGTATTTCCACAAGATGCATTTATAAAGGAGGCAGATTAAAAGGTATACGCAGGTTAAATAAGTCAATGCTACCTTTGAGCAGTTCTCATTTTACACGACTATACAGATTATTTCAGGAAGAGCTTAAGAAGCGTAATCTATCTCACGAACGATGTTCACAAAGAAGGCCTGACGTACGCTGAGTTTTAACGCGACGACTTCGGCAACTGTAGGTGTATGCGGTGTTCCATTAGGGGCGGCCCTGGGAGTGTTCCCCCTTCGCCCCCCCTCCCCCCCCCCCCCGCGTGGAGGGCTGATTATTTTGTGCAATGCCACGTCGTTTTAACAGAAATTATTAATGTTAAATATGTACTGTGTAAATTTTTGTGATCACTCGATGTTAGGTAATTAGCATGTTACACTCATAGCGGTCATGTACAGACGGGATTTGATTGTGTAGATTTTATTTTGGCGTGTCAATAAACTTCCCTTTATGTGATTACCTTGGCGAAATTTCTTACAAATTTCAAAAAACAAGCAATAGCAATACGCCTGAAGTGCCGTTGAAAGTTTTTCCTTCTGTTTCTGCGTGTTATTAATAAATAATTGGTTTTTGGGGAAAGGAAATGGCGCAGTATCTGTCTCATATATCGTTGGACACCTGAGCCGCATCATAAGGAAAGGGATAAAGGGGGGAGTGAAAGAAGAAAGGAAGAAAGAGGTGCCATAGTGGAGGGCTCCGGAATAATTTCGACTACCTGGTGATCTTTAACGTGCACTGACATCGCACAGCACACCGGCGCCTTAGCCTTTCGCCTCCATCGAAACCCAGCCACCGCGCTTGGGTTTGAACCCGGGAATTCCAGATCAGTAGCCGAGCGGCCTAAAGCCTGATTCACCATTGCGGATGTGTGTTCCCGCCGCCGGCTTGCGTCGGTGGCTGGTGGACGACTTCCGGTCCTGCTCTTTTTTTCGGGTGTCCTTCGGCTGGCTGGCGCCTCAATATGGTGTGCGAGCCACCTAAAAAGGCTCTTGCCTTTGACGTCGTCGTCCCTGAGAGGGCCAGTCCCGAGGATGTCGATGCGACAGCCTCTGTATTTGGATTGGAAGAAGTTTACTGTGTCCAGCACTTCGGTTGAGGCAATTATCAAGTAACCGTGAAGAGTGAAGCCGCCATGACTGCAATCGTTGATACGTCCTGCCTCACCATCGGCGAGGAACGAGTTGCATCGTCCCGCTGAGCCCTCAGGGGACTCAGGTGACTGTTCTTTTTCTGTCCGCCCGCGAACCAAGAATGGCAAGGTGCTGCACATAAGTCCCGGCATCAGGGGGTCGCGTCCCACTGTCACCACCGGGATGCCGTACGTCTAAATTGAAGTGAACCCGGACTCGTCCGTGCCTAACTATATCAAGGTCGCTGGCCACCGCGTGACATGCGATTACAAAGGCATGCAACTTGTTGGTAGGCATTGTGGGTCGGCTGTACACTTCACTTCAGAGCACAATGCATGGCTCCGTTCTGTGCTCGTTGCGAGGTCTATGGGAACAAAGGCCAAGGTAGTGTGCTCCCGTGTCGACGTAATGCTGATCCACACGCTACCGTGGCATGCGCAATCAAGCCCTCATACTCTGAGGCTGCAGCCCGACCTCCATATCCGCCGGCCGCACAGGCAGCTGTTGAAGCCATCAAGGAGCCCGGCGTTTCCGATACCGACGCTGTTACGGGTGCTTCTTCTGCGTCTCAGAGTGTCTGTGTGGAATAAGCGCTGCCAGCGGCTGATGCGTCCAGTTATGCTCCAACAAGCCGACAGTAAATGTGCCTGCTCTTTCAGCCTCAGCCTCTCCAAGTGTACCTGCCGCTATGGAGCCCGAGCCCATTGTGCCCCTACAGTTTTCTGATGCTGAGGACAAGCCGCTGTCGGAGCTTGCGCTGCACCCCGCAGCCAGCGTTGAGGCTTTAAGCAACAACGCCAACATATCTGAGTCCGATGAGGACGAGATCAGCTAGTCGTCCTCATCTTCTTCAGTCAACCTCGTCATTGACGAGACGCTCATCGTGCCTAGGTATGCGCCGAGGCCGCTGTCGACGTCTCGTTCGTCATCGAGGTTTAGTATAGTATCCGCACAGATATTTCGCCTGGGCAGGAACCAAGGCCATCCCCTGACACAGAACCTATGCAGTCGCCGTCCTCTTAAACATCGAGGATTAGCGCCGGCACTTCTAGTACGCTGTCTTCGGATGTTGAGACGATCGCATTGAGTTCGAGCTTAAAGCGTCCACATGCGTCGACGACGGACTCGGACATTTCTGCTGGTTAGCCAAGGAGGCCTCTTGCCTCCTCTGGTCCGACACTACGAAACAATTGAGGTGGTTTGGCGCCGTTTGCGGCGCACTTTATATTGCCTATACATCATGCATCCTCGTTTTATTTTTCATTTCCGAAATGACTATACTCAACATCATCACTCTTAACGTGCAGAGGTTCCGCATTGTTATGAAGCAGGCAAACGTAGTCCCTTTCGCTCGTTCATCGGGCTGCGAAATCCTCTGCCTGCTAGAACCCATTTTTTTCGCCTCAGTGAAGTGTTAGAATTTAAGCGTCGGTATGACATCGAAGCTTTCCTTTCGTACTCCAGCACGCGTTCTAGCTACGTTGGTGTTCTAGTTGTTTTTTTAACCGAAATTTATTGCCGCGGGGCATCAATGATGGGTGAAGGTGGGATGAATGATGTAGTAGAGACCAAATGAATGGAAAAAGGGTACTTGATTTAATGGAATGCAGTAGAGAACGATGGTACGGTCCCTGCGGCCAGGCAATGCATGCAGCAGGGTTGCTTGGTGAAAGACCCGCTACCATCAGGTGCGAGATCCTTGTGGGCTTGAGAGGTGGGCAGACCCACAGTAAGTGATGAATCTCGGCTTCAATGAACTCGTGTTTACATATCGGACACCCTGGCCGAGGAAACAAATCTCGGTACTCAAGCCACTTCCCAATGAGGGCTTGTGTGAATGCAACCCTGATCCGGAGCCTCCTATGCGCAACCTCCTCGGCATGGGTAAGACAGCGGGGGAGGGTTACCGCACACGGACGGATGAGAGCACGCGTTCGGCGCCGGAGGAATTCCTTTCTTGATGAAAGGAGGGTAAAATTGTCCAAATGTAGGAGTCGAGGCAGTGATGAGTTTGGATTCGCAAGGCGGGCCGCTAAATCTGCCTGGCTTTGATAGGTCAGCAGATCCCGTGGGACCCACTCAACTCAATACGTACTCGCTCCAGGATGCGTGCCGGAGCCGATGGATGTCCTGACATATCGTTGGACAGCGGCTAACATGTCGTATCAACCGGACAACTTGAAGGGTGTCAGTGCGGATGACAACGCGGGCCGCAGGGAGCATCGCTATGTCGTTCACGGAGAAGAGTGCTTCTTGAGCTGCAACGAGCTCAGCACAAAAGGACGAAGGGGGTTTGTAAGCTGGAACCAAGAGGTTTCATTCAGGCCAGGTCTGCACGGGCAGTAGATAGATGTTGTAGCTTTGCAGTCTTGTATGCTTGCGTCTACGTAGACAACAATGGATCCTTCAGGCCGGCAAGCACCTTGTTCCTCAAATTTCTTGCGAAACAACGATACCGAATTAGCAGATGTTGGCCGGCGATTATCCGTTTGCCTGTTGTCGCTGAGCTGTACAAACATCCATGGGGGAAGAACTGGCGTTGGCGGCTGAAGGACGGACTGTGACGTTGCATAAGTTCTCAGTGCTTGCGTGAAGTGCGATAAACTGGCCTTAAGGCTGCGCGCTTCACGGCTCTGCTGCACCAGCTCATCAATGGTATTGAGCTGCGCATTCTCTTGTAAAGCTATTACCGGTGTGAAGCGTGGAAGGCACGTAATGGTCCTCATAGCCTCTCGGTTCACGGCTTCAAGGCGATCACATTGGGCTCTTCTAAGATGTTGAAACTGGGCTTGATAAACAATACGTGTCTGCAGAACTGCCCTCACAATGCCGAGGTCTGGCGCCGGCCGACCAAAATCAGTCCAGGTGGCAGTTGTAGCACTGCTGAGCGCTGTTTGTATGCGCTCAACAAGGATTGGCGAAGAATCTTTGTCCAGAAGATTGTCCATACAGGAGTGAAAACTGTCCCAGTTGATCCCAGAACATCTGTAGCGTAAAGGTTGGAAATGTGAGGTGTGAAGACCGATGATGATAGGGTGATGATCACTCCCCCAGCAGTCTGGCACCATGTGACAGGAGGGAGTACCCGGACCCGACCACCACGTAGTGTCTGGAGCATAGGAAGCACTGCGAGTTGGACACACTGGCCGTGTTGCTGTCTCAGGATGGTTGAGCAGCACACATTGGGCATTCGCGAAGGCGTCCAGCAGACGCCTGGCACGAGGGCTCGAAGTGGGGTACCCCAAATCCAGCTGAGGGGCGTTAAAGTCGCCTCCGACTAAAATCAGACACCCGGGATACTGCCGGCCGACACTTGTTAACCAGCCAAGATTAATACAGGAGGAAGCACCGCCGGCTGGTCTAACGTAAAATCAAACGACCACAACTGTTCCATTAAATTTCGCAGCCACTGTCGCTACCTTTTGATATGACGTGCACCAGTTTTCAAGAGCAAGGCGTGCATGCGGAAAACGTGAGTCCACATACACCGCCGCAATTCCCGGGGTGCAGCCGTTTGTACACGACGGTCTATCTTTGAAGGAGGCATGTAGGCACGGAAGCCTGGAATCGATGGCAAGGTGTTTGTTTCCTGTAGCAACATGGCCCATACCTGGAGCTTGTGAATTTGTAGTCGGGTGTTGATCTCTCCCACCTTCATGGAAATGTCTCTGCAGTTCCACTTAAGCACACCAGCACGACTGGAACTTCCCATTTCTAGTTACCAGCCCATGCGCTGTAGAATCACGGTCGTCAGGTTGGACAACTGCTTAACCACAAAACGGAGCAAAGAAGTCGCAGAATTGTCCAGTGGCATTGCGGTAATCTGGGAAGAGGCGGCAGGAAATGACACTGGTGGGCGGTAGGAAGGCGATGTTGCTGCGCCATTGATAGATGTGGTGGATGACTCCGCTGTTCGTCTACGACGGGCGAACAGTTCACGGTGCTGACGGAGCTTGGTGACCTCCGCTAAAAGACGTGCGATTTTTTCGTTGCCTGCAGCCATATCGTCCTGCGGTATAGTTCAGGCACACTGCGCTGCTTTGTTGGGTATTTTCGGAGGCGTTCTTTTCGCACAGTATCGTATGAAGGCTGCTGAGCTGAAGGATCATGCAAGGTGTGCTCAGGCAGTGCTGTGGCATGTTGCAAGTTGCGCGTCCGCGCCGTAAGTGTCGCCACGGTCGGAACGATTGCAGCGATCCTGGTATCTGGCGGCAAACGCGGCTGGAGTCAAGCCTAATAAAAAGTAAAATTTCTCGACCATAGTAGACAACACAAACATGCTTATGAATGAAAATATAACCAGTCGTAAGCATTAAAAATAGTATATCAAAGAAATAAATTGCGAAAATGACACAACGCGTCTGCGCCGCCAGCGCCGCCGCGGGCAACGCTGCAGCGCAGTGGCAGCAGACGACAGCGACCGGCGCAAGCATACCGAGACTACGCGAGCGACTGCCGACGCGACGTGCGCACTGGACCAGCGTGATTACCGTCCTCAGCGTCATGTCGCATATGTATTGTTGCGCGAAGTGGTGCAGCACATCCGGCAAGAGTGGAGAACATCTCTTCAAATTTCCTTCTGACCACAGGTATTTATGAATTCACTGACTATCGTATCCCTCTTTGCATAGCCGTTGGCGACCGTTGTGCCTTTGTTTTGACCGCCCTTGGTCGTTACCATTTGAAATTGCCGACGGAATAGAACTAGTTTTACCTGGCGCTGTTTACTGCAGTGGCTTTGGTTTTGCGAGACGAGTTTGATAAGTACGTTTAAGGACATTAAAGCAAAATTAAGGGAAGGTGCTGCAGTTTGAGATGGCCCAACAGCCGTTGCCTCTCATAAGCGTGGGACCGTTAGTTACCTTGCTTGCTTGTTCACATGTGTGTGTGTGTGTGTCTGACTCACTGACTTTTCTCGCTGCCTTTAAAAGCTTATTCCCCGCAGATTCCGGTGCCCTCAGAGTGTATTTTAAATATGAATATTCTAACTTCTGTGCCTATAGCGTCGTCAGCGGAGTAATTGTAATGCTCAGTTTGGCTGTTTCTTTACGGAGTTCAGCGCGCTTGAATATTATTTCTTGCGTTTTCGTGCATGGTTTCTGCAGCAGTGATGCACGTCACATAAATTATCGAGCTGTTCAGACTAACACCACTAGTGTTGGACACCGCGCTGAAAGTCCATTGCACGCCGTGAGCCGCATATAGAAAGTCCGCCGGTCTTGTTTTTCTTACTTTTACCGGAGCTTTTCCTCGCGATATCCGCGCTCAACCACCCATGTACTCCGTGGAAGCGTTTCTCGAAACTATTGCCTACCGTAGTGCTGCCGCTCCAGCATTGTAAATTTCGCTCCACACTCCACCCCGGCTGTCCTCTACGCTGCTCGCTCGCGGGGCGCACGACTGACCTTGGAGGGCTCTGAACTCTCCGCATTATTCCCATCTCCTCACATATGTCTCTTATCTCGCGCCTTGTCCTTGACAGCTTTTGGGAAGCTCGCAAATAGTTTCGCCTAGTACGCCGGAAACGCTCGTTTCCGGCGGGTGGGTGAGGGGAAGGCGAAGGTCGCTTTCTTCTTGTCTGTGTCTTTTTTGGGACATTTCCCTTGCTTAAGCACTTTTTTCCCCTTCTTCTGGACCCATGCTATTTGCCTGCACCTTCAGTTTCTTGAAAGAGCAGTGTTTCCTGTTGATGTTCTGCTCACATCCCTTTCACACTTCCCATTTGATCACAGTGAAAGCAAAAGATGAAAAACTGTGCCTACTGGTTCATTTACCTGCTGTTCTTAATCCAGACTTCAAATTTGTGGGCAAGCAGCTGTCTGCCATAGCATAGCTACATTGGCACTTGTGTTTAATGGAGGAATTAGAAAAGAACGAATCATGGGTGGTGGTTAGTATGCAGTTACCTAGAGAAAAGTGTGAGTGGAATAATTGCTATGATCAGATAGAGCTTAAGTCTGCAGTGAAGCTCTGTCCCCATTTCTATCTGCTGCACAAAATTATGCCGCACCCAAAAAGCAGTTGGAACAAAGAACTAGTTATTGTTACCTAAACCAAAAGCAGATCACAAAAGAAAACATAAGCTCAAGAATTTTAAAGGTTCTGGCTTGTCGATCATAGCCAGACATTAAAAAGGTGATTTCATTCATCGTTTCGATTGGCCAGCATAGCAATAGACTAGCAGGCTGTGGCACATTGTTACAAACTGCTGTCTTATTTTGCTTGCATCCTGCCACAGTTGTTTTCACGCATATATGTTATATAATGTTCGTACCCCTTTGCTGTGTAAGGAGATGCTAATAAGCATTCCTGAAGTGAGGTATGCAAACCTTTAAAATGTATGAAATCATGTTATTTGGCTGTTTTTCAGATTCTCCATTTGGCTGAAATATGCCAATAGGCTTGAACTCCTGGAGACACCAAGGGAAAAGGTCTACAAAACATACAGGCTCTGCTCAAAGCACTTCACGAGGGATTGCTTCACTAGTGATGCCTGCACAAGGCTCACGCATGAAGCAGTCCCTTCCGTGAAGGTGCATGAGCCTCGTCTGAGAGCCTTGGTGCACCCGGGTAAGCAAAATTCCTCTCCCAGTAAATTCTTCCCAAGCTTGATCCCTCAGTATATCCTGTGGCTTTTTTGTTGCAGATTTCTATGAAGAAGGTGCGGCACAAGGTGAGGGCACTATTTTCAGAAAAACCCATCCTGTAAATGTAAGACCAAAGGGAACAATTGCATTCATAGAGGCTAACTGCAAACATCACTTCCCGGGCACAAAACTTTCCTGCTTCAATGTCATGTGGCCATTGTTTCAGTTGCATCAGACTGCAGTTGTGTACCATGTTGTAGCTTAAATTTCTCTTAACCATATTAACAATCAGATGCTGGATAGTGCACTCCAGCAGCAGTGAGGAAAATAATTTTTACAACTCTATGTTTAGTATTCTTGTCATTATTACTTACTGTTCGCTGCGGTGAATAGAGGGCAGACTGCGCGAATTCACTCCAAAATAGCACACAGGGTCAAGAAAGAACACACACACGCACAAACTGCCAGCAGCTTATTGTGACACACGAGGCGGTAATTATACATGAAGTGGCCGCATATTGTGCAAGCATGGAGGGTAAACATTTTACCGGTTTCTAAGGTAAAAATGGTTCTTTGAGGAGCAACCCGCCAGGATATTTAGCGATGCACATGTCACTTAGGCTATCTGATTTCTTCCTGAATGATTTCGGGAATAAGTTTGCAAGCATTAATAGTGGTGACATTGCACGCTTCATAGATAGGTTTGCAGTTTGATTTGTATTTCCTACAATGCACATCAAGTGAATTTATGGCCTCGTGGTTCACAGTAAAGTGTTCGTTTGTGTGTTTTCATTCTTCTTCCTGTGTGCTGCTGCGCTATTTTGTATGTCGCGGTATATTGATCGCACAAATTTTTCCTTTTTAATCGTAACTGCCTACAAACTCACAAAAACGATTTAAGCCCAATTTAAGATCACACTAACTCCCAGCAAGAGAAACCATTCCAAATAGAACATCAAGGCCATACTGTGCACTGAGCAGAAGGTGCTGCTATGCAGAGCTTGATTGGCTATCTTTTTTTCCTTGTTCGCATAGGCATTGAATCCGCTTCACCACTACAGTCCACTGCTGCACCAGTGGAAGTCATGCTTGGTCACGGTAAGTCTTCCTGCAATCTTGCATAGGAAAACATTCCTAATGTCTCACTACACCAGTTGGTTTGTTTTCCTTGGGAGTAACTAAGTGGTACCTATATTTCAGACTACTTGCCGTTGCCATCAACACTTGGGCTAGGCACAATTGCTGGTGCAGATTCTGCTGTCCATGACACAGGTAGGTGCACTAAGTCAGGATCTGTTTTACATTACAGCTTGAAATGAAGAACTTTTCATTTGGTTCAGGCTAACCCTGTAATGCAGTATTACTTATGCTGAGGGCTCTGTCATAGCACAAAAAAATAAACATATGTAATTACTTTGCTGGCTGATTTCTTTAGATTGGGAGTGTCTAAGCAGTCGTTTAATTGCAGACGACCCACACTCTTCACGTGCCCCGCAGCTCACTGATGTGCAGACTACGCCCCCTCCCCCAGCTGACGAAGAAGGTAGGTGCAATGCACTAATAGTGCAGTGATAATCTATGAAAATTCAACAATGGACTGCAACACTATTGCTGCAGATTTGCACGTAATAAATTAACCCTCTGCAATAGCAGCAGTGTGCAATTATGTCGTGGTGTGCAATATTTAGGTGCACGTCGGCACATCTTACTGTACCACTACTTCGGATGCCAGACATTTGTTTCAGAAGAGAAGAAACAAGTGTTAACTGTATGCTCACCAACAAGTATTTCATATATTTTTCTGTGTGCATATGTATGAATGCATTGTTTACGTGGTGGACCCCTGTGTTATCTGTACAGAATTATATTTACAGGTAATTTTTCATTCAGCTCAATGAAAACATTGGATAGCCTTCTCAGGTACTTGTTGTGGAAATTGCTTCACTAGCCTGTTGCTTACCATTCACATACACGCTGCGTAGCCAGGCTAAAAATGTGCACCTGAGAATTAAAATACTTGGTTGAAGCCTCCCACAGTGTGTTTATTTATTTGACAGGTGCTGCCCAAAGCACACCCATCAGAGTGATTGCATCAGCATCATGGGACTCACCTGATTATGGTAAGTACTCAAGAAAACATTAGAATTTATTGCAAACTACAACCTTCCACTTCAATGAAAAAGTATGCATCGGTAACCTTGATATATTCATGATGGGTATCGGCAGGCCCGTAACAGCGTGTAGGTATCGCTTTACTGCACATAAATATTTCTGGTTTTTTCCATTTGCTTAACTCAAGCTTGTCATGAAAAATTGCTCTGAATATTAAGCAGGCAAAACACATGGATAACAATGAGATCCATTAACTATTACCCTGTCTGTATTACGAGCAACTAGTTTCCATTTAAGCGAGGCGTAAAGTTGGTCGCCAGAAAAAACTGTCCCTATCAGCGAGGATCATATTAACGGGGCACGACTGTATTCATCATTTCACACAAAAACATTGCCCTGCAAGTTTGGCAACCTGTAGCCCTGTGACTGCACCCTAATCTTGATTTTGTGAGGGATGTAGATGTAGGTCTCGCTCTGAGGCAAACATAAATATGCTTTTTTATATATTTTTTGCAGCTGAAGCTGGTCCTAGTGGCCTCAGCGGTGCCAAAGAGAGTGTCAGACAGCCAGTGATGACACCAGCATCAGGAACGCCCAAGAGTCGGCGGAGGAAGGGCGCAGTTGTGTACACCCCTCGCACCAAAAAGCGCTTCGAGAAGTTGCATTCTCGAAGCGACAGGTACCGAAAGGCACTGAGTCGGATTAGGAAAAGGCACGACACAAGGCGAGTAACGCAGCAGGAGGCTCTCAACAAGCTTGAACCGCATTTGCCACAAGACCTTTTTGAATTGGTTAAAGCTCAAATCAGGCTCTGCTCATTTCCGAAATCCAAAAAGCACTGGTCAAAACAAATGAAACAATTCGCTCTCAATTTGTTCTTTCACTCTCCAAAAGCTTATCGCTTCCTCAGAGAAATGCTCCATTTGCCACATGTGAGGACGCTAAGGCGCTGGCTGGCAGACATCCCAATGACACCTGGTATCATTCCAGGTGCCATGGATGCAATAGAATCAATTACAAAAGATTGGCCACTACAAGACAAAGCATGCTGTCTTTTATTCGATGAAATATTCTTGAAAAAAAATTTGATGTATGATCAATCAAAATATATTGTAATTGGCTTCACAGATGATGGGAATACTAGGACTTCTCGTGTGGCAAACATAGCCCTTGTTATGGCGGTGTCTGGCATATCAAGAAGTTGGATGCAGCCAGTAGCCTTTGCAGCGTCCCACAATGCAACTTCAGTTCTTGCAATGCGCAAGCTGCTATTAGATTTAATTCAGCAGCTTCAAACCAAAGGTCTTCTGGTGAAAGCGGTCATTTGTGATCAAGGGTCGAACAATGTGAGTCTGTCAAGAATGCTCATCCATTCTATCCATGAACCATATTTTGTTGTCAACAACCGCAAAATATACTTCATGTTTGACACCCCACACCTAATCAAATGCACAAGAAATAATTTGCGACGACATAAGCTCACCATTGGCTCTGAGGTTGTTGACTGGACACACATCGAAACCCTTTACAAAAAAACTCGTCACATTGATCGGGCCTCCAAAACACCAGTTGAGCATCTCAAAAGCAGATTGGCAAAAAAACTAAAAGAGCAACACATCTACAGGATGCCCTTTGCTGACATGAGAGTGAAGTACGCCACACAAGTGTTCAGCGAATCCGTATCTGTGGCACTCCTCACTCTCATTGCCATTCAAGAGCTTCCTGTTGATGCAAAATTTACAGCAGAGTTCACGGAAAGGATGGATAAGCTTTTTGAGTGCCTGAACAGTTCGGCCCTGAAAAAGCAGGACGACAAGTTGCGGTACGCAATGACAGAAGGCTCGGAACATCATGTCTTCCTTGAGTCGTGCATAGATTGGGTCGCCCAATGGCATTTTGGTGGTCCTCTGGACAAGCAACCACACACCATCAAAGGTTGGCAGATTACAATCAAAGCCTTACTTCTGCTGTGGACAGATCTAAAGGCAGATTTCGATTACACTCATCTTTTCACTCGTCGGTTGCAGCAGGATCCGTTGGAAAATTTTTTTGCAATAGTTCGTCAAAAACATGGCTGCAATGAGACACCTAATGTGTACCAATTCGTGGCTGCTGTAAAACATATTTGGATTGGCCAACTTTTCAAACTTTCGCAAGGAAACTGCGAAGTGACAACACATGCGTTCCTCACCAACTTGGAGAGTGTTTCTGCAGTATTGTCACCAAGCAGCACTCCAAGCACAAGCCACAGCAGGCAGCAAGGCTCAGGTTCATCTGACTTGCAGGCGTCTTCACAAGATGCCCCTGACATAGTATACGAAAATGTTGTGTACCATGTCGCTGGCACTCTTGTGAAGAGCTTTCTTGACCAGAGAACCACAGAATGCACATGTGAAGGAACACTCCTTGCAGCAGACGGTGGCTCTCTCCATGGACGACACCAATTCTTTGCACTACTCAAGGAGAATGGTGTTCCCGAGCACCTTTTCCAGTCAATTGCCGCAACTTCTGAGGCATGTCTAAATTATATAAAGAAATTGGATTCGGCCTTCAGAAAAGAAATCTCTTGCTGTGCTCATTTGTCCAATGTGTCCAGGAATCTTGTTGAGAGGATGCCTAACCAGCAAGCTGTTTTCTGTTCATTAGGCTGCAAAATTAAATTCCTTAAATTATTCTGCCGCACAAGGCTGCATTGGCACCTTTCCTTTTTAAACAGGAGCATGACGTCAAAAACAAAACAGAGTGCTCCCGCCAGAAAGAGGCGCAAATTAGCCGGCTAAATTCATGAGGCACTGTGTTAGGATATTATTGTATTTGGATTTTTAATGCTGCCTACTTACTACACATGTGCTCTCTCTTTAACTTTTTGTTGTACTATTTATTTTTTATGTATATAAGTATTTATGTACCTGTTTATCCGTAATTCTGCTCCGATTGCACATATACTGTACTGACTGCTTTTGCTCCTGCTGCGTTACTTCTTTTACAAAGTACAAGTTTGCCTTCTAGAAGCCTTGTGTGCCTTGTTAGTATGAGCATTGCTATGACCATTGGTTCTCAAATTAATATTGCTGAATGCTAACAACTTACAAGAGGTGCTAGGGAAACCGTTTTGTTTTGGCTTCTCTTTCTTCCTGCGTGACAAGTATACAGGCTCAGTGCCCTTCAAGGAATGCCAGAATTCAGTTAATGACTGGCTGTATGCTAACCATAGTTCTTATGATCAGTAACAGTGCCATTTGTGCAAAAAGTAAATTTGTGAAGCACACCATAATGTTGAAGCATACATCGATTCAGGTGCTCGCAAAAACCAAAAAGTGCTCTGCGGAACCCAGGAGTTCTTGTGGTATATAACTTGGCAACCTCTGGTCATGGCTTGCCCTCTGTTATGCTGCTGGGAAAATTGGTGATAGCTACAGTTCATTTCATACATAAGGTACAACACAGTGAAATGTACGAAAGTAATCAGCAAGGAAAAATGAAGGGAGGTATGTTATTCCGTGCTTGTTTTGTGGCCGAGTGGTCTGAGGATTGACAAAGCAACAGCGTGTCGTCAGCAA
This sequence comes from Amblyomma americanum, assembly GCF_052857255.1. Taxonomy (NCBI): domain Eukaryota; kingdom Metazoa; phylum Arthropoda; class Arachnida; order Ixodida; family Ixodidae; genus Amblyomma; species Amblyomma americanum. The sequence goes on from NC_135497.1 coordinate 249,494,186, forward strand.
TAACAGTGCATTTAATCAAGCTCATGACAAATGCGTCATGTAGTAAGCCTGTAGGCAAAGCATTCACCATGTTTCGCTCACCACAAGGAACGCACTACTTTTTGGTCATGGATGCAGGCAGCGCAAACAAGAGCGCTAGCTTTGACAGCATTGCACCTGATGTATGAAACAGAGAGCAGAACCCACAGGCAGCAAACGCGGACTGGCTCAGGTGCTCGGCTCTGTAACATTTAAGAGGGGTGTACGCATAAGATGAAAAATGTTTGACATGTTTGCTGGTGTCCAATACAAGCGTGCTCGAAATATGCTGCGGTGCTATTTGTAGTTGCTTTTTTTTTCCTTCTGGAAGTTGTAGCGTTTGGGGTTTCACCTTTTGGAGCAACACATGGGTCATGAGGGGCACAATAGCAGCGGCCGGCGCATTACGCTGAACTGTGTGGCGTCCATAAGCGTTTGCAGATACTGTACAGTACACGGACCACTTGCAATTTACCATTCAGTAATATAATAACTGGACATTGTGGTAGATGCAGTATAACGCCACATAGAGAAACATTACTGGCCTGTTACGAACCCTGTGCGTTTTCATTTCTCAGATGAGTTATTTATACGCACGCATATTTTGTTACACAACAATGTGTCATCGCAAGCTGAATTAATGACCTCCAATTACTGTTCGTCACCAGCCACGGCCACAACTGTTCAGAGAATTTTCATAAAGTCGCTTCTCCACACAATTCTCGGCCTGCCCTGGTTGCATCTTCCTCCCCTTGGTATCTACAAAACAAAGAAACCAAAATAGGGCATGGCAGACGAGCTGTGTCCTAAAGCATGCAAGCCTGTAACTCATCTGCCAAGAGCTAAACGTGCCCAAGGTTACCTAAGTTCTTTTCATGGCATCTGTTTACTAAGTTATAGCACTGCAGCATATTATGTTGTCCTTAGTCTGATGCAACGAGTGAAAGGCTGAAACTTTTCGCTGCCCTTCTCTGTATGTGTGTATGCATAGCCACAGACAGATACATTTCAATACATCTCGGATGTTGTACTTCACTGCTGTTCATCTGAACCTGCACAAAAGCATATGCTACATGAATGTAGCACATGCTTATATGTACCGGACCTACCTTGATAGTACCTTACCTCTTTGTACCCTGTATATATTCTCTGTGCACTCGCTCATGTGTTCTAGGTTTCCATAATGGAATTTATTAATTTTGATTTTTAGAACGATTGTCACTGATATTGCAATGCCCAAGATGCCTAAAATCACTTTTGTACATCGATTGTCACTACTGATGTTTCCTTTAATAAACTGTTCTTTGGAGAAAACTATTTACGTTTTTGGTACTCGAGCGAGCGCCCTAAGCAGCTGCTAATCAGCCGCGCTGGCCGCGCCGCTCGCCACCATGCACCGTGCTGCCTCAACAGACACATCGAAATGCAAAAGCGGGTAAGCAGATGTCGTAAGTACTTAGGAAATCAAGCGGGAATGCAGCGCGGGAGCAGCAAGTCACCAGTATTTACGAAGCTTGCATCGAGCTAGCGGCCGCCAGCACGACGAACGCGCGAGCAACCGCCCGCAACCAACCGGGTAAACAAACGCCGCCATATTGTATTTTTCTGGATTGGCTTGGCTGAGCTTGTTTCAAAACGTTTTGAGCAATTTATGCCTTTACCGCCAACTCCCAGGTACCGCCACCGTCGCATTTCAAAATCGTCCCCATTGGCTCTACGGGAATGTCACACCCTTGGCTCAGGGAGCTCCGAGCACTCGTCGTCATGCCACTGGAGCGCTGCGAACCGATTCGACGTCTGCGATGAAGTTATACTGTCGTGTATTGGTCACGGCTTAGTCATTCGACGACGAGCCTTTTGTGTTGCCTTTTGATTTGTCGCACAGCTTGGAGATGTTATCTCGTGGTCGTCGGTTTTACAAAGGCCGCATCGATAAGCCACTTTCCCTTCCGATGTACTTTCACCGGCCGCAGTGAAGGGGCAGGATTTGCGCGTATGGCCAGTACGGAAGCAGTTATCGCAATATACCGCACTCAGTTTATATGGCCGAGGCCGTAAAATACCGCCATAATAGCACAGATGGGCTGGTAGTGTCAGAGGGCCTTGCAAGGTGACTATGCAAGAGCGGCCCTTTCCCATGCCTAGGGCCTGGATGACACGGTGCGTGGGACAGTACAGCTCACGCTGGAGAGCAGTTTGATCCTCAGTGATATCGACGTTGTAGACGACACAGCGTTGCAAGTCGGAGCCTTTAACTAAATACACTTGTACTGGCACTGAGATTTCGCTTTTTCGAAAGCGTTTGGTGAGCGTTTGCAGCCGTTCTACAGCAGTCAGAGTCGGAAGCTACACTGCAATGGTGTTGGACTTTGTCCTGGCTGTGAAGCCCTGAAAACATTTGGTTCCGAGGCACGCGTCCAAGTTAGCTTGTAAAATCTTGTTTGGTATATCCGTGAGGCTTTTGTCAGCCAGTGATTTAATGGTAACTTTGTAAGAATACGATCCGGGTGTAGGCTCCACCGAGTTCCAGAACGTAAGACAAGTGCGCTTAATTTGGGATCCATTGCTTTCCGAAGATGGAATCGGTTGGCTGTCGTTTGAGGGACGCTTGTGAGTTGCACGAGGGCTCTTTTGCACGGGTAGAGGTGCCGATAAATCCATTGGAATGCCCGGTTCTTCATGCCGTGCGGTTTGAGGCCCATCCAGTGGTGTAGAGTTGATGTCCATTGGCCCTGGGGGCAGATCATTTACGCGCTGTTCGGCATTTCGGGTAGGCAGGAGGGGTGCATCTGCCGAGGAACCGGGAGCACAAAGCTGGACGTGGCGCCGCGGATCAGGTGTCGACTGCATGGCTGGTGCTGCCTCCGCTGCCGGCACTAAGCCTAGCGTCAGTGCCCAGCTCAGCTGCACTCATGCATGGTTCCCAGGAGGCCTCAGACGGTGGGAGGACGTCCGGAGCTTATTCAGAAGGCGAACATGCAGTTCTCTTCAAATATGGCACGTATTTATGTGGATAGCGAGGTATTTCTCAAGAGCGATGTGCATCCACTTTAGCAGGGACTCACTTCTTCTTCGACCGTGTTCATGGTTTGAACCGCATACCATGTTAACTACGATGCGCTAGCTTGGACGCGTGCTGCCGTTCGAATGCACGTTTAACGCAATTCGCCTGAGAATTCTTTGCATCTATGCACGTGCGCATTCAAATTTGGCAAACTCATTTGTAAAGATCTAGATGTGTATTTTCTAGGAGGAAGTAACGTTCTGATGTTGGGCGATTTCATCTGCGTGCTCGATACGGTTGCTGATGTGCAGGGCCCCGGTAGGGGTAGGCTAGGGTGGAATGCGCGCGAGTTGCGCCGCCTTGTGAACCAGTTTATGCTTACAGACGCTTATGAGCTCATGTATGGCGGCGTCTTTGTCTGGACTTGGCTTCGCGGATTATCGTCGAGCAGGTTATGCACCGACGGGCCTTTCGAGGACAGTGTGTGCTGCCAACCTTATGACGCTGCCATGCTCGCCGGTATACATATCAGACCATCGCTCCTTTATTCTGTCACTCGGGGTTCCGGCGCCTGCAGTGACTCCTCACCGACCGTGGCGTTTGGATGTGCGCATCCTTCACGACGCCAGCACGAGAGAAGGGCTAAAGCGGGCCTTGCGTTTTGGGCCGTGCCTGGCGACTGGGACCTTCTGAAGGAGCAGTGACGTCACCATTGCGGCGCTTTTGGTCGAGCCCTTAGGGCTCGCGCCTCAGATGAGGTGCACGTGGTGACGGCAAAGTGGCGTATTGCTCAGCGCACCCCGTCGCTATCGCCGCTCATGTGCGCAAGGAAAGAGGAGCTTTCGGAGCGTCTACAGCGTCTTTTACGATCATCCTCTTTGACAGCGGCTTCATGTCGTTGTCAACGCAGTCCAAGTGCTCATCCTGAGGTACTTCGGTTTGCGCGCCAGGAGCTGTTCTTCCCTCAAGGTGCGCCTGCTTTTAGATATTCCGCCAGGGCTGTGGCCCTGCCAGTTGGTCGGAATTTCGGTGCGTTTTTCGTCCATTTCCGGGATATTGCTCAGTCGCTTCCTTGTTGATCCTGATGATGTTTCCGCACATCCATATTTTGCAGGCTTGCCGCAGGTTGTCACTTAGCTTCACGGCGGCCTTATGGCTCCACCAACATGTTAATTCAAGGAGGCGTCAGATTCTATGAAACGAGGCTCAGCGCCTGCTCCACATGGTCTTCCTGTGGAGTTATATTTACAGTTTTGGGATATTTTAGGCCCCGTTTTCTCGAATGTGTTAAAAATCTACTTCACTCTGCATGTCTTTCCTGATTCATTTAAAAGAGGCCGCATTGTCCTTATGCCCAAAAAGCCTCCTTTCTCGACATGTCCTGCAGATCGGCGCCCTATCATCCTACTAAATTCAGATTACAAAGTATTAGCAAAATTACTTGTTCACCGTCTACGGGCTCTCCTCCCGTCCCTCATTTCCTGCCACCAGGTTTGCTCCATCCCGGGTCGTACAATACATAGTTTATCTTCCGTAACGCGAGATATTCTAGAGTATACCCTAACCCTGCGCGCACAGGGATTTCTTGTTTCGCTCGATCAATAGAAAGCATTCAACTTTCTGGAGCATGAGTATATTTACGGTACACTGGATGCTTTCGGTTTCCCACATTCTTTCGTGCTTCTCATTAAAGAGATGTACAGAGATATCTCAAGCACTGTTCCTCGATGACCGGTGAAGTACCGCATTTGATGTTGGCCTCTGTGTCCGTCAAGGTTGTCCGCTCTGCCCCCTTTTGTTTGTCTTAGCATTAGAGCCGTTCCTCTTTTCAGTCAATCACCACTCTCTTATTAGAGGTCTGGCTTTGCCAGGCAGTGAGGCAGTACGCGTCACCGCTTATACAGATGACATCATACTCTACTTAGCTGATGAACGCAGCCTGTTCGAAGCTTTAAACGTTTTTCGTGAGTATGCCTCCTTGTCCAGGGCTGCTCTTAATTATTCTAAGAGTCGTTGTTGTTTTGTGGGGCCTCCTCAGAGACATATTACTTGTGCGATACATTTGCAGTGGTGTGCGCAGATGCGCATTTTAGGCTGACCTACGGCTGTGCTGCAATATGGGATGGTATGTGCTCTTCGGTCGTAGAGGGCATTACAGCGCGTGTACGGAGGGCGCCGACTTTTGACCTGCCTCTGCATGAGAGGCGTTGCCTGGTTCAGTCGGTCATACTGGGTGCCCTCTGGTACCTTTGCCACATTGTTAAACCACCCCTGCGCTTCATAAGGCGGGTGCAGACTACAGTTTTTTCTTTTTTTTGGTCAGGTGGAACCGAGCTTGCTGTTCTTGGCCAACCACGCGAGAGAGGTGCTTTTGCTTTTCCAACTTTCTCCATCACGGCCTCGCTGTTAGCTTCGAACTGCATTTTGCGTATCCTGCTGGAGGACGCGTCTCTGGAGCGAACCCTGACGCGGTACCTTTTGAGCACTTCTTTGCGTTTTTTGAATCCCTCGGCCCCTGTTAACCGTGGACCTAAATCAGAGCAGCCTACCGCTTTCTATGCTACGTCAATGGCCTTTTTGCAGACATGTAAGCGCAGTAGCACCTGATGTCAAGATCTTTGCAGATTGTGTGGTGGACATTATGGGCTCGCTGGTGTTGCCTGTTGTGCCGGCGGCTCGCCGCTCACCGATGCGCCGCGTTCAATGGACACGAATAGCGTCCACACCTCTCCCGGACCATCTACGCGACTTTGTTTGGAAACTTGGTTGGGCAGTGCTGCCTACTTGTGATCGGCTGGAGCGATGGGGTGTTCTACGCTCCAGTACCTGTCCGAATTGCCCGCTTCCGGAATCTAATCGCAAGGCTACAGTCGCCTGCGATGTAGAACGTGTCTTTTGGCGCGCGGTTCATGCGGGATTCCGTGGGCAGGGCTTTTCGATCTGTCTCCCGTGGCAGCTTCCCCAGCGGCCGTTTTGCTTGCCTGTTAATTGTTGCGGGTCTTTTTAGTTTGTGGCGCAGTAGATGCACCCCGGTCGCTGGTGGCTTTTGACGCGCTCAGTGTGGCCAATACTTGGCCGTCTTCGAAGGGAGCTGAGTTTCTTGTCATAGGAACTCTTTCTTGGGAGAGGAAGAGTTTCTCCGGCAGTGGTCGTGCTGATTCATTTATGTTAACAACGATCGTCTTGTTCTGATTTTTAGACCAAACTGCCGCTAAGGCCTTTTTTGCTGTGTCAGATTGTTTCTGTTTCACTCTCTGTCAGTAGGTACGCTATCCCGTTCTACATCGCCCACAAGCAATTACTGTTAGTGGCTCAAAGATGCTTATGGTACCTCTTTAATTGGCCCTCCTTACATGCTTACCGCCATGTCTAATTGTGAATGTCAATGTATCCGGTAGCCTTCGCATGTGTACATATGTAAATACAATTTTTGCTAATCACTTGGCAAATTTTTTTCTTATCAGGCTTGGCAGTTGGTGTGGAAACCCCCATATGTTTGAGAGAAAGGGAAACTTTATTATAACAAATGAATCAGGTGCACGCAGGACCCTGGGTCCCCGCAAGACACAGATAGCGCTGAGGTGTTTGTTACCTGCTTCGCTCCATTGTGCTGGATACCTTTAGCACCTTTGTCACATAGTAATGACCGCTGCTCCGTGTCATAACACGTCTGCAGACAAAAGATTTTTTTTTGGTCGGGCGGAACTGGGCTTATGGCTCTTGTTGATGGACAATCACGGGAGATGGGCTGTTTGGCCTTCCCTATCTTCGCTTCCTCGTTGTCTGTCTTGAACGGTATTTTACGCGAGAGCGCACACCCAGCGTCGCACGTCGTTCACTGTTCTGTCTCAAAACATCTCAGAATTTTGCGAGCAAGAATATAGAAAAAGAAAATATCCCTTATTGGATTTCGAATCTATAGGCCGAGGGGTGGCATTGGAGGGGTGGCATTGGAGGAGGAGCGAAGAGAGCAATTAAGTTATCGGGAGGTGGCGGGAGGCAACGCCTGGACGCATAGGAACACAGCGCTACGAAGAGACAGCAGCGACTGACTGATGCCGCTGAACGTGGCTGTGCGTGAACGTGGCTGTGCGTTTCGCCTTGGGATGCACGCACCGTGATCCGCTGATGCCGAGCCGGCGCTTCAGCAACCGGAGAACACCGCGCGATAGCGCGCGGTCGCCGCCACGAAGGAAGAGGGCGGAGGGGGGAGGGGAGGAGGGGTACACGCAGTGGTGAACGGCGGAGCCAATGCGTTTCGGCTCAGCTGCGGAGCTGGTTACGAGTTACAGCGGGGACGACACCAAGCGCTGGAACGGGCGCCAAAGAGCTACGTTCTAACAGATGAAGTAGGAGAAGGCGCTATCACGTCTACTCTTAAGGTGAAGGTTAAGCGTCCTCCTAAATTTCGCATACGCTCGAGGGACGCGTCTCCGGCGTGAACTTCGGTGCGGCACTTTTGGAGCGAGAACTTCCACTTCTCCCATGAAATGCTGAAGGTCAAACAAATGACGCTTGAATTTGATATTTAACTGGAGGCTCGCCCCAGGTGTGGAGCTGCGTCGTCATATGAATTGCCGGCGGTGTTACCACTCGTTCCACTTCTCCGATCGGTCGCTCTCGCGAATTCTGTCACGTGCCAAACCACGTGATAAGCTCTTGCTGAATAAAGGCTACGCTCGCCGCCTAGACACCTCGGAGACACGGAGCCAGAACCGGTCTCCGTTACGAGTTCTTCCACTGAGCAATGGAGGGGCCGGACCGCTTCCAGCGATCCCTACGGCAGCGAGCGTTACAAAACCGCCTTGGCTAGGCATTCATCGAGTTGATGAAACCCCTGATGAACTGAAAATGCGCCTGGAGAAAGAACGGTTTAGGCAACAAGAGTTTCTCAAGCTGAAAAGGGCAGCGGATGCTGCCAACGTCTCCGCGTCGACATCGGCGACTAATTCGGTTACCTTCCGCTCCGTACAACACGGCTCAACCGAGTTGAGCCCAAGCGATATTTAGAGCCTTTCTTTACGCTTTGTACAGCGAAATCTTTTTTAAGCCTTGATGTAAGCCATTTAGAAAGTTTAACAGTAGCCGTAACGCGTAACATTACACATTCTGGTTTTGCATTTTCTAATCGCGCGGTTCATGTGTCCACACAGAAAGTGAGCCTGGAATGCGCCTGTCGTTTCCTTGAAACCAACAGAATGTTTAGACCGCGAAGAAGATTCTCAGCATAGCCTTTTTTTGCAGTCTAGACGCTCTCGTCTATTTAAAGAAGGACACAAAACTGACTTACCTTTCGGGAGGACACCTCAGCTGCTCCGTGACAACATGAACGACGAAGGAAAGCTTGTTTCCAGCTGGCTTTGGTGATATTGTCTGATAGCGCAGTTCAATTGTGCACCCGATAAAGTGAAACATTTATGCGCCTTTTCCACCGGTTACCTCGCAGTGCTTCGTATGCTCAAGACTTGACGTCGTGGTCTGGTCTGGGTACTCCCTCCTGGCACATGTTGCCAGACTGCTGGGGAAGTGATCATCACTCTACCATCATCGGTCTTCACAACTCACATTTCCGACCGTTACGCTACAAATGTTCTGTGATCAACTGGGACAGTTTTCGCACCTGTATGGACAATATCTCCTCAGATTCGTCGCCAATCCTTGTTGAGCGCATATAAACAGCGCTCAACAGTGCTACAACTACCACCTGGACTGATGTTGGTCGACCGGCACCAGACCTCGGCCTTCTTAACTTGTGGGCGGCACGCCGTCAAGCCGAGCTGGCTGCTTTACGCAATTGCACTTACGCGATTGCACTATCTTACAGCTAAGGCACACAAATGTGAACGCGACCTCTCTCGACGGCGGTGGCATGCGTGATGCGAACTGTTTTCTGCACAATTCTCGAATGCCTCTCTCTGGCGAACATTCCGTACAATGAAACGCGGTCGCCGTTCGACTGACGCAGCAGGAACCGCATGCTTCGCGGATAACTTGTCGCCACATGATTTCGCCAAAGAACCAGCGCGAAAGTTTTTCCCATGATACAATGCTGTACCTTCTTCAGCCGCTATTTTAAATATGGCAAGCATCCCAGCGCATGCATATCAAATGCCGTCTGATGTTGACGCAGATGGAATTGCGTGCCCGTTCTCTATTGTTGAGTTGCTGGCTGGAGTAGATGACGCGAAACGGAGAACAGTGCTCGGCCCGGACAATATTCAGTATGAGGTGTACAAGAACATGAGTTGCGCTGCACTCCCTCAACAACTAGACACCATAAATAAAGTATGGCTGGATGGCGTCGTCCCCGAGAGCTGGAAATCCGATGTCTTGATTCCTATCCCGAAACCAGGAAAGACTCCAACGGACCTCGCAAACTTGCGACCTATCTCCTTAACTCCTACGCTGTGCAAGCTGGCGGAGAAAATACCAGCCACACGATTGTCATGGTGGCTATAGCAGCACGGTTTTTATCACAACGCACAAATCTGCTTTCGTCCATATATTCGTACAGAGGACGGGTTGGCGGTCTTGACATCTGCAGTTTTGTCATCGACCACAGCGGTGGCCAAGTGGTTAGGCATCTGCCTCGCATGCGGGAGGTGCGGGGTTCGTTGCCTAGTGCCTCCGGTACCCACCGGTGATACAGTGGGCACAAGCTTTCACCTGGTCTGGTGCTCAGCTTATTTAGGGTGAAATGCTTGGAAAATGGGTCCTTGACCCCACCTTGAGAAAAAGAAAAATACCTTGTGTCATGGCGCTCTTTGGCCTTAGATGCCCTTTCGCCATAAAAATCCATCATCATCAGTTTTGTCATCTACCCGCAGCCGCAATGTGCGTACCATTTTAGCAATGGCCGTTGAAAAGGCATATAACAACATCAGTCATGCAGCCATTCTGAACTCCATTGACATGCTTCATCTCTCTCTGAGAGTTCATAGTTTTGTTGAATCCTATTTGGAAGGCAGAATATTTGCAATACGCCTCAGCGCCGAAGCAGTCGGATCATTTTTTCCTCCCGGCGGCGTGCCCCAGGAATCAGTATTGTCGCCGACGTTACATAATACTGCTTTCATCCCGCTGGCTTGGCGCTTACATGACATCCATGACATAAAATTTCTTCAGTACACTGACGTATCACGGTGTGGACTAACCAAGATCTCCGCACTAAGGAGCTGCCCTTCAATCTGATTTGGATGTTAGCTCTAATTACGCATCATCCATCGGACTTCAGCTATCCGTGCATAAAACGACATACACGGCAGTCGCCAACCGCTGGCGACGACGTAAACTTGCTGCAAGTCGAATCCGTCTTTGTCTATCAGGCACCCCACTACAGGAAAGTCCGAGTGTAAAAACCCTTGGCTTAATGATTCACCAATCAGGATAAGCGACTGCAAGGCTTTCTCAGTCAAAAAGGCAAGCTATTCAGCATTTTTCTTTTATCAGAAGAATTCCTCCTAAAACTGGTGGTGCCGGCTTGTTCGTTGCACGGCAACTCTTGAAGGCAGTTCTGCAGCCACGTATTGTTTATCAAGCCCAGTTTCAACATCTTACAAGAGACCAATGGGATCGCCTTGAAGCCGTGAACCGAGAGGCTATGAGGACCATTACGTGCTTTCCATGCTTCACACCGGTCACAGCTTTACAAGAAAATGCGCAGCTCAATACCTTTGATGAGCTGGTGCAGCAGCGCCTTGAAGCGTGCAGCCTTAAGACCAGTCTATCGCACTCCACGCAAGCACTGCGAACTTATGCAGCGTCGCAATCCGTTCTTCAGCCGCCAACGGCAGTTCTTCCCCCATGGAAGTTTGTACAGCTCAGCGACAACAAGATACAGATAATCGCCGGCCAACAACTGCTAATTCGGCATCGTTGTTTCCCCAGAAATTTTAGGAACAAGATGCTTGCCTGCTTGAAAGATCCATTGTTGTCTACGTAGACACAAGCATACAAGACTGCAAAGCTACAACAGCTATCTACTGCCCGTGCAGACCTGCCCTGAATCTAACCTCTTGGTTTCAGCTTACGGAACCCCCTTCGTCCTTTTGTGCTCAGCTCGTTGCAGTTCAAGAAGCACTCTTCTCCGTGAACGACATAACTATGATCCCTGCGGCCCGCGTTGTCATCCGCACTGAAGCCCTTCAAGTTGTCCGGTTGCTGGGACGTGTTAGCTGCTGTCCAACGACATGTCAGGACATCCACCGGCTTCGGCACGCATCCCGGAGCCAGTACGTATTGAGTGGGTCCCACGGGATCTGCTGACCTACCAAAGCCAGGCAGATTTAGCGGCCCGCCTTGTCAATCCAAACTCATCACTGCCTCGGCTCCTTCATTTGGACAATTTTACCCTCCTTTCATCAAGAAAGGAACTCCTCCGGCGCCGCACACGTGCTCTCATCCATCCATGTGCGGTAACCCTCCCCCGCAGTCTTACCCGTGCCTAGGAGGTTGCGCATAGGAGGATCCGGGTCAGGGTTGCATTCACACCAGCCGTCATTCGGAAGTGGCCTCAGTAACGCGATTTGTTTCCTCGGCCAGGGTGTCCGATATGTAAACACGAGGACATTGAAGCCTACATTCATCACTTACTGTGGGAATACCCAGCTCTCAAGCCTACAAGGATCTCGCACCTGATGGTAGCGGGTCTTCACCTAGCAACCCTGCTACATACATTGCCTGGCCGCAGGGACCGTACCATCGTTCCCTACTGCACTTCATCAAATCAACTAGCATTTTTTCATTCATTTGATCTCTACTACATCACTCATCCCACCTTCACCCATCATTGATGCCCTGCGGCAACAAATTTGGGTTAAAAAAACAAAACACCAACGCAGCTAGAACGTCTGTTGGCGTACGAAACGAAAGCATCGATGCCATTCCTACGCTTAAATTCTAACACTTCAGTGAGGTGAAAAAAATTGGGTTCTAGCAGGCAGAGGATATCGCAGCCCGATGAACTAGTGAAAGCGACTACCTCTGCTTGCTTCATAACAATGCGGAACCTCTGCACTTTAAGAGTAATGATGTTAAGAGTAGTCATTTCGGAAGTGAAAAACAAAACGAAGAGTCATGATGTATAGGCAATACAAAGTGCGCCGCAAACGGCACCAAACCACCTAAATGTTTTCGTAGAGTCGCACCAGAGGAGGCAAGATGCCTCCTTGGCTAACCAGCAGGAATGTCCGAGTCCGTCGTCGACGCATGTGGACGCTTTAAGCTCGAACTCAAGCGACGATCTCAACATCCGAAGACAGTGTACTAGAAGTGCTGGCGCTAATCCTCGATGTTGAAGAGGACGGCGACTGCATAGGTTCCCGGAGATGGCCTTGGTTCCTGCCCAGGCGAAATATCTGTGCCGATACTAAACTAAACCTCAATGACGCAGGAGACGTAAACAGCGGCCTCGGCTCCGGCCTATGCACGATGCCCGCCTCGTCAAAGATGGGGTTGAGTGAAGAAGATGAGGACGACTAACTGCTCTTGTCCTCATCGGCCTCAGATATGTTGGCGTTGTTGCTCAAAGCCTCAACGCTGGTTGCGGGGTGCAGCGCAAGCTCCGACAGCGGCTTGTCCTCACCATCAGAAAACTGTAGGGGCACAATGGGCTCGGGCTCCGTAGCGGCAGGTACACTTACAGAGGCTGAGGCTGACAGACTTGTGAGGCTGACAGACAGTCGGCTTGTTAGCGCATAACTGGACGCATCAGCCGCAGGCACCGCTTCTTCCACGCAGACACTCTGAGACGCAGAAGAACCACCCGTAACAGCATCGGTATCGGAAACGCCGGGCTCCTTGATGGCTTCAACGGACGGCTGCCTGTACTGCCGGCGGCCGTGCAGGTCGGGCTGCAGCCTCAGAGTATGAGGGCTTGATCGCGCATGCCATGGTAACGTGTGGATCACCACAACGTCGACACGGGAGCACACAACCTTGGCCTTTGTGCCCAAAGACCTCGCAGCGGGCGCAGAACTGATCCATGCATTGTGCTTTGAAGTGTACAGCTCACCCGCGATGCCGACAAACAAGCTGCATGCCTTTGTAATCGCATTTCACGCGGTGGCCAGCGACCTTGATGTAGTTAGGCACGGACGAGTCGGGGTTCATTTCAATTCGGACGTACCGCGTCCCGGTGGCGACAGTGCGACGTGACCCCCTGATGCCGGGTCTTATGTGCAGCACCTTGCCATACTTGGTTCGCGGGCGGACAGAAAAAGAACAGTCACCTGAGTCCCCTGAGGACTCAGCGGGACGATGCAACTCGTTCCTTGCCGATGATGAGGCAGGCCGCATACGATTGCAGCCATGGCGGCTTCACTCTTCACGGTTACGTTGTAATTGCGTCAACCGAAGCGCTGGATACAGTAAACTTCCTCCAATCCAAATACGGAGGCTGTCGCATCGACATCCTCGGGACTAGCCCTCTCAGGGACGACGACGTCAAAGGCAAGAGCCTTTTTAGGTGGCTCACACACCATATTGAGTCGCCCGCCAGCCGAAGGGCACCCGAACAAAAGAGCACGACCGGAAGTCGACCACCGGCCACCGACGCAAGCCGGCGGCCGGAACACACACCCGCCGCGGTGGATCAGGGGTTAAGACGCTCAGCTACTGATCCGGAATTCCCGGATTCGAACCCGACAGCGGCGGCTGGGTTTCAATGGAGGCGAAACGGTAAGGCGCCCGTGTGCTGTGCGATGTAAGTGCACGTTAAAGATCACCAGGTAGTCGAAATTATTCCGAAGCCCTCCACTACGGCACCTCATTCTACCTTCACTCCCTCCTTTATCCTTTTCTTTACGGTGCGGCTCAGGTGTCCAACGATATATGAGACAGATACTGCGCCATTTCCTTTCCCCAAAAACCAATTATTTATTATTAACACACAGAAACAGAAAGAAAAAGTTCCACGGCACTTCAGGCTTATTGCTATTGCTTATTCTTTTAATTTGTAAGAAATTTCGCCAAGTTAATCACATAAAGGGAAGTTTATTGACACGCCAAAACAAAATCTGCACAAATCCCGTCTTTACATGTCCACTACGAGTGTAACATGCTAATCACCTAACATCGAGTGATCACAAAAAATTACACAGTACATATTTAACATTAATAATTTCTGCTGAAACGGCGTGGCTTTGCACAAAAGAATCAGCCCTTCCCGCGGGGGGGGGGGGGAGAGGGCGAAGAGGGAACACTCCCAGGGCCACCCGGCCTTAATGGAACACCGAATACATTATATTTACCAAAGTCGTCTCGTTAATACTCAGCGTACGTCAGGCCTTCTTTGTGAACAACCTTCGTGAGATAGGTTACGGTTCTTAAGCTCTGCCTGAAATAATATGTATAGTCGTGTGAAATGAGAACTGCTCAAAGGTAGCATCTACTTATTTAACCTGCGTATAGCTTTTAATCGACCTTCTTTATAAACGCATCTCGAAAATAACAACAAAACGAAACATATAACTGTGAGCTGGCAAACAGCGTCTCCTCTTCCTGGCGTATGCTAAGACAAAATAAAATAATTCTGATTAAAAGAAAGGCGCAGCTACTGTATTACTCTCAGCTGACGCATCAATCCCGAATTGAGGGAATCGCTTAGGGAGGGGATTGATTCTAGCGGGGTAAACATTTTTAAAGCGAAAGCTTTACTGGCCGCGAACTTGCGATTTCGCCGTGGCGGTACGCTGAGGAGGCACATGACGTCACAACTTGCGCCCCGCCGCGGATATCTTTTTCTCGCTTCCTAGTCACTACTGCGCATGCGCCACTAGTAGCACCGAGCCACATGTGTTCCGCCACTGCGCAGTTCATTGGCGTTGACAACTTTACAAAGCCGTTCATTTTTCCGAAGGGAAGGCGCACAACCGACTCTGTAGGTCAGTGGAAATCTCAATCTCGCTTTCATGTACCTGACTTTGGCGTCCAACTGCAAAAGCCTGCTCTTTTGGTCGTTCCATTTGTAAAAAGTCTTTCTTTCTTCGAAACGACTTTAAAGGCGCTCACACAACAGAGCATATATTTAATCTAGGTTCGGTGATATTTACTACTGTATTATAGCTCGTTGTACGCGGAGATCTGGAACGAAGTCCGTCTCGAAACGACGCGCAAATCCTGCAGATAATTTCAGAAAGCCCGTGTGCTGTGTGATGTCAGTGCACGTTAACGATCCCTAAGTGGTCGAAATTCCTCCGGAGCCCTCCACTACGACACCTTTTTCTTCCTTTTTCCTTCACTCCCTCCTTTATCCCTTCCCTTACGGCGCGGTTCAGGTGTCCAACGATATATGAGACAGATACTGCGCCATTTCTTTTCCCCACAATTCAATTATTATTAGTATTATCAATTATATGCGATACTGGCAGACGCTTTACCGCTTGACCGAAAGTCAATATCAAAGGTCAAAGCCAAAGTCAAGTGCCAACGGTTAAGGCCAAAGGTCAAAGTCCAGATAGGTAGTCTTCCAGCCGCTGATGTCGCTGCTGTAGCTGACGTCATGTGTCGAGCCTCGGTCTGTGTCGCCAGTTATGCTCATGGTTTGACCACTACCTAGATTCAAGGTGAAACTGGCCACGGTGACCTCTAGCTACGTTCAAGGTCAAACTTGTGGCCCCGCTAAGGCTCGAAAAGCTGGCGTAGGGATGCTTTTCACTTTATAAATTGGTTTTTGACTAAAGTAAATGGCGCAGTATCTGTCTCACATCGCACTGGACGCCTAAACCACGCCTTTAGGGAAGGGATAAAGGAGCGAACGAGAGGAGATTATGCACGTGGCGGCGACGTTGCGAGGGCTAGACCTAACTAGACCTAACTAGGATTGAAAGGGACCGTCCATGGTGAAGGAAAATGCTCGGAATCGACCGTGCTTCTTTTTTTTCACAGCGTGGTTCAGTGTCAACCGACGAAATGAGCCAGTGGTGCGCCTATACTTTACTCAAACTCCAGGGAAGGGTCTCGGCGGCGTATACAGTTAGAATTTGAACTGTACTGTCTTATTTGCTTCGTGCAAGCGGACCCTCGAGCCCGTGCAGCGTGCAGGAAACGCTGTCGAACAGAGGCAGCAAGCAGAAGGCCTAGTATGCTCGTGACGCAGAGACGCAATGTCAAAACAGGCCTGTGGCTCCAGAACTCTCGGCCGCTAATACTTCAGTTTTCGCTCATTAATCTGAGACGCCGGCTCTTAGGTCCACTAAATTTTGAATCCCGTGACCCTTATTGATCATAGACCTTAATAAGACTGGCTACCGCCATCAGCCACCCAAGATGATAGCAAAGGACATTAACGCCCAATAATGAGAGCTCTCTCCATACAGGGGCCGTGGAGCATTTTCCTCCATGGCCTCTTGTTTATGCTACATGGCTCATTGCTTATCCTCCATGTTCCCATGTTCAGCAATGGTGACATTGGAATGCTTCCAACGATCCCTATTGCAGAAAGCGTCACGGGACCGCGTTGGCTAGAGATCGCGAATGCGGGTTCATCGAGTTTATGAAACCGATTACGAACTGGAGCTGCGCCTGGAGAAGCAGCCGCGCAGTAAACAAAAGTATCCCAAGAGGAAAAGGGCAGCGGATGCTGCCGTCTCCGCGTCCGCATCGGGCACTGGTTTGGTCGTCTCTGCTCCGTATAACATTTGCCAGCCGAGTTAAGCCACAGCCATTTTTGTAGCGTCTGCTACACTGGCCGAGGTTGAGCAGTTTCGCGTGGCTCCTGGAGAGCCGTGATGCGCATGCGCGAGGAGCAGTGACGTCACACGGCGCTCAGCTGGCGCGGAGCCGCCACCGCCACCGCGCGCGCCTCGCTGGTCTGCGCACCCGCATCCTCTGGAAACCGCACCACGTGACCGACCACGTGGCCAACCACGTGTTCAACACCTCCCCCACTCACTGAATAAAAAGAAACCCTGAGTCTGGGCTAGGAATTGAGCTAAGAAATTTTGGCCCTCAATTGAATCGGAGACGCTACCGCTCCGCCACGACGGCGCTAATTTTAACCGTGATTAAAGGCGCATGAAGTGGATGCGCGCCTTTCATATATAAACTCCTCTGAACCAGATGTCACCGCACTAACGCTACGTATATCCTGGCCTAACAGGGCTATACCATCATCAATTTTTGCGCCACGCATTCTACACCGAAATCTGTATTAGCTTAAAAGAATACATCTACTCAGGGCAGGTCGTGAAAGCTTATACGGATAATAAGAGGTACCTAATTCAGAGGTTAACAGTGGGTTGAAGTGTGCATGGCAGGTTCTGTGGGTTCATGAATGGCAGTTTACATATACCCTCCCAAGAGAAATGTGTACTGGTGCTCACCTACGGGGCAATAACGTGGAGGCTAACGAAAAGGGTTCAGCTTAAAGGGGCCATGACAGCCTATTTTCACGCATGCCCCGCTTATGGCTTTTAATTTCTAACAGGTTAAATTACAATTCCTTCAATTTTCAGTTGATTCTGTGCGTTAAATATTTCTAAAACGAATTTTTTTCTTCTCTTTTGCGAGCTGATTGCTGGTCTGGCATCCTCTGATCGCTGACGTCACGAGCGCATACATGCTACGCGTCCTCTGCTGCGAGCTGTTGGGGTGCTTGCATGCACACCGTAGACAGCGGTCGCTCGAAAATATTTTTTTTCTCGCCTAGCGAAACAAAATGCATTTTCCGTGTTCTGTTTTTGGGAAGCGTTCAACTTAGTATGCGAACTGAGTGATCCTTGGGAAAGCGCATATGCTCGTGGCGCCACTTTCCGATTGTTGAGGAAACAGAAATCTATGGACCCCTAGCTGCTTTATTATTTACGCTGAGAAGCATGCTGTTCGTATGTTATGAGTGTGGTCTCTTTCGAGCCGTCAATTGCTCCCGTATGTGAAAAGCGGCACGCGCCGTGCATGCTTTCGCCGATGTGCGCCCTGAAAGCCGCGGCGTTTTGTAGCTAGCTACCAAGTTCTTGTCCGCTATTCATCGCTCGATAATTAAATTCAAATTATCAAAAGGTGCACTACAGTAACCTTGAGGCACGAAAGGAGCAGAGAAAAGTGCCGAGTGCCACGACTTCCCCGCTGCCTGTACGCGTTTGTAAGTCGAGCATAAATTTCCTTCTACTCAGAGAACCTATTTGCAGGAAGCAATTAAGCCGCTTGCAAAACCCTACGCGACTCGAATGCTTTCACTGTCCGCACCGATGAATAGTCGCCAACGTCTAAATGAGTGCTTCGAAATAATGGTACAGCATTTTGCTGTGCGTGCGCATTGTGCCCCTAGAGTGCGACGATTACGACAACTGTAGCCCCGCGCTTAGGTTCTTTACATGGCTGTGCGCAAACAGCACTGCTCGTTTGCGTGGCATAAAACACCATGTGGGTTATCCTTATCTTAAATATCACGTACTCTTGCTCACAAATTACACTTTTGCTCATGTACACACCATTATAACACTGTAATAAGCGCTGATGATGCTAGATCGCCTGCTTGGGAAACGCTTCGCGTAGGATATACCGGCGCTTTCCGCTAATTGTATCTGCTTTCTCTCATGTCACCAAAATTTAGGTTTAGATCGGTTTAGCTAATAATACGTTCGGACATTACTTGAATTATTGAAAACAACCAGATTTGTTGTCCGCAGTCGACGCCGACGGCTGCTGCCGACTGCCTTCTGCACATGTTATGCAGACCGGGTCACATATATCGGCACTTCCCCCTTATTGTAATCGCGCCCTGCGATGTAGGCAGTCGTCGCTTTGAGGGCACTGTAGCCAAAACTACGCTGGACAGCTATTTGCAGGCGCTAAAACTTGCGAATTGGCTCTCCGCAATCGCCGAAATCGCACACACGAATCCTCCGTACTCGCAAGGCCTCGTCACGACAGGAGCTGGCGGTCCACCGTCAACCGAAATTCACGAAAATGGCAAACGTTCCTCACTGATTAGAAACAAAGTGAGGAGATATGATATGTAGCCGCTGGTTTCGCTTTTTTCGATCCGGATAAGGTACACAAGCGGAGTTTTTCCGGTCGTCGCCTCACAGGGCGTGAAGCTTTCGCTCGGCCGCACAAGCCCCGGCGACGGCGGCGAGCGGCACCGTCGTGCGGCGTTTTCTTCCTGTGTCGCTTGCCTCGCTGATCGGTTCTATGCGCAGGCACCGATTGAAAGCACATCTTCGCGGATGCACGCACATCGCGTATGTCGTCGTGGCTAGCGATAGGTCCAATAAGTTTTAAAACTCTGAAGTTTATAGAATGTCATACCAACTAGTCCCCTACCACTCTCTTCTGGTTCCCACTAAACTGACTTTTTAACATTTCTACGATACGCGATCGTAGATCGTGCTGGCGTCGTCGTTCGTCTAGCGTGACAGACCTGTGCGTCAGCGACGGCATTTGCGTGCCGATAAGCCCACCGACTTTCGATCGCAGTCGCATCGGCCTGTAGTGCGACCGGACCCAACCTACACCGAAAAACTGCGTTACTGTTATTATCGCTTTTGCGGTACCAGTTATTCATATATGGGGACGACTGCTACTTCGATCGCTCGCCAAAGCACAGGGAAGAATGAGACCTCGCTGCGCATATTGCAGCAACGAGAGCAACGAGAGCTAGTGACGTCACGAGAGCTTTCAATATGGCGGTCGCTGCCGGTGGGAGGAAACACCCGGTCTCAATTTCGATCGTATTTTTTGGAAAATACAGTGCGTCCAGGGCAGCCAAATTTCAGAAATTAAATCATAAGCTCTTGCATTAGTTACTGAAGCAGAAAACTTTAATATCAAGAACGACCATGTCAAGGCCCCTTTAAGTTAAGGACAACGCAGCCAGCCATGGAAAGAAAAATGATACGTGTAACGTTAAGAGACTGGAAGCGGGCAGAGTGGGTAAGGGAAGAAACGCGTATTAATTACATCATAGTCATTTGCATCATAGTTTCTTTTTTGGTTGGACCACGTGGTTGGCCAAGTGGTCGGTCACATCGTGCGGAGCACTGCCGGCGGCGCGGCGCCATGGCTGGTCACGTGGTGCGGTTTCCAGAGGATGCGCAAAGCGTCGAGGCGCGCCAGCTGTGCCCCGTGTGAAGTCACTGCTCCTCGCGCATGCGCAGACGCCTCTCCAGGAGCCACGCGAAACAGCTTAACCTCGGCCAGCGCAGCTTACGCAACAAAAATTTAGCAGTGCTTAGCTCGGCTATGCCAGGATATATGTAGCGTGAGCCGCAATTTGGCTCTCCCTATCCATTGCTATACCACACTATATATATATATATAAAAGGGGGACAAACAAACGCTGTTTTGCGCTTGTTTTGTCCCCCTTCCAGGGTCTTTCGTCCATCCGCGCTAAATTTTCCGCCAAAATTCACTTATCCAACTCGCTAAACTCACCATTCTTCTGTTATATATGTACACCCCCACTGATACCTCTGCGCATGCCGCGGCTATGACGCACTCTGATGACCGGCGAGGCGAGCGCGCGCGACGGCGGTGGCTCCGGCGCGCCAGCTGTGCGCCACGTGACGTCGCTGCTCCTCGCGCATGAGCAGCACGGCTCTCCAGGAGTCACGCGAAACTGTTCAACCTCGGCCAGTGTAGCTCGCGCTACAAAAGATGAAAAAGTAGAAGTCGCTAACGCGTCTACTCCTAAGGCCAAGCTTAAGCATCCTCCGAAGTTCCGGGTGTCTTGCGGGGGGACAGGTCTCTGGCTCCACTTCTCGCACGAAAACCGGAAGATCAAATGACTGGAGCCAATTCCCGCAGGTGCGGCTTTGACGTCATGCCATGTGACTTGCTGAATCTGTTCCCGATCGTTCCACCTCTGCACCGACCGCCGCTCCGACCGCTCGCTCTCGCCAGTTGTGTCACGTGACTACCCACGTGATTCGCTCTTGCTGAATAAAGGCCAGTGCTCGCCGCCTAGACACCACAGAGACATGGAGGCAGACCCGGTCACCGGGTGGAGTTCTTCGACTCAGCAATGAAGGCGCCGGACCGCTTCTAGCTATCGCTATGACAGGGCGCGTCACGAAGCCACTTAAAATGTAATTAATCCTGCAATGAAACTCAGACTGCCTAATTTCTTTTAAACAAGTTGGTCCTGGACAGCGCCGGGAATCTTTTCAAGCAGCAGTCCGTGATGCAGAAATATGCTATGAATCAGATGTGCTTGTCTTTTCATTTCACATGAACAGGTCATCAGACAGATTCATATCACATGAACAGGTCATCAAAAACCCCACCATTTAAAGCTGTGTAAAGCTGCTTTGAGCTGTGCAGCAGAGCAGCGGTCGCCTAGATGTCCAGGCAGTGCTCCTTGTCACGACCATAAGGTCCGCAGAAGATTCCGGAGGCCCGGCCTGAGGGCCCACGGACATGCGCTGCTGCCAGCATCCTCCTCATTAAACATTCACTCACTCACTCAGGTGTGATCTGCCAAAATTGGCAAGTGGTGCGCTCAGGGATTGGGAGACCCTGCAAAAGACGGTTTTGACTGTTAATAAGGTTAGACTGTTAACTGAACAGACGCGTTTGCTTCGTTCGAGCGGGCCCTCTAGCCCATGCAGTGTGCAGGGGATGCAGCCGTACAGAGACCTTAATAGGAAAAGGGGGGCGCTGCGAGTTGTCGAAGAGAGCGGACGCATGTCGCATGGGATCCGCGAATTTTCGAAGCTTTCGACGTTGCAAATCCACCGGGCAACCAAATGTTTTTTGCAAGATCGACGAAAATAGGCTTCAAGACCACGAGGACACCGAATTCTGCCTGGTAGGCCCACTTTTTGGATTTTTATCGGGTTTAGAAGTCACGACCTCGTGGCCGGGGAGCTAAGCTTAACGCGAAGCTTAGCGGACCCCGCACCCGAGCGGGCGCCCTCTCAGGCCGAAGTCCTTCGGGGAAGACCGGAATGACATCTGGGGCACCAAACAACCCTGCCACAAAAACATTTTGGAGCTGTAGCAGCCCAGGACCAGGGGGAAACTCGAGATGGAGGCCGCGCCGGCAACCACGGGTTCCAGCACGCAGGGAGCGGGGAACGGCCCCGATGGGGCCATGGAAGACGCAAGCATGCAAGAGGACGTCAGCGACGACGAGAGCCTGGTGCGAGACGAAGAAAAAAATTGGCAGATATACCATACCAGACGATACAAGAAAGGAATCAAGCGCGCTGCCAAGGGCGACGCCATTTTCAAGCCATAGGGGCCCCACGCGATAAAGAACAATGGCAAGATGGCGCCGACAGACGCAGCTACCGGCGGGATGACGCAATCTGGCAGAGGGCGCACGCCGGAGCAGGAGCGCAGCGGCAGCCGAGGCAGAATCTACCGCCGCTCCCGATGGACGACGCCAAATCATTATCCGACCCCGTCGAGGACTCAAAGTTCTGGAAATGAAGCCGTATCAAGACATGTGTGCCATCGTGGAAGCATGTGGAGGACGAATCAAGGAGGAGGATTTTCTGGTCAGGCTATGACCGGGCCCGAACATAGTGATCGCGAGCACCTCCAAAGAAGAAGCAGCAAACGAAATACGCAATATCAAGTACTTTCCTTCTGTAGGAACGAGCTACCCAGTACAGCCATATGTGGACATGCCAAGCGACGTCAAGCGTGCGGTAATTCACGGATTGCCAGCGGGCATGCCATCGGACGTACTGGAATCGAAAATAAGACTACGTACGCGAGGGGTCGAGATCCTAGCAGCACGAATGCGGGGCAAGACCGAGACAGCACTGATGACTTTCGACGGTCCAAGCATTCCGAAGTGGGTCATCTTCAGCGCCGAAGAGTACAAGACATACCCATACAGGCCAACGAGACAATTCTGTTACGTATGCGGCCTGCAGGGACTCCGATCGGAGGTATGCCCAACGCCCGAGGCGAGAACCAGCAGGCGCTGCTGAATCAGTAATCCCATCGACGGACACCAATTCCAACCGAAATGCATGGTATGCGGAGGCGATCACGTTACCGGTACCAGAGACTGCACGATGCGGCTCAAGGCCGCTAAAGAGCTACGCGGGCGCCCGTCGCCGGGCAACCATGGCCAGCAGCAGCAGCGACGAGGCCGCAGCCGTAGACGCCGACATGGATGGTTCAGCTCAGAGGGTGGCGAGTCAGTCCCGGAGTCGGGGTGGCAGCCAGGCTGGAGGCGGGAACTATTCACGGATCCGGAGCAGGGGCCGGAGCCGGGGACAGAGCCGCAGCAAAGACAGAGGCAGACCCAGGGACGAGTCCTTTCCACCCCTGGAAAAGCAAAACAACCAAGGTCCTCCGAAACAACAACAGCAGAAGAAAGGCGGAGTCAAGGTGAGCTGGGGAGCGGGCCCTCCCAAATCACTGTTTCCGTACTCGAGACAATCGAACAATGACACGAAACTAATAGAGGAAAACAAGGCGCTCAAAAGGGAACTAGAGCTAAGCCGCGAGAAAACCAGGCAACTAAAGAAAAGAATCGAAGATTTAATAAGAGAGTTACAGGCACAAGGAATGGGCAACCCACCATGAACGCAACCCAGCCATGTGGCCGAACAACAGATACAACAAACACAAACAAGGGAAAAGAGTCTAAAAGAAAAGATGGAAAGCTTTATGCAAACCATGCAGAAGCAGATTGGACAGATGCGACAAAAAATGGCGCTGCAGGAACAGAATTTTCGCGGCTAGGTAAGAAGTCAAAACACTCAGAAAATCATGAGCGAAGCCAGGGACAGGCTTTATCACAAAAGAAGATGCGGATCGGAAAGCCAAAATAACAACAATAACTATACAACATGGCCGGACAAAACACACCAAGCATATGGCAATGGAACTGCAGGAGATACCAGCGCAAGCAGGGACTCCTGCAGCAGTACATAAACACACAAAACGCACCCCCAGACATCATGTTGCAAGCGACAAATATCCCGCCAACACTCAGGGGGTACACATGCCAGGAAAACAGGTAGCACGGCCACACTAATTAGCAACAAACTAGTAATCACAGCCATTGCAAAATACTAGATACCGAGATAGAACACGCGATTAACTGAGGTGATCCCCAAGAAAAAGCATAATGCGAAAAGTACGTTCATAGTAAACTTATACAGCCCGCCCAGACAAAAAGATGGCAACTTTAGCAAACTTTTCGCGGGGGCTGGCAGGTTAGCAAAATCCAACACCCTTTTGATAGCAGGGGATTTAACGCGAGGGACCCCAGCTGGGGGTATCAGAAAGGAGACAGGAAGGGGCAGCTAGTTTTCAAGGCCACGGAGGACACAAACTGCACCCTCATAACGGACGAAAATCAGCCAACGTTTCTAGGCAACAGCGTTAGCCCAGATACCTGCCCCGACCTTACGTACGATAGAGGAGCAAAACAGGTCGAATGGGAAAACTTGTTGGACAGCCCAGGCAGCGATCATTACTTACTGAAGATAACTATAAACCCCGAGATCAAGAGCAAGATTGGCACAGCCCACATAACGGACTGGGACGCCTTTCGAAAGAACAGTGAACACATGAAGGGGGAGATTACTTCAATAGAAGAATGGTGCCAACAGCTAAAGCAAATATAAAAACAATACACGCAAGAAATAGACAGAACGGAACAAACACCGGAAGTGGACCCGCGGCTACTCAAGCTATAGGAGGCGAGACGCGGGCTCTCCAAGAGATGGGAAAAACAGGTTAAACAAGAAGCTAAAGAAGAAGATCGCTGAGGTCACCCAGAAGGCAGAGGAATACGCAGCACAATTGGCAATACAAGGCTGGCACCAGTTTAGCAGCTCACTAAACGGCACGCTCAGCACAGCCAAAACGTGGCGTATACTCAAGGCACTCCTGGACCCAACCAAAACCAAACCTGCAAGCAACAAGGCAATTCACAAGCTCGTCCACGAACATGAGGGACAAGACGAGGAATTACTAGGGGAAGTCCGGATCAAATGTTATGGTCGGGACGAGCCGCAAGAATACGAAGGGACTACTAGGGAACGGAAAACCTCTAACTCGACAAGCCAATTACAAGAGAGGAGTTGTATGCCGCCATCAGAGCAGTCACCAAAAACACGGCAGCAGGAGCCGATAAAATTAAGAACTCCTTGATCCGCAACCTCAGCGATGAAGCGGTGACCCAACTCACGGACAACTTCAATACGCAGTGGGAAGCGGGCACGGTACCAAAAGAATGGAAGCACGCGGAAGTTGTAATGATACCCAAACCCGGAAAGAAGCTACAGATAGAAAACTTGCGGCCCATCTCGCTAACCTCGTGTCTCGACAAGCTTTACGAGAGAGTGGTCACTAAACGAATACAGCGGCACCCAGAAGACAACGAGCTGTACGCCCACAGTATGTTTGGCTTCCGGACGAAGCTGTCAACACAGGATGTCTTGCTACAAATAAAGGAAGAGATCCTTAACAAGATCCCCAAAGCAGGCGAAAACATCATGGCCCTCGACATCAAAGGGGCTTTTGACAACGTCAGCCACGGAGCCATCATGGAAGAGCTAAACAAGACCAACTGCGGCAAAAGAGTCCACGATTACGTGCGGGCATTCTTGTCAAAACGCAGCGCGACAGTAGGACTCGGAGACCTGCGGAGGGATACCTTTGACACGCCTAAAAAGGGTACCCCGCAGGGCTCGGACATTTCGCCAATTCTCTTTAGCATCGCGATGATCGAGCTAGTCCAGAAACTGAACGAGATCGAGGGCATCCTGCACGCCATGTATGCGGATGACATCACGGTCTCGTAAATCAGGGATCATTGAGTCAAAAAGAAGAAAACATTCAGAAGGCGGCAACATGCATCGAAAAATACGTCAAGGAGAGAGGCCTCGCGTGCTCAACCGAGAAATCGGAAATTCTGAGCATTGGAAAGAACACAACCAAGGAAAAGATAGAAGTGTATCTGGAAGGTCAACTCATACCAGAGAAGGACATAATACGCATCCTTGGCATGTGAATCCAGAGCAGCAAACGGTGCGGACACACGCTACGCCTGCTTAAGCAATCGACGGAGCAAGTCAGCAGGACGATCACGAGTGTCGCAAAGAAGGAGCGGCATGAAGGAAGGGGACACGATCCAGCTGGTCAGGAGCCTAGTGGTCAGCAGGGTCACGTATTCACTCCCGTACCACGAGATGACGCAACAAGAGAGAGAACAAGCCAACAATCTCATCAGGAAAGCATAGAAGACGGCGTTGCATCTGCCCAGAAACACGTCGAACGACAAGCTACTCAAGCTAGGTATTCCCAATGCTTTTGAAGAGCTCAAGGAGACACAACTGGGTGCGCAGCTGTACAGGCTCCAGCAGTCAACGACCGGCAGGGCGCTCCTTAAAAGATTAGGCTATAAAAACATAAAAGAAACGGAGGATAGGATGGCTAACATACCAGACTCTTTTCGCCAGACACTGAAACCTAACCCCCTACCGAGGAATATGGACCCGAATCTGCACGCAGCCAGAAGACAAGCGCGAGCAGAATACGTAGAAAAACACATGGCCACTAAACACAATGTGGTATACACTGATGCAGCCCTATACCCGTGAGAACACAACAGAAAAAAACAGAGTTGCGGCAGTGACCGTGGATCACATGGGAGAGCTGATAAGCAGCGCAACCCTAAGGAGCTGCACGGTAACAGAGGGGGAGGAAGCAGCTGTAACTCCAGCAGCGGCGGAGGGTTACCGTAAAAACTGATCCTTGATAATACTCGCTGACTCCAAAGAAGCATGCAGACATTACACGGCAGGTAGAATCAGCAAAGGGGCGCTGTGAATCCTCCTCGAGGCAGGGCTTCCGAACGAAAAGATACAGCATACGATTTTCTGGGTGCCGGGTCACACCGGAATAGAGGGTAACGAGAGGGCCGACAGGCTAGCTCGCGAGCTCACATACCGAGCGGGACAGTCAATGGGCCTGATACCACTATGGCGGTGGAACCAACGTACGCGGAAATACTAAACCATCACAGAGGCAAAAGGATAATATATCCACCACCCCACCCATCTTTCACATAACATGAAGCAGTCGGCAGGCGAAGGCTGCAGTCAGGAACGTTCTCAAATCTACACATCCTACATAAAATGTTTCCCAGCCAATACAGGGACACATGCGCATGGTGTGGGGCCATCCCAATGCTATATCACATCACATGGGAGTGTAGAAATAACTTCTCTTTCCACAAAGAACAAATACCCAGTGCGGAACAGTGGGAGTGCCTGCTCACCAGCGGCGTGCTCACAGTCCAAAAAGGATTGGTGCAGCACGCTCTCAAAGTGGCCAGGCTCACCGGTGCTCTGGAATAGGGGCGCCGACAACTCAAGACGACGGAGACTTCAGTAAAACATGAAGACCTCTGTTAGCCGCTGAAAGCTGTAAATTGAGCAATAAAGTTTTTTTCCATTGAGAGGAAGAAAGCCGAGTGCGCTCATGACGTAAAGGAACCGGTCAGGCAGCTGTGAAACTTCAAAATGGCCTGCGGCTAAAGACCTCTCGGCCGCTAATGCGTCAGCTATAGTCGATCAATGCACAAAGCCGGCGTCATTATGTCGAAGATCTTTGTACGGAAAGCTACTCTAGACAGTCAGCTAGTCAGTCAGGCTAGTCAGCGCGCATTTCGGGTGTGTCTCCCCAGTCAGTATACTGCGCATGCGCCACTAGATGCGCCGAGCCACAGGTGTTTCACCGCTGCGCAGCGCCGCGCCTTTCCACAAAATCCAATTTTCAATTGTCTCTCTGTTCCTTACTTCTTTCACTCCCACCTTTACCCCTTTCCTTACAGCGCGGTTCGGATGTCCACCGAGATATGTGAGACAGTTACTGTGCCATTTCCTTTCCTGAAATCCAAACAAAACAAGTGAGCCGACTTGTAGAGGCCGGTCATTGTGCATAACTAGCATAATGTGCATAACTGTGCGTAACTGGCTCCCTGGGTCAGTGGACACCTCAATCTTGCTTCCATGTGTGGCATTGGCATCCAACTGGGAAAACCTGCTTTTATTGCGTTCAGCACATTCGATAGGCAGCGCACCCACCCTGTTACCCTGGCAAGTGGCAGTTGATTGATCGCGAGAGGTTGGCCACTAAGTCAACACTGTGGCCCCTTGCTTCAGTGCAGCGTGTCTGCCACAACGGTGTCAACGCTAATGCATGCAGCCCACATCTCTCTTTTACCACGCCACGTACCTCAAAGCGCGATTGAGGCGTACACTGAACTGGGGAGCTAGTTAGGCGCTTTCCCTTCCCTCAAAATAAACGGCGTCTAGAACGGGAACGCCAATGAACACAATGAAAGCCAACAGCTCTCGCTTTGTATATCCTGGATTAGCTGGGGCTAATCCGCTTTCATTTCTGGATCCCACCACCCTGTTAAACACTCATTCAATCAGACCGCCTACCGCCACCAGCCTTCCCAATGCACAGCATGCAATAGGAACCATGTAATAAGGTCGCCTCCCTTCACAGCGGTCAATAAATGTTCTTGCCCGCAAGTGCAATTCACTCCCTTCCTAAGCTGTTCCCTCAAGGCGCAACTAACGTGTCCACAGATAAGTAGTAAGTTAGTGGGCCATGTTTCCATCGTGACTCATTTTTCTATTTCTTCTAGCGTGCACCCGCAAGAGGATTGGCTATGTGACCACACACCGCCTTATGTTACTTTTAAATGTTGCCTTCGAAATGCATTCATTCATAATAATTTTATATGAAGGCCGGCCGAAGAATGAGGCGAGGTGAACGATGGCAGTGAGATGAATGTTAATGGCTGCTGGCCTAGCGCGAGCGCTCGGTCCCGCGCCACAGCCAGTTTCGTCTTCGTCACAATGTTACTAAAAGATATACGAAGGATCGCTGGCACAATTCTCCCTGTGACTTCTTGATTCAATGGACATGAACAAAGAGATGAATTTAAGGAGAACATACACACTATCAGCCGCCTCGCATAGCTTGTTCACAAGCAAACCATGAAGCAATTACAATTCAAATGAGCAGAGCTAGCAACGCTCAAAGAACACAATTCTTCGTCACAGCAATGGGCCCCAGTTATAAGTGCTGTAAGAAATTTTATGTATTTTCCCGGGTTGCCCGGCACGTAATCTGCGCGGGCCATTTTAACTGCGTTCTTCATGCGCATACTGATGATCAACGCTCCTGGCGGCTGTCGGCCTCAGGCGCTTTCTGCTCGCGTGTCCTATATGGGCCTGGTGGTGTGCGCTCGTGCCAGTCTGCTCTACTGACCAGCGGCCAGCAATACCCTCTTTACACGGGCAGCCTTAACCGTGGTTAAGCTTAACTGCAGTTAAGGCGTTTAACCGCGGTTAGAGTTAACTGCAGTTCGCCGCGCTTACACACAGTTTAGCCATCTCGGTTAGTGCGACGAAACAGATCATGTGATACTCGCCTCATTGAAGTTAAAACGTCGCCCACTGAGTCGTATTATTAAACAGGGCTGCGTTTAAAAGAACACATAACAGGAAAAACGTTGTTTCTTGTCCTAAGGCCTGCTTAAAAACTTTTTTCTTTGTGCTTCTGGCTGTCGTTAGCCGAAATCTAAAAACATGTTCTAAACAATGATCACAGTCGACTTCGTGGCCGACTACACGTTCTACTTTGGCCAATTTACCCTCTTTTCCCCGTGACTGCTCGCGGCGACGCATCACTGCTCGCTGCTATCGTAGTTTATTTTCGTGGCTTTTCTTTCACAATGAGTGCTGTGCTTGTGTAGTTAAGATCCTTCGGGCATCTTGTGTGTCAAGCCTGTGTTGGTCCTTATCAAGCCTGTCGTGAACGAGGGCGACGCTCAATTTTGGGCTGCGTTCGTGGCGCATCAGGCAGCGCTAGAACGCCTGCGCGTACAGATGCTGGCGCTGAGCGCTGAAATTGTCATGCTTGAAGAGACGAGGAAATGACACCGCGGGCGGCCGAAGCTCTTTTTGTTGGCGGCGGCGCACCTATCCGTCCGTGAGAGAAATCTGTCAGCGTACCCGCGCCCAGACTCGTGGTACGAGACCACGCTTCCGCACATTCCGGACAGCGGACTCCGAGAAAACTTTCGGATCAACCGCGGCCCATTCCAGTACATGGTGGCTGTTTGTGGAAGCATGATCCGGCAAGATACCAACATGGGGAAAGCGATTCCGCGTGGCGATCGGCTTGCACCGCGTCGCAACATCAGCAGAAGAGCAGACTGCTGCCAACTTGTTTGGCGTGAGCACTGCGTCAGTTAATTTAATATTTCAGGAATTTTGGAGCGTGGTTGTGGAGCAGTTGGAAGCACGATTTGTGCATTAATTTCCCAACACCAGCTGAGCTTTACGAGCACATTTGTAAATTCACAGCAGTCGGTGGATTCTCTCAAGGTGTCGGTGCAGTGGATGGCTGTCATATCGAGGTGTGCCCCCAAAGCAAGAAGCTGCTGAATAATACAATCATAAGGGGTGGTACAGTGTCGCTCTGCTCTCTGTCGTCGACCACACAAACGGGTTCCTATGCACGAATGTTGGGAGCCCTGGTAGAAACAATAACCCGGCACTGTTTCAGAAGTCTCGACTGCCAGCTACTCTGGCTAGTGAGCTGTTCCGACAAGAAACATAGCTCATTGAAGGTGTGGGAGTTGGCACAATTCTTCTTGGTGATCAAGCTTTCCCCTTGCAGACGCACCTGATGAAGCTTTAGAATGCTGCTGAAGGGCCTTGAGTGTGGCATCCACAATGTCAGTTATGTGATCTGTGCTCCTTGTGTGCTGTACAACATTTGTGAGCAGCTCAGTAACCGCTGTGATTCAAGCTAGTTTGGTGTGGTGCAGAGCGCTGATGAAAGGCGGCCTCAGCCGGTGTGCACAAGCAACCTGGAAGAGACGTCAGGTGTGGCCATCGGGGCGCCCTGGCCAAGCACCTTGCCTTGAGCTAGAACCCAGTCCGTGGGAAACTCAAGAGCAGCTAAGAAGGACACCTCTACCAAGAGAGAACAGCCCTGGACAGAGCTACACACACATTATTGAAGGAGCAGACACTGGGTTCGGCTCACCTTAAATGGCTACCATTGCATGCACATGGTGCATACTCCCTACTGGGGTGAAGGTTTTGAGGGTTACAACTAGTGTAATTTTCATGAACTATATTTTCTTCATAAAATAGGTTTGGTTTATAGAGTTTAACGTTCCAACGCGGCTTGGGCTATGAGTGATGCCGTAGTGAAGAGTTGCAGAATTTTCGACCACATGGGGTTCATTAACATGAACTGACAGTGCACAGTACACAAGTGTCTTGCTTTACGCCTCCAATGAAAAGCCGCCGTCGTGGCCAGGCTTTCAGAAAAAAGTCTTGCATTATATAGCTAATGTTAATTATTGGTTCTTGTTAAACTACAAAACGAAGTGGTTCGTACTAACTACTAGTACTCCGTTTAAAATTTTCGTGTACAACTGGCCATCTTCTTGCCACACTGCCAATCAGCAACTTGTTGGCACCTTGTCAAGCAGTACAAGCTTTTAGTCTTGCATTCCTACTTCTGAAAGCAGTACTTGCTGAGGCGTTAGTTGGTTGATTATACATTTGAATGGCACAAAGGAACAAACACAGGAAGACACAGCAGTGGCGCTTTTTCTGTCTCTGTGTCTTCCTATGTTTCTTCCGTTGCGCCATTCAACTTTATTCTGAAAGCCGTATAGTGAATGAAATGCATTCACTATATAGACCTTTCCAATAAGGGCCCCTGGGTATCACCATATTTTTTCGCTAGGCTGTTGCATGCACCCGATGCTAGCCCAATGGAAGCGGATACCTCTAACCAAAAAAGCTGTTGGTACTTACTATCATATTACAGTGAACATTTTATATCTAGTCGAAGATTAAGCAATAGTTGCGAGAAATTTTTCCTTTTGCTCATGAAGGTAACGAAATCATGTCGGTCACAGGTGGAAGCTTCATATTTTTGCACACATCATCCACACGCAAAGCAATCGCAAAAATGTGACGTAAATGTGACCCAATGGTGAGAACTTTGAAAGACTTAGTGTGATAACTTTCATTACATTCCCATTCCAACTCGTTAAACCATAGTACGCTTTCTGTTAACAATTTCATGTCATTACTATTTTGCTGTTGTTAAAATTTCCCACTGTTCTATAACTTGCCTCCCCCCCCCCCAAGAAAACCAGTTATGTTGCAAGAAAAATATCAGCCTTGTAGCAAACAGTTTCTGGTGAACATGCAACAGCTATTGGTTCTGAGTAGAGAAGCAGGTGGAGTGTTACTGCGAGAGCAGCCGCAATGTACTTGCAACAGACTTGTTTGATTATTGCACTTGTGTACCCCTGCAGTATATGCATGGGCTCTGTTAATAACTAATACTGCAAGCTACTACGGTAGCCAGCCCGCACAATACAATTCACTGTTTAAAACACAAAACAAAACTTTCAGCAGTAAAAGATCTTTCATCGCATCACATGCTGTAATATCAAATAACTTCCAGCGGTTTTGATCACTTTTTTAGGCGAGTCATCATTTTCTTTGTTATCTAGAAATTTTGCAAGCAGTTGCACCATGCTTGCATTTATGGCATTCGCTTCCTTCTGGAGCCGCACCATTATCTTGCGCATTTTGTGTGCCTTTCGGTCGGCATTTGCAGCTGCCTCGCTTTCTCCTTTATGGACGGCAACTAGCTGCTCTATAGCAGATCCTTTTCGCTTGTGGCGGCTCTTTTGGGGTTTTCTTGTTTTGGCGCTTGTGCCAGCACCGGCACTGCTGCTTGCCCCTGCTGTGGCACTGCTGCTTACGCCAACACTGGCTCTGCTTGTGTCGCCGCTGCTTTTTCCTGTGCTTTGAAGTACAAGTACTGCAGCACTGGCACTGCAAATGGGGAAGCTGGCCGCAAGTTATGAGAGGTCGTCTCTTCTGCTTCCTTCAGGCAGGCTGTCTTCCCATGACAGGAGCACTTCTGAGCCGTCAGGTGCCTCATTGACAACTGGCAGTTGCACATGATGAAACATACAAGACAACATGCTATCATCTCAGAAAAGAGGTTAAATGTGTCCTAATGTAATGCAATCATCCGCTGCCACAATATATTACAAAAACACAAACTTGTGATGGCCAAACTGGAAAGAAGGCAGCGGTTCAAATTTTTGTTTTCCTGAACATAACTAAATATATGAAGATCCAGACATGTACATCAGCATTCCCTAGCCCCAACTTTCACATGAACCAATGGGTTCAGTTCAGTTTTTTCCTGAATACTGTTGCGGAGTGCGATCGTCTTCCTTTAGGTTTATGTGACTCGAAATATCTTGTGAAGGAGTTGGAGGATTTTTGTACGGCTCCGAGTGTTGGTGTTGTGATGAATGTTGGATTTTATGTCCTTTAAATGACTTGTGCCTTTTGCAGCTAATGGTTTTATGGCTTTCATAATTGTGTGCCCTCCTGCTTCGGCCAAAGTTATGGCTCGCAGTATGTACAAATAAATAAATGAATGAACAGCTGAACAAGACAGTATACCAAGCTGATCAAAGTCAATTACAAGCAATATGTTAAACATTTGCAAGCATGTGGGGCATGGTTGACCAAGGGTAAACCGAGCTCATGAGTTTGAGCTGAACAGAAGTACATGGAAGGTGAGGTGCGAACTCTGGCACGACAAGGCGCTGCGATTTGAAGACGCAACGGCCATTTCCGCTCCCATTGCCATTAATTCCCATTGTTGTGGGAGTAGCTTACTCTACATCCCCCTCCCCAAGTCTGTCCAATGGTTCCAAAGGAAGGATTGCTGGCTCAGTTGGTTCATCATTCTAGGCTTAAAAACAGCACGAAAAATGGGATGATACAGAAAGAAGGAATAGACAGCACTGAACCTGCAATTGAGTGTATTTTATGTGAAATGGCAATAAATACAGCAAGCATGCACGAAGAGCTTATAGACAAAAACGCAATACAATACAGATATTACTTATATACTTCGAATGAAGACAGCGCAAAAAATGACAACCACAAAAGAGGACACGACACAAAGAACTCTTCTCTTCTGTGGTTGTCCTTTTTTACGCTGTCGTTCATTCCAAGTATAAACCACCAATTAGCCCACCACTTTGTTTTATTGAATTACTTGGACATTACAGATATCCCATAGAAATTTATTATCTACTCTGTTACTTCCCTTCAGTGTCCCTGTAGAGAAAAACCAGTTCGCAATAACAGCTTATGATCCACAGGTTGCTGTATTACTCCACTGTATTCAAGCCCAGTTGCTAATAGAATCAATGGACGAAGATGGATATTTACAAGGGAGAAGGATGAAGGTGAAGCTGCATGTGCACAGGTGTGAAAGATGAATTGTCATACAGCACTAGCAATATTAATATATCACGCAAATAAAGGCACCGAAATTCTAGTGCGTACTATAACTTCGTATCCATCCGCAGTGTGTGCCTTTTGACATATGATTCCCACCTGAAGAAAGGACGTAACCTAAACCAGCAATGCATATTGAACTCCCTGTACAACAAAGCGGTCTTTGCTTTGGCATGGTAACATTAAGCATATGGGGAGACAACCAGCTAACTGCTAGAATTGCTAGAAAAAAAACAAGGATTTATGAACGAGCAGTGGGAGTTCCTTGGCTAGTTGGTTCACGTTTGTGTGCCTTCTTCTCTGTCCCGTCTGTCACGTTTCATGACAAAGAACAACAGCACAAGGAAAAAATGTAGACGTGGAGGCCAGTGCAAATGCTTGTGGGATTGGTTTACACAACTGCTTTAGTCTGTTCTTTAATATCTATTGTTGGCCAGCATTTTATAATGAATATAATTTCCGCACAGAGAAATGAGCAGCAATAGAATTCTGAAGTGATCTGAATGACAGATTACACGCAACGGTATAGATCACAAATTACCTCTAAACTTTCGTCGACTCGCCCATCATCGTTGATGGGAAGGCAGCCGAGCAAACACGAGCTGCCAATAGAAGATTCATGAGACACCAGGCGACCCAATTGAAGTGCCTGCCCGTCTCAGCTGCCTGGACAAGTAAAAATGGGGTGAGCTATTAAATGTGTTGCTAAAAAAATTTGAAGGTTGTGATCACAGCGTTTCTCTCAGTGGATTAAGCTTCACTGTACACATTCTCAATGCAAGAATAAAATTTCATAGATAAGCGTCTAATGCATATGCACAGGTACTGGGGAAATTATTGCATGCAATTTACATTTGCAATGTGGCTAAACTACATCCTGCTAATTGCTCCTTTGCAATTGAAGCAACGACTGTGCATTATGGTTCAACTATTTTCATTCTAGCAATATCTTACTTAGTGAATTTTTATATTTATTTCTTTCATATATCTTTCCCAGGCTGCACTGTGTATACTACTTCAAAAATGCTGCTAGTATACAGTGAAGCCTTGTAAAGAAATATGAAATAAATCTGCAAATGCAATTAACTACATTGTTGCTATAGCAGGTGGCCAGAAATAGCGACGCGTACACCAATGCTGTCAGCGCTGCAGCTCGCAATTTGCAAATAAAAACGACGAACAACACGTGTGTAAAGAGGAAGACGAAGTTTTCATGCAGCGCCGTGCACGCGTGCACGAGCGAAGATTCTAAGTGCTGCGTATGCTGCTCCTGCCTGAGGACATTACTCTCGAGTCTTTAATACCTCAACAATGCATTCTCAAGATCGTTTTCCACACTCCAGAACTGTGCGACGACGGCGAAGAGAATCGACGCGTGGCTCCAGCGACAACACATGCTACTGTCGCACATGCGAGGCTGACTTAAGCAGTTCAGCTGAACTACGAAAACAGCGCCAAAAACCCGATTGCACGAGCATCGTTCGGTAAAGGTCCCACTTACCGTATTTCTTGTTGAGGTTTTCTATTTTCAGCTTCACTTGATTGCTGGTGTACGGGTCTTGCCCCGGCGGCAGCCCGGCGTTCAGTTCCGCTACAGCCCAAGCACATATCCGAGCGTTGCGCGTGTTACCGTATCACATCCGTATCAGATGCGTATCAGGGCCGCGGTTGTTGAATCAAGCCAGAAGACACAACTCTGGGAGGACAGTCGTTAAATGTAGCTGCGGCCACGGGCGCCGCCATCTTGTCGGTTAAGGTAGCAAACGGAGGTCGGCAAGCTCAGTTTGGGTAGCTGTGGTTAGGTGGCGTAATTGCAGTTTCGTCTGCCGTGTGAGCGCGGCTAAGTATAGTTCCGTGGAACCGTTGTTACCTTAACTGCGGTTAAGGTCGCCTGTGTGAATGCGGTATAACTCTCCCCTTCCCTTCCCGGTCCTGGCATCTGCCTTCCATGTCGTCTTAATTCGCGCCTTTTGCACGACTCACAATCCTGCACTAGCTAATCACATAACTTAGGAGTGCTGGCGAGATATAACCACTAAGAATGGGAATAGACGCGGGACTTAGGCAGGCGACAACACAGGGCGGTAAAGTAAATTTACCTCCCAAGAATTGTTGCACATGCTTCTGCAGGTTGATTTCTTTTAAAAGAACAAGTGTCCGGCTCCTTAGTTAGGAAGGACGTTGAGATGCGCCATTGACCTTCATGATCACAGCAATATTGGGTTTGGCTCGAAATAAGTTGTGTAGAAGTACGGTGGAGCCACATTCCTTGTCAGCCTGGACAACAAGGTCGTTCTAATTGCACTGACAGGCCGCTTCACGTAAAACTTCAGAGCTGCCGGTCTTAATGAAATTCCTCCACTTACTGTCTACACTTTCCAGGGGCAAGATGCTCTGTCCTCAGCCGCGATTTTGTAGCGTGAGCTACACTGCCTGAAGTTGAGCAGTTTCGCGTGGCTCCTGGAGAGCCATGTTCCGCATGCGCGAGGAGTAATGGGGTCATAAAGAGCATGCCTTGCGCGCCGGAGCCGCCGCGCCGCGGCGCGCGCCTCCCCAGTCTGCGCATCCTCTGGAAACCGCACAACGTGACCAACCACGTGACCTACTGCGTGACGAACCACGTGACTAGCCACGGTGCCTAGCTGACGGCAGCGGCTCCGCACCACGTGACCGACCGCGTGGCCAATCGCGTGGTCGGTCACGTGGTTATTATTGTTTTTAATACTTTATTTTTAATTTGTAGGCTTAACGCCTTAGGAGCGAAGGAAACGAGACCACAGCTACGAGCCGACGCCAGAACAGAACTGGCAGCCGTGGCTGCACGAGCCACGACCCGGTGCCGTCTTTATTCTTTTCGCAGGGTGGCGCGCGCTAGCCGGGTTGTCGGCGCCGCCCAAGAGAGGGTGCTACAGGGCCCCCCGCCTAGACTGGAAGTCGAAACGGACGGAGGGCCGGCGATGGCACTCGAGCACTAGGTCAGGCGGCGCTGGGAGTCGTTCCAGGGCGGTCTCCATGTAAGCCGGTTTAAGGCGGTCTAGACTGACGGCCTCTTGCCGGCCGTACTGGAGGATGGTGCGGTTTTCGGGGTGCGGCGGAGAACGCGGAAAGGTCCGTCGTAAGCCGGTGTGAGTGCACTGTAAAAAATTTTTTCCAAAAAAAACAGACATTTTCTGGCAGCTGTCCTGCCAGAAAATGTCTGTACAGTTCTGTTTTCCGTTTTTCAGTTTTTCGGTTATTTTACAATGTTATATTTTTATCATTTACCGAAAATCCCTGTAAAATTTCTGTGAAATTTTATTTTCTGTTTCAAAGCAAGTCTGTGATTTTCAGGTTTTTCTTTCTCATTATTTACTGAAAGCTTGTAAAATGTCTGTGAAATTCATTTTTCTGTTTTCAGTTATTCTGTTATTTTACAGTGTTTCTTTTCTGTCATGTACAGAAAATCTGTGAAATTCACTTTTCTGTTTTCAGTTATTCTGTTATTTTACAATGTTTCTTTTCTATCATGTACAGAAAATCTGTGACTGCAAATTGAGTTTAGTTGTCTGTTTTTGGCTGCCCTGTTAATTTACACACAATTTTCTTTTTGGTTTGCAGAAAATATATTTGAAATTCTTGCAATGTTCTGTTTACTATTAGTTGTTCTTTTATTACAATTTTTTTCCCCGCACAAAATACGGTTTCTGTGCAAGCACAAGGGCTCATTAAATTACAAATACGATCTTTGCGTCGTTTATGCCAAAGAAAGTGTGATATTACATAATTCGTTGCTCGAGGGAAGTTGCGTGAAGTAATTTAAGAATATCTAAATATGAAACGTTTGCACAACACTGATTTTCATCAGTATAGCATTGCCTGAGAACCAAAAGCCAAGCAGCTTGATATGAATGAACACTTTATTAAATCGAAAGTCACATCAGCATCAGCAGTCTTCTATAGCTCGAAGACTATTTCTGAGCCCAACATAATAAAATGTTATACAACACAAGCAACAGAAACTAAAAATCTAAAAGTCATAGTCTATCAAAGCCGTTGCGAGTGCAGCCACTCTTGGTGACAGGCAGAGCTGCTTCCCGCCATTCTTTTGCACCTTTGTTCCTCTTGCAGGATTAATACCTGCAATAGCCCTGAAACAAAGAGCCACGAGCTATCACTAACGACCAGGCACAAAAACTTAATTTTTATAGTTGAAACACAAAAATATATTCGTTCTACACTTGCACAACCACTCTGACAAGGGCGGATGTGTTAAAAAAATCAGGTCTCATATATGATCCGCTACGTTGTGAGGGGTAAAAGCTAAGTAAAAAAAAACACTAATATCTTACCTGTTCCCACCCAGAAATAAAACTCTAGCTTTGTGAGGCATCACTTTGCTGCTCAAACCTTCTTTTCAAGCTCCTCATAGCGATAAAGTAGCAAGATTCGTTTTATCAACAGCCACAGATCAGCATGACTCACAGGCAGTGCTGGGCGGAAAGAGCATACGATGCTTCTACAATGTCATTGTTTACAAGGCATGTGTTGGAGTTTCCGGTCATACAGGTACCATTGGAAACAGAAGTATCTAGGATGCTACTGAAGTCATTTAAGCACCTTGCTTCTCAGTGATCACCTCATTTTACTACCACATATTGAATTACTTGAGATCGACTTTCATCTCCACAAGTGAGGTTTTGATCCAGTGGGTAATGATAAAAGTGTCGGACTAGTTCGTAGCTTATGCGCCCTAGGAACTCATAGCCACTACAGTACATGTGGCCCTATGAATGGAGGAGGATTGAACGGATAAAACAAGGAGAAACATGCTTTAATAAAACGTTAGGTCTCTTTTGCCTACCTTGCTACAACGGTTTGCCATGTCAGGACGCACCCCTCTCTCATAAAAAACAGCCTGAAATCCGTACCCCGATTCCATTACCTTAAGTGTGTGCGTGTGAGATGCGGCAGAAAAAGAGCAGGAGAGACATTTTTTTCCTTCCGATTGATATTTTATATACAGGGTGATTTTTGTCACTTTTGAAGATATGTTTTAAATACTTAGCTACGTCGGTGTGGTCTTCTGAGCTGGACTGTACAGCAAGGCAGACATTAGGTGCCTCAAATGTATCTGTAGTTACATAATTAACTTTGACTGACTTTTCTATTTTTCATCTCAGAAGCAAGGTAGGTTATGTTGCAAAATTGATGGTCGTCAACTTTGAATATGAGCTGTTTTTAAATACTCCTAAATGGTAGTATCATTCCAGACATCGACCAACAAAAATACACATACGAAAGCTCGTTGAGTCAGCTTTCCACCATTGCATATTCATAGAAAAATCGCTTCTCGCACTTCTAATGCATGCAGCAAGTACAGGCACAGTTAGTGTATTTTTATGATGTATAAGTTAACTAGATTTCGGCAAGAATACGATGCGCAGTTACGGCATTGTATAGATAGGTAAAGTGGGCCAGCCAATTGAACAAGGTTTCCTTCGATACTTCGAAATACATTGCCGAGTAACAAAATTTAAAAATAAGCTTAACCTTCGATGTTGCCAGATAAATTTTGCAATACAACCTTCCCTTTAAAAAGCAGAAATAGTAAAGTTTGTTAGCTAATTTAAGCTGATTAATCGTCTAATTATTCATCCTTATGAGGTACATAATGTCCACTTTGCAGTACAATCCAGCACAATAGAAAGCACCGGCGCATTTCTCACACTTTTTAAAATAGAAGGCTGCAAAGGTTAAAAAAAAATTAACGTTTATAATACAGTTGCGTGCTTGTCACTTGCTTTGTTTTTGGTGTTGTGCTTTATTATAACAAAACAAACAAAATACCTGATCTCAGACCTTCACATTTACTAGAATGCATCCTTGTCTGTATGCTCTTGCATTAGCCTTCCAGCAGAACTAATAGACAGCACACAGGCGTGATCCCAAGCTGCTGCTGTACTGTTAACTATAGAGATAAAAGGTTTCTTTATGACGTCTCACTGTTTGACACATATTTTCAAAAATGAGACTGGATAATGAGGGCATGTTATTACGTCAGTCAATGGTAAATCAATTATTAATTTCTTGTACTACAATGTTGCTAAATCTCCCTACCTTAAAGCAAATTTTCTTTGCTGCTGCTCCTATACTACAGCACACTACCAATTATCTGCAGCATTATTGCGTCCCAGTGCTAGTTCAATGCCAAACTGAAGAAATGCCAACTTTCACCTCTATAAGCAAACTTCATTGACAGTATGATATTCTCGATGAACACGCACACTGTTCAAAAAGCTTTTCAGTTGAAGTGCATTTTCTTCGCGTACACTCAGTTTAGCAGCGTAGTAACCGCTTTTCTAAATAAGGTTCTGGAAGATTGGCAGACTGCAGTATGCATTTGCACAGGGCGTGCTGTGACGTCAGGCAAGTGTACAGGTGAGTGAACATTGGCTTCAGTTCTTACCTCTGTGTGAATTCCAAGCACAGGCTCGTCTCCTTCTGGTACTGGATGTTAAAAGCAAAATGGGCAAAGAACAGCAGCTTGAAGGCCTCGTCTGGCTTCGATGCATGAAGCACTGGATGGGTGTCCACGCAGATTGTGTATGAATTAGCAGTGAGAAAAGTCCATCCTGGAAAAGAGTTGGAAGGAAGCATTATTATTCGCTTTGTCCTTTTTTTATTATGTCTTTCAGTTACACGTAAAGTCTTTATTCAGAGGGGTGGGTCCATCACCATTAGGTTTAGGAGGATAAGTGAATAACGAGGAAGGGATAACGACGAAGATTGCATTGACCTATATATGATAGGCACATCGAGCCAGCAATACTCATTAAGCATTTCAATCAGCGTGAAGTGTATTTTAATAAATTGCATACATTTGTCTAATAAAATAAAGATTTGCATTTCGGACAAGGTAGCACCATTTAGTGCATTTTTCAGCAATTTTTTTAAGAACTGCCCCTTTAGTCAGTCATCAGTATCTTACCTTTCACGCAGATGAAAGGACAGCTTGGCAGATCCCCCAAGTCATCGTCGCTGGCCATCTCCTTATATGAAAAATCCAATTCACATGTGCATTAGCATTAGGATCAGTCAATGGCATGTAATAAAAGAAAAATGTTGCCTTAAGTCCTCAACACAGACGCCATTTCACTTAAATATGAGTTACCATTGCGTCGCACGCTAAAACACACCGCAGCAAGTCTGCTGGCTTTGAGGATAAATTTTTGTTTATGGGCAAGGTTGACATAAAACTTCCAGATTTTTCTGTTATCTCAGTACAAATGTTAGAGACGTGGGTAAAACAATCACTGCACTACTGTTATAAAAGGCAGTGCTGACTTGATTATTGGGAGGAATAAATTAATGGGACACTTCACATTGTGCATTAACGTGCGACGACTGCAAGGAAATAATGCAAACTACATTTATCAGTTTTTACCTCTGTTAGCTTGTAAAACAGCTCTTTGTCTTCTGAAGATTGCGAGCAGTAGTAGTGGCATGGCTCCGTATTCAACTGCCATTGACTTCCTGTTAGTTTTGGCAGCTTCTATTTCTTGGAGACAAGACTTCACACATTCTTTTTTTACTTGGCTATGTGCGTAACGAAAAACTTGCCGTCCAACAGTCTTTAGTCGGTCATCGAAAGTCTTTGCAACATTTGAGCCTAGCAAGATGTTTACGTGGTTGGTCAGGTGCTTTGCCTGAAAGAGAAATGGCCAGCTTCGCTCAATGTCTCGAATATTTTTGGATGCATTGATAAGCTGACGTTGTGATGCATAAGTCTCTGACATGAGCTGTGCAACCATGGTCTCATCTGGAAACGCAAGCCTGAACTGCGACAGCAAGTCGTCTTTTTTCTTCTCCTGTGAGTCAGCAGTCTCCTCAGATGGAAGCTTTGGCTGCCATGCCACACACCCATATGAGTCTCTCTGAATCTTCACTCGTTTGACACTGAAGTCCAGTTCATCGTCCGGTTCGAACTGATGTGGCTGCTCAGAGCTTGGCCTTCGTTTGTTGTTAACACAGTTTTCAAGTTTCCACAAGAGTGTCTCAATACCCAAGCCAATTACTGCCCCATTTAGGGTGTCCTCGAATGTCTTCGGGTAATGGCTCACAATTTCAGCTGCGATGGCCCTCAAGATCTTGCGACCTGGCTTCCTGTTTATGGCAAGAATATGGTCACTCACAAGTCGTACCATTTCATTCAAGTCGCTCTTTACTG
The DNA here is from genome assembly GCF_052857255.1 of Amblyomma americanum. Taxonomy (NCBI): domain Eukaryota; kingdom Metazoa; phylum Arthropoda; class Arachnida; order Ixodida; family Ixodidae; genus Amblyomma; species Amblyomma americanum. The sequence continues at coordinate 249,536,724 of NC_135497.1, forward strand.
GACGCTTCCCTTCTTGGCAAGCCTTCATAAGCTGTGGTGGGAAAACCTCCCAAGGTGTAGAAAAGCTTGCACACTGTGTGCTTGTAGGCGATTGAATGTCATTGGGAGAAAGTGACACTGGTGGGTTGGGCGTAGCCGCTGAGTGAAACCTTTCAAGAAGAATCCTTCTGCTGATGGGCTTTAAAAATTGCAAATCCTCTTCAACCACATACTTCAGATGTTCCAGGGACACTACACCACATTGCTGCAGCTTCTGGACTGTCAGCTCTACAATCTCCTTGTCCAGGGCTGGCAGCCAGTTGGAAATTCGTTGTTCCAACTCCATTGCAGCAATCTGAAACACAGTTCAAACTCCATCAAGTAATCCATGCTTCAAAACAAAAACAGGATAACTGCAGCGGGCAAGGTTGTACTGGATTAATGGTGTGTTGTCAAGCAAGCTGTCGAGCTCAATGCACTTGATTGGACCGTCATTACTTAAGATGTTAAAATACTGCATTCCTGGTTCATACGATGTACTAACAGTTTTTACAAGAAAAAAATGCCGGGCATCTTTCGACAGGATCAGCTGTATTTCCCCAAACTTTAGTTCGGCGTTCTGCCGTGACATTACAAGTAGCATTTTGCACTCATACAACAGACCCCGAATAGTTGCTTGCTGTGTTGAGAAAATTTCCCCTTCATCAGAAACAACTTCCCGAACTTCGTTCTGAATTTCAGGACTGCAAAGGCTGATCATGAAAGTAGATGCATTGTCGAGAACGTCAGTACTGCTTCCTGTGTTCTTGTAAGCTTGGAAAAGCTGATGCCGCTGAGATAAAGTCAACGTCAAATTCTTGAAATTTTGACAATTTCTAGCACATTTCTTGAAGTAGCTGTGTTTGCTCTCGCATCGCATTGTCCACAATCTGATCAGGGGACCAAACTGCATAATAAGCATTGGATAGTGAAGAAGGTAATGGTGTTTTGGCCTCAATGGAATATTTGGGAACAGAGCTGCTCTGCTTGTCATGTAATCTTCGATGATATCTTGGAGCCTCATAGCCATTGCACTTGTAACTGCTGGCGCAGTAACTAAAAGAACAATTTCTGATCAATCATTAATTGGGAGACGCCTCGCATGCTGACTTTCAACCAATTAGTATAGCAGCACCGTAGATACTAATTTGTACTGTGAACAGCATGCATTTGAATACATAAGCTTGAACACACCTGTCCTGAACATGGTAGAAGTCGTTTTCTTTTTTTATACTGAAACCCAAACAGTGCCTTACATAGGAGCTGTTATTTAGGCTTGTTCTCTGATATATGCATCTGTCACGCAAAGTAAATGGATGATCAGTGTTAGCTAGTCCACGTTGTACTTCTATCCTCGCATTTGCTTTGAATACCGCGGCCATGCAATAGTGCGTGATGATTGCGGTTTTATTTTGGCTTAGTTACAGGCTCTCTTGACTGAGCTGCAGCGTGATTGCGGATGCCTTAAGTTAGTATCTACTACTTTACAAAGGCCGGGAGCCTTCCGCTCAGGTTGTGAATGCATTTCTGCCAGTTTTATAGCGCGAAAGCACTAATCCGGAGGTTCCTACCCCAAGAAAATTCTGCTCTTGCTTACTTGTGAAGCAGCTGCATAGCAGCAGCTGCATAGGAACACTATAACAGTTAGCCAAGCATAGTGATGACACTGTGCCTATACATGATAGCCATAACAAGGGCAACCATGACCCGAACATGAGTTAACTTGGAATTTGGTGCCCGGGCCACCGCCAAATTTCAGCATGGTTCACCCAAAAATTGACCTCAGCCAAACTGGACCAAAACTGATTATAAGTAATCAGTTTTATTCAATACAAGTATATTTAGTTCTCTGCAATGTCCAGTTCAAGTACTGTTAATTTGATTACATTCGGAGAATTTTGGTTATTTAAGTCACTAATTACTCTTCACTAATTAGCAGTCACTAGTCAGGTACTACTAATTGTTAAATTATTATGTCAAGTTCAAGTACTGTTGATTTGGTTGATTTTCTGGTAATTTAATTCCCTAATTGCTTTTGACTAATGAAGGGTCAATTATCAGAGGTCACCATTTCTCCTTTACTACCTCCAGGTCAAATACCGTTCGTCTGATTACATTCGGAGCATTTATAGCCATTTTATTCACTAATTGTTTATCGCTAATTAAGGGTAGGTAATTAAGTGTCAGTATTTAGTCCTTTACTACCTCGAGTTCAGGTAGTGTTCATTTCATTGCAATTTAAGCATGCTGTCAAGCATCTACGCCGTTTGCAATTCTGCGCCAGCCTCCGAAGAGAACTGACACGTGCGGGTGACCGACGACCCGTTCCCCGCATAACATGCATCTCACCGTCCAGAACTGTCCGTAATACGTGATATAGTCCAATATGGTAGTCTCATTAGGCGACAAACAGATCAAACAGCATATTCAACATTAAAATTTTCAGATTATATTTCACAGCCATAGCAAAAGCCGTGTGGAATCTATTTGACGCTTATGCCGATACAGCGGCGGCGACCAGGCCGCCGAGCCTACTGAGGCGAAGACATGCTCCACCGCAATACACGGGGGAGCGCAGGCCGCGTAGCAACCGCAAAGCTGGAAACGAACGATCCACCTCCGGGTCGACGTTGCTTGTCGACAGCTAGGCAAGGGCCAAGACCGCAGCTTTGTTTACTCGAGAAAGTTCGCGTACGCATGCAGAGTCTGAACACTCGTGAGTTCAAAGATACCGTGAGCCGAACGGCCTCCGCTCAGCCGTAGCTCCGCGTGAGCAAGATGCGATGCCGCTGCATTCGAAACGACAAGCTGGCGCAGGGCTGGAATCTAGCGAGACTGGTTCGGCTCGCGCGAGTGGCCGGTGCGCCGGCCGAATGACGACAGTTGGCGCGGCGGCCAATGCCGCGAGTCGAAGCTCAAGCGAGAACCCGAGCCCTGGCAGATCTCAAATTTAACGCACACACCACGTTAAAACACGCTGCAAAGATTTCAGATAGCCTTTAGATGCTATCGTGAATGCGATGAAAATTAAGGGCTGCGTGGTTGCGGTAGCGAGGCCGCGGCACGATTTAGAAGCTAGCACAATGAAATATGGAATAGACACACGACGCTTGCCGCTACGGCGGCGTCCGCGGCGGCAAGTGATTCGCGCGTGAGCGCTCGTCCTGTTCGTTTTAACTTTTAACTGCGTGTCAAAGCTGCGCCTTCACCATGAACAGTTTACGGAGCGTAGGCAGCTTGAAACCGCAAGGCGGAGGATGAAAGTTACGCAGGGCTAGGGCTTTCCCGCTATTTAGTGAGATGCGAGCTATGTGCCCATGCCTTAATATTTCGCTACAGTAATCCACCTCCATCGCACGCAACATCTACAATATAGTTTAGAGATTTCCACCGGTGACACAAAGCAAATCACACTGTCTGTATCAAGTGGCAGAGATTGTTTGTTCACTCACCTTTCCAAATGAAACGAATAAATCGATGCACGAAGACACCAAGCCCCTCTTCATGCGGAAGTCATCTTGCGAAGTGCAGCTCCGCATCAAAAGCAACCACATAGTACTAGTTGTGCGAAAAATTTAGTTTACTACACTCTAGGCTTTAAAAAATAAACGGATGTTTTTAAGGTGTTCAGGTGCATTATTCGTAGCTTACTTCTTAATAGAGACGCACGTGACTAGACCACGGCGGTCAAAAACAGAAAATGTCTGTTTTTTTGCTTGATCACCTTTCTGTTTTTTCCATTAACAGATTTTTTCCGTGCGGCAACAGTAAATTTCTGCAAAAACGCCTGTAATTTTACACACTTTTTTTACAGTGTGGAGCTCGGACAGCGTCGCGGCGCACAAAAACGTGGGTTGAAGTGGCCAGGTCGGGGTGTACGAAAATGGTATGGTGGCGGGACGGACGTGGGGGAGTAGGCCGGAGGTCTTTAACGCAGTCCAGCAGGCGTTGGAGGAATTCTTGGGGCTGGGCTGGAAGCTGCTGGGATGTAAAGAAGTCGCCTGGAAGACGCAAAGTACTTCCATACACGAGCTCTGCAGCTGAGCACTAAGTCTTCTCGGATGACGGCCCTTAGACCAAGCAGCACAAGGGGCAAGGAGTCGACCCAGGAGGCGCAATTGAGGCGGGCAGCGAAGGCGGCCTTCAATAGGCGGTGAAGGCGTTCCACCATGCCGTTAGCACACCGGTGATATGCAGTGGTACGGCAATGCCTGGCGCCGAGAATATTATTAAGAGAAGCAAACATGGAGGACTCAAACTGGCGTCCACGGTCGGTTGTCACAGTGCCAGAACAACCAAATCGAGATACCCACGCAGAAATGAAGGCGCGCGAAACAGTCTCTGCGGTGATGTCAGGAATGGGGACTGCCTCCGGCCAGCGAATGAAGCGGTCGACTATGGTCAAGATCCAGCGGTAGCCTCGAGAGATGGGTAGAGGGCCCACGATGTCGAGATGAACATGGTCGAAACGACGGCCAGGGGGTACAAAGACTTGGGAAGGTGTCTTGGTATGTCGACAGATCTTGGTCGACTGACAGGGTAGGCACCGGCGCGTCCAAGCACGCACATCAGCGTTGATTCCGGGCCAAACAGCGCTGGGTGAGAAGGCGCTGAGTAGTCCGAATTCCTGGATGGCATATGTCATGGAGATAATGGAAGATAGAGCGACGTTGTGAAGCCGCAACAAAAGGGCGAGGAAAGTGCGTTGAAACATCGCACCACACGGGCTCAGGCGAGCAAGGATGGGGCACAAGCCGTAATCGGAGAGAACGAGGGCTCGCTCGAAAAGCGGCGAGCTCATCGTCATTCTGCTGGGCAGGTGAGAATGCGGCCCAGTCGACGGTGGAAGATGGAGCGTCTACCGCGACTATACGAGAGAGGGCGTCAGCGGCGGTGTTGGCTGCACCTTTCACATGCCGGATGTCGATAGTAAACTCCGAGATATAAGCGAGCTGACGGAGTTCAGGTGACGCGTACTTCGATGAATAGGTCCGGAACACATATGCCAGCGGTTTATGATCGGTTAGCACGTGATACTTGCATCCTTCTACAAAATGCCGAAAGTGCTGGATAGCGGAGTAGATGGCTAGGAGCTCTCGACCGAAGACGCTGTAGCGGGTCTCAGCAGGAAGTAGCTTCCGAGAGTAAAAAGACAATGGTCTCCACTCGGAGTTAATGTACTGCTGTAAGACGGCTCCGATGGCCACGCTGGAGGCATCCCCCAGCAATCTCGTAGGGGCGTCGTTGCGCGTATGGACTAGAAGCACGGCGTTAGCGACTGCTTGCTTCGCGGCACTAAAGGCGGCCTGGGCTTCTGATGACCAAGAGATTGCGGAGGACGGGCCAGCGGTTGACCGGAGGAGGTCGGTGAGCGGGCGAAGTAGCTCTGCACAGTGCGGGATAAAGCGACGGGAGAAATTCACCATCCCCAGGATTTGTCGCAGGAGGCGCAGGGTTGTGGGCAAGGGAAAATTCTGGATGGTCTTGACGTGGGACGCGAGAGGGCGGATACCCACTGAGGATATCTGATGTCTCAAAAACTCAAGCTCAGAAGCACCGAAAACACACTTGGAGGCATTCACAACCAGGCCGTAGTGCTGTAGACGCTTGAACAAAGCACGTAGGTCTTGCTCATGATCATGAGGTGTAGGACTGGCGATGAGGACATCGTCAAGGTACGCGAATACACTCGGTAGGCCCCGCGTGATCTCAGCCATGAACCGCTGGAAGGTTTGAGCCGAATTGCGTAGTCCAAAAGGCATCCGGACGTACTCAAACAATCCAAAGGGCGTCGTGATGGCGGTCTTAGGTATGTCGGCGGGTTCAATGGGAATTTGGTGATACGCCTTAACCAGGTCAACTTTGCGAAAAATGACGCAGCCGGCGAGGCGCGATGTAAAGTCCTGGATGTGGGGCAGCGGATAGCTGTCGTGAACAGTGTTGGCATTCAATGCGCGATAGTCGCCGCAGGGACGCCAGTCACCGGGATGACGCTTGGGCACTAGATGCAGCGGAGACGCCCACGCGCTGAACATCGGGCGTATAATGCCGAGCTCCAGCATGTGGTCAAACTCACGTTTGGCGATAGCTAGACGGTCTCAAAACAAGCGGCGCGGTCGAGCAGCTGCGGGTGGACCCCGGGTGACGATGTGGTGTGTCACAGTATGTTTAGGCGCCTGAGTGAGGATGCATGACTTAGTGAGCTCCGGGAAATCCGCCAGCACTTTTTCGAACTGAGAGGAAGGTATCAGCGTGCGAATGCCCATGGGAGCAAGGTTGGACGAGACTGCCGAGATGGAGAGATTAGTCAGACCGTCGGTAAGGCGACGATGCCGCACGCTGACGTCTAAGTCGAAGTAGGAGAGGAAGTCTGAGCCGATGATCGGGCGAACCACGTCTGCGATGACGAAGACCCATCGAAAAGTGCTTCGTAGGCCGAAGTCGAGGGGGAGAGATCGTAGCCCGTACGTAGGTATAAACGAGGCGTTGGCAGCACGGAGCGACAGTCCTGATGGCTTGGAACGATCTGCCTTAGTCGGTGGAACCACGCTGATTTCCGCGCCCGTGTCGATAAGAAACCGGGTGCCGGAGAACTTGTCAGTGACCATGAACAGGCGGCTCGAATGACTGGGGGAACCATACGCCGCCGTTAGTGATCCCGGCGGGCGTTTCCCGGCCACGAACAGGGCGGTGTACACTTCGTGGCCCGGTGGCGAAAACGCCTGTGGTACCAGCAGAGAGATGTAGGGCTGGAACTCCGAGCTTGACGGGAGCGCGAAAGAGCGTGATGATCAAGACGAGACGGACGGGTCTCCAGAGGTCGGCTCCGGAGTGCGGCGACCGAGGCGGCAAGCTTCTCGAGACGGGCCTCAAGGCCCGAAATCGCTGGGTCTCTTGGCGGCAAAACAGCAGTGACGGACGGGGAGGTGGCCTCATGAACGTTATCTGCGAGCTCAGCCAGGCGATCGAGGGTGACGTCACCGGCCGCCGCAAGGACGAGGCGGATGGGCTGGGGAAGGCGCTGGAGGAAAAGCTCTCGAAGCAACACTGAGTGGTTGGGGATGTCGCACTCCCCGAGAAGCTGTTGCATGCGGCGCAGCAGCTGGGAGGGGCGCCGGTCGCCAAGGTCTTCCCCGGTAAGGAGCTGCTGGAGGCGGATACGGTCCGACGGCATAAATCTCTCCAGCACTATGGTTTTCAGGTGCTGATATGGTGTAGCACCCATGGGGGCGGAGAGAACGTCGGAGAGCTCACCGCCAACGTCAGGAGGCAGGCTTGAGGCAACATGGTAGTAGCGCGTCGTCTCCGACGTGATGCGGGCTAGGCAAAATTGTGCCTCAACCTGGTGGAACCAAACTTGCGGGTTCTGGGGCCAGAAAGGTGGAAGGCGAACCTGCAGTGACGAGACGTCCTGCGGACGCGAACCCTGCTGTGTGGATGTTGCGCGATGGGTCATTGCTCGTCCTTGGTCACCAATGTAGGCTTAACGCCTCAGGAGCGAAGGAAACGAGACCACAGCTACGAGCCGACACCAGAACTGCCAGCCGTGGCTGCACGAGCCACGACCAGGTGCCGTCTTTATTCTCTTCGCAGGGTGGCGCGCGCTAGCCGGGTTGTCGGCGCCGCCCAAGAGAGGGTGCTACAAATTATTTTATGTTTTTAACTATTCTGTGATGTAAACTTTCCATTCGATCATTTTAAATTATTATTAGAAATTATGAACACAGTCTTACGGTTTGATTCAGAATTCGCGAGGGCAACCTCTGTCCGCAGCCAGTGGTGACACTTCCCGTCCCCTCCACTCATGGGGCAAGAAATGTTTTCGCATTAAATGTTGCTAGTGCGCCTCCCTGAACACTAATAATTTAAAATTACCAATCCTCAAAAATGTTGTGCAGTAGTCCATTCAAATATTCACGTGACTAGAGGGTTATTACGCTTTTTATTTTCGTAGGCGGCCAAGAATACAACTGCAACACGGCTCCGTTTTTAAGTGTAGTGAGTTGAGATCAGCGATCTGTTCAATGTAAAATTTGGAGGACGCTTAATCTTGGCCTTTAGGAGCAGGACGCGACCGCGTGTTGCAGCATTGCCAAGGAATCCATGGTACGCCACCGTCCTTCTGTGCGACCCCTTGCCCGGACAGTTTCAGGGAAAATATCCTGCTGGACAACCGAACCGCGCCGTAAGGCAAGGAAAATCTGTTCTCTAACCGCGCGGTTCAGGTGTCCACCGACATGCGACACACACACACACACACACTCACACACACTCACACACACACACACACTCTCACACACTCTCACACACTCTCACACACTCTCACACACTCTCACACACTCTCACACTCTCTCACACACACTCACACACACTCACACACACTCACACACACTCACTCACACACTCACACACACACACACACTCACACACACACTCACACACACACTCACACACACACTCACACACACACACTCACACAC